>NW_011494752.1:4018133-4050814 GCF_000754665.1 Bison bison bison
GCATTGATCACTGAGGAAGGCTTTCTTATCTCTCCTTGCTATTCTTTGGAACTCTACATTCAAATGGGTGTCTTTCCTTTTCTCCTTCGCCTTTAGCATCTCTTCTTTTCTCAGCTATTTATAAGGCCTTGTCAGACAACCATTTTGCCTTTTTGCATTTCTTTTTCTTGGGAATGGTCTTGATCACTGCCTCCTGTACAGTGTCACGAACCTTCGTCCATAGTTCTTCAGGCACTCCGTCTATCAGATCTAATCCCTTGAATCTATTTCTCACTTCCACTGTATAATTGTAAGGGATTTGATTGAGATCATACCTGAATGGTCTAGTGGTTTTCCCTACTTTCTCCAATTTAAGTCTGAATTTGGCAATAAGGAGTTCATGATCTGAGCCACAGTCAGCTCCCGGTCTTGTTTTTGCTGACTGTATAGAGCTTCTCCATCTTCGGCTGCAAAGAATATAATCAATCTGATTTTGGTATTGACCATCTGGTGATGTCCATGTGTAGAGTCTTCTCTTGTGTTGTTGGAAGAGGGTGTTTGCTATGACCAGTGCATTTATTATTTAGACTCCACGTATCAGTGATACCATACAGTATTTGTCTTTCTTTGTCTGACATTTCATTTAATATAATACCCTCCAAGTCCATCCATCTTGCTGCAAATGGAAAAATTTCATTCTTTTTTTTATGGCTGAGTAGTAATCTATTGTATATATATTCCACAGCTTTTTTATTTATTCATCTGTTGATGGACACTTACGTAGCTTCCTTATCTTGACAGTTGTAAATAATGGTGTTATGAACACTGAAGTGTGTGTATCTTTTCAAATTAGTGTTTTTGTATTTTCTGGAAATATGCCCAGGAGTGAAATTGCTGAGTCATATATTAGTTCTATTTTTAGTTTTTTTGAGAAACCTCCATTTTGTTTTCCACAGTGGTTGCACCAATCTACATTCTCACCAATAATATATGAAGGTTGGTCTATATTCTTTTGAATCTGGTTTCTTTCACTTAACATTATGTTTGTGAGATTCACCCATTTTATTATATGCAGCAAAATTTCATTCATTTTCATTGTTGTATAACATTTCATTGCATGAGTGTTATACAATTTATCCATTCTACTACTTGTCTTTTTTTCCCCAGTTTTTGGCTCTACATTTTTTTTTTACTAGAAATATACATTCATATTTCTCATGTATCTAGGAATGGAGTTGCTATATCATAGGGTAAGCTACGTTTATCTTTCATGAAAGTTGTCAAGTAGATTTCCAGAGTGATTATGTCAATTCACACTCCCATCATAAATTCTAAATTTTAAAAATTTTAGCCATACTTGCAAATGTGCATTGGTATTTCACTGTGGTTGTAATTTGCATATTCCTGATGCCTAGTGATTTGAGCACTTTTCCATATGTATCCGTTGATATTTGAATATTCTCTTTTTAAAGTATATTCAGGTGTTTTTTTTTTAATTGGCTTGCTTGATTTTTAAAAGTAATTAGTAAGAATTGTTCATGTGTTTTGTGGTTTGCGTTTTCAGCTTTCTTTATGGGGTCTTTTTTATTTTTCAAATTTCTTTATTTATGACTACATTGGGTCTTCATAGCTGCTTGAGGGCTTTATTTAATTGCAGTGAGTGGGGGCTACTCTCTAGTTGAGGTGTACAGGCTTCTCATTAAGATGACTTCTTTCGTTGTAGAACATGGGCTCTAGGCACACAGGCTTCAGTTGTTGTGGGTCGTGGGCTCCAGAGTGCTGGCTCAGTAGTTGTAGTTCATGGATTTAGTTGCTCTGCGGCATGTGGGATCTTCCTGGACCAGGGATCGAACCCGTATCTTCTACATTAGCAGGCAGATTCTTAACCACTGGACCACCGGGGAAATCCTATGATATCTTTTGATGCACAGAGTTTAAAAATTTTTTTTATTAACTTTTTTTTGGCTGCACCATGCAGCATGTAGGATCCTAAGGTCCTTGACTAAGGATTGAACCCACACATGCTGCACTGGAAGTGTGGTATCTTAACCACTGGACCACCGGAGAATTCCCGAGGTTTTTAATTTTAATGAAGTCAAACATATCAATGCTTATTTTATCTCTAGTGTTTATTGTGCCTTGATTAAGAAATATTTGCCTTCCCCACAGCCATGTAAATTCCTTTCTGAAATCTTTTTTTTCAGAAGCTTTATTTGTTTTCTCTTCCACATGTATATCTATGATCCATCTCAAGTAAAATTTTGGATATGTTAGCAGTAGGAGCCAAAGTTTCATTCTATTACATTCTATTCTATTAGTGGATATTCTATTAGTGGATATTCTATTACACTAGCACAATTCATTGAAAAGTACCATCTTTTCCCCCACTGAATTGCAGTTGTGCATTTGCTGTATATTAGATAATGATATATGTGCTGGTCTGTTTCTGGGCTATATTCTGTACCAATGGTCTATTTGCCTACCCTTGTGCTAATATATTACTGTAGATTTATCTATCATCTATCTCTTTTTTTTTAAATTAATTTTTGGTCGTGCTGGGTCTTCGTTGCTGTGCACAGGCTTTCTCTAGTTTTGGTGAGTGGGACTACTCTTCCTCGGGGTGCACAGGTTCCCCATTGCAGCAGCTTCTCTTGTTGCAGAGTCTGGGGGCTCTTGGCACTCGGGCTTCAGTAGTTGTGACTCTCGGGCTCTAGAGCACAGGCTCAGTAGTTGTGGCACACCGGTTTCAGTTGCCCGCAGCATGTGACATCTTCCCAGACCAGGGATGGAACCTGTGTCCGCTGCATTGGCAGGCGGATTCTTATGCAGAGGACCACCAGGGAAGTCTTATTTATCGCTTGTAATAAGTGCTGCTACCCGATCCTGTAAGTCTTTCAACTTTGCACTTCAAGATTTCCTTGGTTAATCTAGTGCCTTTGCATTTCCATGTAAATTTTAGAATCAATTTGTCAATATCTGCAAGAAGAAGTCCTTTCAGGATTTTGATTGGTATTTCATTCAATTTATTCAAAATTAAGAGAATAATTGACATCTTTACAATATTAAATCTCCTGATTGTTAACATGGTGTTGCTAGTTAGGTCTTCTTTCATTTCTCAGACCAGTTTCTACTTTTCATTAGTATTTTGCACATCTTTTGTTATGTTTATTCCTACATATTTGATTTTTATGTTGTACTTTCTGTTAAACTCTATTTTCTAATTATTTATTGCTAGTATATAGAAAATTAATTGATTGGATATTGATCTTGTATCTAGAGACCTTGCTAATTTTACTTATCAGTTCTAATAGTTTATCTACAGGTTTGGTTAGATTTTCTACATACAAAGTTATATCATCTATTAATTACAGTTTTGCTTTTTTCATTCTAACCTTCATATCCTTTCCTTGCCTAATTGCACTGGCTAAAATCCAGTGTCATGTGGAATAAATGCCTTGTTCTTAAATTAAGAGAAGAGCTTTCAATATTTTTCATTAAGTATGAAGCTAACTGTAATTTTTTTAACCAATGGTTTTAAGCTCCTTGAGTGAGTGGAAGTCATTCAGTCGTGTCCGACTCTTTGTGACCCCATCGACTATTCAGTCCATGGAATTCTCCAGGCCAGAATACTGGAGTGAGTAGCTTTTTCCTTCTCCAGGGGATCTTCCCAACCCAGGGATCGAACCCAGGTCTCCCACATTGCAGGCAGATCCTTTACCAGCTGAGCCACAAGGGAAATCTAAGAATACTGCAGTGGGTAGCCTATCCCTTCTCCAGGGCATCTTCCCAACCCAGGAATCGAACCAAGGTCTCCTGCATTGCAGGTGGATTCTTTACCAACTGAGCTATCATATCCTAAAACAATCTGTATATAATTGACATGCTACTTACATATATGATTAAAGTTTTATTGAAGCCTAATTTGCAATAAAATGCACAGATTTTCAAGTATATAGTTTTGACAAAACTATATGTATCTCATATGTATATCACTACCTCTAATTAAAAAGTAGAACATTTCCATCACCCTAGTAAGTTCCCTTATGCCCCTTTTCAGTTAATCTCCAGAGGAGGACTTTCCTGGTGATCCAGTGGTTAAGAATCTACCTTGTAATACAGGGGACACCAGTTCAATCCCTACAACTACTGAAGCCTGTGAGCCCTAGACCCCGTGCTCTGCAACAAGAGAAATCTGCAAACTATGGCTAGAGAGTAGTCCCTGCTCACCGCAACTAGAGAAAGCCTGCATGCACCAACAAAGACCTCAAAATAAATAAGTAAACAAAATAAAACAATAAAAATAACCAAAAAATATTCAAAAGAAACTACTGTTCTTATCCTTCTCCCCACAGGTTGAAATTTGCCTATTTTAGAACCTCATATAAATGGAATCATTCAATATGTACTCTCTGTGTCCGGCCTTTTTACTAATCATAATATTTAGAAATGTATCATATTCTTGCATGCAACAGTAATTACTTCCTTTTTATTGATGAGTACTTTTCCATCTTATGAATTTCTCACAGTTTATTTATTCACTTACCTGTTGATGAACCTTGAGTTGATTCCAGTTTGGGGCTATTCTGAACACAGGTGCTATGAACATTCTTGCACAAGTCTTTGTGTGGACATATGTTTTCAGTCCTCTTGGATAAGACCTAGGCATGCTGGATTATAGAGTTGGCATATGTTTATTTGCCCAACTATTTTCCAAAGTGGTTGTGCTATTTTACATGTAGGAGAGTTCTAATCGTTTGCATCTTCTCAATATGTAGTATTTTCAGACTTTAATTTTAGTTATTTTGATATGCATACTGTTGTGCTTTTAGTTTGAATTTCACTGGTGACCGAGGACCTTGAACAATTTTTCATTTGCTTATTAGCCATTCCAGTATCTTTCCTGAAGTGCCTCTTCAAGTCTTTTGCCTATTTGAAAAATGGATTGTTTGTCTTTCTATTACTGAGTTATGCAACTTATTTACTAATTTTAGATCGGATATATGTTATGATTACTTTCATAATCATATCATTACTCAGTGGCTTAGTTTTTATTGGGATGATATCCTCATTTGGTGAGGATCATTTGGTGAACAGAAATTAAAATTTTTAAAGAATATTTTTTTATTCGGCTGTGCCAGGTCTTAGTGGTGGCACACAGAATCTTCGATCTTGGTTGTAGAATGCGGGGTCTTTAGTTGTGGTAGGCGAACTCTTAGTTGCGGCATGTGGGATCCAGTTCCCTGACCAGGGATGGAACCTGGGCTCAATGCATTGGGAGCGTGCAGTCTTAGCCACTGGACCACCAAGGAAGTCCCAGAAATTTTAATGAATTCCATTTTATCATTTTTTTTCTCTTTTATGGTTAGAGCTTTTTGTCCTAAGAAAATGTTTCCTACTCTGAGGCTGCAAAAATATTCTTCTATGTCTCTTTGTAGAAGCTTTATAGTTTTAGCTTTTGATATTTAGGTTTATGACCTATTTTGAATTAATCTTCGTGCATGGTGTGTGGTGAGGGCTGGGGCTTATTTCATTGTTTCAGCATCAGAACTTTCATTTTCCCATTGAATTGCCTTTTGGCTTGTCAAAAACTGATTTTCATCATATGTCTATGGACATGCTGTTCCACTGATCTATTTGTCTATCCTACGCTACTACTACACTATCTTAATTGTTATATCTTTGTAGTAAGTCTTAAAATCTGATAGTGTAAGTTTTCTAAGTTTGTTCTTCAAAATTGTTTTGGTTATTTTAGGTCCTTTGCATTTCCCTACACATGATAGAATCAGTCTGTCAATTTCTATTTTTAAAAATCTGCCAAGATTTTTTTATGATGGCACTGAATCTATCCATCAACATAGGAATCATGACACCTTAACAATGTATCTTCCAATCTATGAACATGAGATGTCTCTTTGTCTTTTATTTCTTTAAGTAATATTTTGTATTTTTGGTATAGAGATCTTGCACATTTTCCATGAAATTTGTTTATTAGTATTTAATGTTTTTATTATATTGTCAATGGTATTTTTAAATTTTAATTTTCCTGCTGTCAGCTTATAGAAAGACAATTGATTTTTGTATGTTGACAATGTTGTTGCTAAGTTCACTCATTAGCTCTAATAGTTTTCATAGATGCCTTAGGATTTTGTATGTACACAATCATGATTTACTTCCTCTCCAATCATTTCTTCAAGTTGTTTTCTTTCTTTATTGAGCTAGCTAGGATAATGTTGAGATAGAAGAAATAAAAGGAAATCTCTTCATTTCTTCCAAATATTAGGGGAAAAGCACTCAATATTGCACTACTTAATATGATATCAACTATAGGGGTTTTTCTGGGACAATGGTTATCAAATTGAGGAAATTTCCTTTTATTTCAGTTATCTAAGAGTTTTAAAGTTCATGAATGGGTATGAAATTTTGTCAAGTGCTTTTCTGAGTCTATTGAAAATGGTCAGGTAGTTTTTCTACTTTATTTTGTTAATATGATGCGTTACATAGGTTGATTTTGGAATAACAAACCAACTTTCATTGCTGGACAAAACTGCATTTGGTCATTACTATGAATAATAATAAATAAATATGAATTTGATTTGGTATTTTTGTGTAGGATTTTTGTGTCTCTGTTTTTTAGAGATATTGGCCATAACTTGCCTGTCTTGTAAGAAGCTTATCAGGTTTTGGTACCAAGGTTATTCAAGTCTCAGAAAATGAGATGAGAAATGTTCCTTTTTTCTCTATTTTCTGAGTTTGGGTAAGGTGGTATATGTCTTGCTTAAATGCTTGGAAGAATTCTCCAGAAAAGCCATCTGGGCCTGGAGTTATCTCTGTGGGAAGAGTTTAAATGAAGAATTCAGTTTCTTTACTAAATGTAGGCCTCTTGTAACCTCAAAATTCAGAGTATTCTTTTGATATTTTTGGATATTCCTGTGACAGTTTTGGTAAGTTGTGGCTTTTTCTTTTGGAGGAATTTTCCCATGTTACTAAAATGTTCAAATGTTGACATGAGGTTGTTTTTAATATCCTTGTATTATTTTTTAACATCTGTAGGGTCCATAGTAATGTTTTCATTTTTATTCCTAATATTACTTATTTGTGCTACTCCCCCACCCCAGTTATTTTTCTTGCTAGGTTTTTTTTTTGTTGTTGTTGTTGTTGTTTTAAATCAATTTTAGTGGTCTTTCCAAGAACCAAATATTTGACTTTTGTTGACTTTTTTATTGCATTTTTTTTTTTCTATTTTGTTGATTTCTACTCTACTCTTGTCTTACCATTTTATTTCTACTGCTTTTTTTTTTGGAAGGGTGGTTAATTGCTGTTTTTTTTTCTAAAGGTTCTTCAAATGGAAGCTTGTCATTGATTTTTATCTTTTATGCTTTTTGATATATAAATTTAAGTGTATACATTTCTCTTTAAGCATGGTTTTAGCTGTATCCCATTATGATTCAGTTAAAAATATTTTGTAATTTCCATTGTGGTTTCTTCTTTCGCTCCATTGGTTATTTAATTAATTTCTAAACTTTGGTGGAGGGAAGTTTCTAGTTCTTTTAGTTACTGATTTCAATTTCACTGAGTTCCAAGAATACACTAAGCATGATTTTAATAACTTGAAATTTGTTAAGACTTGTTTTATGACCCAGCATATGGGCAATTTCATTAAGGTATAAATTGATATTTGAGAAGAATGTGCCTTCTGTAGTTGCTAGCTTCCTCTTTTTTTAATCAGTTCAGTTCAGTTGCTCAGTTGTGTCTGACCCTTAGCGACCCCATGAACTGCAGCACGCCAGGCCTCCCTGTCCATCACCAACTCCCAGAGTCCACCCAAACCCATGTCCATTGAGTCGGTGATGCCATCCAACCATCTTGTCCTCTGTCGTCCCCTTCTCCTCCTGCCCTCAAACTTTTCCAGCATCAGGGTCTTTTCCAATGAGTCAGCTTTTTACATCAGGTGGCCAAAGTATTGGAGTTTCAGCTTCAGCATCAGTCCTTTCAATGAACACCCAGGACTGATCTCCTTTAGGATGGACTGGTTGGATCTCCTTGCAGTCCAAGGGACTCTCAAGAGTCTTCTCCAACACCACAGTTCAAAATTCTTCTGCGCTCAGCTTGCTTTATAGTCCAACTCTCACATCCATACATGACCACTGGAAAAACCATAGCCTTGATGAGACAGACCTTTGTTGGCAAAGTAATGTCTCTGCTTTTTAATATGCTCTCTAGGTTGGTCATAATTTTCCTTCCAAGGAGTAAGCATCTTTTAATGTCATGGCTGCAATCACCATCTACACTGACTTTGGAGCCCAGAAAAATAAAGACCCACTGTTTCCACTATTTCCCCATCTATCTATCTTTTTTAAATAGTAGTCTATAAATGTCAGGGAAATTCATTAATAATGTTGTTCAAATCATCCATTTCTCTACCAATTTTTAAAATCTACTTGTTCTATCAGTTGCTGAGAGACATGTTAAAAATATAAACTAAAATTGAAGGTTTATCCATTTCTCCTTTAATTATGTCAGATTTTGCTTTATGTATTTTGAAATTATATTGTTAGGTGCATATACGTTTAAGACTGTCATGTATTTCTGTTGGATTAACCCTTTTATCATCATAAAATGTACCTGTTTGTTTATGGTAGTACTACTGGTCATAAAATTTACTTTGTCTGATATATAAAAATACCTTAATCAAAATAAACACCAACTTTATTTTGGTTGGTGCTTGCATTGTATCTTTTTTCATCCTTTAACCTTTCTGTATTTTTATATTTAAGATATGTTAAGATATGTCTCTTGTAATTGGAGAAGGAAATGGCAACCCACTCCAGTGTTCTTGCCTGGAGAATCCTAGGGACGGGGGAGCCTGGTGGGCTTCCGTCTCTGGGGTCGCACAGCGTCGGACACGACTGAAGCGACTTAGCAGCAGCAACAGCAGCATGTCTCTTGTAAATAGCATATAATTGGGTTATTTGTTATAGTTTCACATCTGTCTCTTTTAACTGGAGTATTTAGCCCACTTACATTTCACATAAGTACTAATATGTGTGTGTGTGTTGCTCAGTCGTGTTCAGCTCTTTGTGATTCCATGGACTGTAGCCTGCCAGGCTCCTCTCTCCATGGATTTCTCAGGCAAGAATACTGGAGTGGGTTGCCAATTCCTACTGCAGGGGATCTTCCCAACCCAGGGATCAAACCTGAGTCTCTAGTGTCTCCTGCATTGACAGATGGATTCTGCACCACCTAGGAAACCCAAGTACTAATATAGTGAGGTTAAGCCTATCATAATCTATTTGTCTCCTACTTGGTCCTATATTCCCACTGGCAAAGGTCACAGATTGAAGTGTGAGGATTTGATTGGAGAAACACTTGAATAGAAACAGGAATACCAGTTAAGAGATTGTAGCAGTTGTTTGGGTGAATAAAAAGGGCAGCTTGGATTAGATTCATGGCAATAAGGTTAGAAGAGATGTGGACAAATTAGTTTTTACAGGTAAGAAATATAGAACTTAGTGATTGGATTTAGGTGTGGGGTGAAAGAGAATAAAGAATCAAAGAAGACTCTTAGATTTCTGGTATAAGCAGCTTGGCAGATGATAACTATCATTTAATTTAAAGATTCAGAAGGAGAAAGAGGATTAAGGGAAAAGATGATGAGATTGGTTTTAAGAGAGGCCTGGTATGCAATTGAATATGGGCTTCCCTGGTAGCTTAGATGGTAAAGAATCTACCTGCATTGGAGGAGATCTGGGTTCCATCCCTGGGTTGGGAAGATCCCCTGCAGAAGGGAATGGCAACTCACTCTAGTATTCTTGCCTGGAGAATTCCATGGACAGAGGGGCCTGGTAGGTATAGTCCATGGGGTTGCAAAGAGTCAGTCATGACTGAGTGACTAACATTTCCACTTTCATATAGGACTGGAGGTAACATCTGAGCTGGAGATATTTTTTTAATATTTATTTATTTATTTGGCCGCACAGGGTCTTAGTTGCGGCATGTGGATCTTTTAGCTGCAGCATCTGGGACCTGGGCCCCCTTCATTGGGAATGTGGAGTCTTAGCCAGGCTGCAGTCCATGGGGTCGCTAAGAGTCGAACACAACTGAGTGACTTCACTTTCACTTTTCACTTTCCTGCATTGGAGAAGGAAATGGCAACCCACTCCAGTGTTTTGCCTGGAGAATCCCAGGGACAGGGGAGCCTGGTGGGCTGCTGTCTATGGGGTCACACAGAGTCGGACACGACTGAAGCGACTTAGCAGCAGCGGCAGTCACCAGGGAAGGTCCCGGAGCTGGAGATATTAAATTGGGAACTACTAGAATATGTGGTAATTAAAGCCACAGAATGTTAGGGAATGAGGATAGAAGCAGGAACTTGGAACAAAAACTTGAGGAACATTTAATATTTGAGACGAGCCAAGGAAACTAAGAAAAAGTGGTCAAAGAGATAATAAAAGGAGAACCAATGAAGTATAGTGTACAGGAGGCTGGGATGAGAGTATGTTTTAAGAAGAGCGCAATAGGGACTTCTATGGACAATAGGGACTTCCATGGACAATAGGGACTTCCATGGCAATCCGGTGGTTGGGACTTTGCCTTCCAGTGCAGGGGGCACGGTTTGATTCCTGCTCAGGGAACTAAGATCCCACAAGCCTCAGGGCACAGCCATAAGGTAAAGAAAAATAGAAGTGGGCAATAGGTAATTGCTGTATGCTGCTGAGAGTTCAAATTAGATAGGAACTAGAACAATGGGGAATTCTCTGGTGGTCCAGTAGTTAGGACTCCGAAATCCCAGTGCAGGGAGCACAGGTTTGATCCCTACTTAGGGGAACTAAGATCCTGTATACTGCAGGGCACAGTCAAAAAAAAAAGCAAAAAACGACTAAAACAGTTATTCTACAGCATTAGAAAGAGTAGTTTGATTGGAGTCAAGGGGAAGGGGAGGTGTGGCACAAGGCTGGAGTAGGTGGTGGAGGGGGAGGTGAGGAAAGAAGATACACTGAGATCACTACACCAGTCAGAACAGTCAGAATAGGCTAGGTTTTACTATGGCAATAAACAACCCTCAAATTGCAGTAGGTTAAAGCAGGAACTGGCAACTTTTCCTGCCAAGGGTCACCTAGTAAATATTTTAAGATCTGCAAGCTGCAACTATTATCACAGGCTACAGAGACTCTGTCACAACTACTCAATCTGGCCATTGTAATGTAAGAGTAGCCAAAGTGTAAGAAAAGGGTGTGGCTATGTTCCAACAAACCTATATTTAGGGAAACAAGGCAGGAGGGTGGACTTGGCCTGTGGGCTGTAGTTTGCTGACCCCTGGGTTAAAGAACTCTGAGGATCATTGAAAAGTGCTGCTCAGATTTCCTTCAGGTAAACCTGCCATGTGGAGCATAGTTGACGGACAGCCCCAGCTGCCACCCCTATGAATCCTTCTTTGCTTTGTATTGAGACCGTGTTTCCCCTCTGCTTCTCAGTCACTGGGGTTCTAGTGCTGGCCGATTCCTGTGGGGTTTGGGACTCTTCTAATGGGTAATCCCTCCATCAGATTTCTGAAAGCTTCTCTTTCTACCCAATCCTTCTCACCTCTCGTGTCAGATTTTCCTTGTGGTCTGATGACTCTCCATGCATACTGTGGCTCCTAACCCTTTCTCCTTCATAGGCATTTGCCCCAATAAATGTCTTACACATCTAACCCTATCAAGAATTCTGCTTTTTAGAGAAACTATCACAGCATCATGGCTTGTTTCTTGCTTGGGCTTCGTGGCCATCATGGGTTGACATGATGCTCTGATTCACAGTATTCTCACATCAACCCCAGTTGGATGGAGCCTCCATCAGCTAGATTACTGATGGTCACTCTGGCAGGGGGGATGGAACATGGCAAATTGTGCATTAGTTCTTAAAAGCATCCACCTTCAAAGTGTAAGTTGCTCAGTTGTGTCCACTCTTTGTGACCCATGGACTGTAGCCCGCCAATCTCTGTCCATGGAATTCTCCAGGCAAGAATGCTGGAGTAGGTAGCCATTCTCTTCTCCAGGGGATCTTCCCAACTCAGGGATCAAATCCAGGTTTCCTGAATTTCAGGCAGATTCTTTACCACTGAGCCACCAGGGAAGCCCAAAGAATCCACCTGGAAGTAACACATGTAACTTCCATCCACCTTTCATTGGCCAAAGCAGGTGACATAGCCATCCCTAACTTCAAAGACTGGTGCAGGGGAATCTTACCATGTGCGAGGAAAAAAGAGACACAGAATAGCGATCAACTGTCCTCGTGACAACTGCAATCAGTCTTCTATAAGTATAAGGAGAAGTGGGAGACATTGAAAATGCTTTAGAGATCAAGAGACCATTAA
Organism: Bison bison bison; assembly: GCF_000754665.1. NCBI lineage: Eukaryota > Metazoa > Chordata > Mammalia > Artiodactyla > Bovidae > Bison > Bison bison. Next base: position 4,030,465 of record NW_011494752.1, read on the forward strand.
ACATAGGAAGATTGTCAAACCATGTTCAGGCTCCATGTAACATCAAGAACCATCCTTTTCTTTGGTCCCTGTCTTTTCGGCTGTGTGTATTTGTCCAGTAATACTCAGCTGCTTGGATGCAGGCATAGTGAAAGCAGAGAGTTGGATTAATTCATTTTTTTGATACTTTTTTTTTTAATGATGCCTCCACCTACTCTGAAAGTGGGGGTTTTGTTTGTTTTGTTTAATTTTATGCCCCAAGCCTAGAACAATGATTGGTCAGTAAAGGTACTTAAGGGTTAAAAGTGGATTCCTTCTCATTGCCTCTTTCTTAGGGGTTACAAATTGTGTGGTGTATGTGTCCTTCCAAACCTTTTTGTATGCATAGACATATATTTAAAAATTAAAAACAGAACATTTATACAGTTTTCTGAAACCCTTCCTTCAAAAAAACTGAGTAAATATATATTTTTTTGTTTTTTACATGCATGCACCGCTTTATTTACTTATTTTATTTATTTGGTTGCACCAGGTCTTTGTTGCTGCACATGGGCTTTCTCTGGTTGCAGAGAGCAGGGGCTACTCTCTAGCTGCGGTGCACAGGCTTCTCATTGCAGTCGCACGGACTTCAGTAGTTACAGTACAGTGGCTCATTAGTTGTGGCTCGCAGACCCTAGAGTATGCAGGCTTCAGTAATTGCGACTTTAGGGCTCTAGAGCATGGGCTCAGTAGTTGTGGCACGTGGGCTCAGTTGTTTCAAGGCATGTGGAATCATCCCGGACCAGGGATCGAACTTGTGTCCCTCGCCAATGCAGGGGATTCCTAGCCACTGTGCCACCAGGGAAGTCCCTGAGTAAATATTTTAAAGGATAGATTCAATATTAGAATCGTTTTGGTTTGTAAGGGACAGAAATGTAATTTAAATTGGCTTCAGCAGAAACAAAACATGGGCGAAAAGGCTTTATTTATTCACATACTAAATTCCTATGGACAGCTGACTTTAGGCCCAATTGGGTCCAGCTGCCCAAACTTTGTCTTCATGAATTTTTCACCAGTTCATGGCTTTGAGTTCCTTTGTTTGGCTTCTTGGATCAACTGTTCCATGTGAAGTCAAGATGGCCATTGAAGTTCCAGACACACTCCACTGGCTCTTCTTTCTGAAAACTGGAAAAGTCACAGGGTGTTCTCTAATTTGATCCTCATTCTGATCACATGCCTTCCCCTAAACCATTCAATTTGCTTGAAGGAGGATGACTACACTGATTGATCAAGTTGAAGTTGCACACCTGGGACTGGGAGGTGGAGCCGGCCCCACCTAAGGGGTCTGTGAATAGGAGAGGAGGGGTTCTCCAGAGAATGTTGGGTGGAGGGGGGCTGTTTCTAGCAGGAAGGGAAACAAGTGCCAGAAAGCTGAAACAACAGATTTCTATTAAAAGTGGAGTTGTTTTTCTCAAAGGATTTATTTAACATTTTGATGAATACTAATAAATTGCCTCCAAAAGTGTTGTACCGGTTCGTATTCCCACCAATAGCAATGTATGTATGCTTTTTTCATCCTTACTCGTGTGAACACTGAGCGTTATCAGCTGCATTAATTTTTTGCCAATTTAATGGACAAAAATGGTAGTTCATTATTGTCTTAATTTGCATTTCCCTGACCCTAGTGAATGTGAGCAACTTTTCTTATGTTTATTAGCCTTTTGTATTTAGTCTATAAATTGTCTTACTACTTTTGCCCTTCTTTTCAATTGGGTTTTCTAACTTTTTCTTACTGATTTACAGAAGCTTGTTGTATATTAAGGGTGGTGATTAACCTTATCTATGTCTTAAATGTTGTCAATACTCCCAGCTTAGCATTCAGTTTTTAACTTTGTGGGGCTTCTCACTGTAATCAAATCTGTTGATATTTTTCCTTATGGTTTATGAATTTTATGTCTCATAGAAGTCCTTCCCATCCCCAAATTATAAAAAAAATCCTTCTATATTTCTTTTTGGTGCTTTTATAGTTTGACTCTTCATACTTGGATATTTAATCCATCTGGAATTCATTTTTATGTATGGATTTCACTTCTTTTTTCCATAGATAGATAGCCACTTGTTCAGCACAGTCTCCTTTCCTTGTTGGTTTGAAATGCTGTTTTTATCCTGTGCTAAATTCCCATGTGGTGGGAGGGGGAGACTGCGAGACAACTCAGAAGATAAACTGAATGAGAGTGAGGGGGAGAGAGGGATGCAGGGTGGCCACAGGGCGAAGGTGTGAAACTGTGAAGTAGGGAGAGGAACGTGAATAGGGAGAGGGAGTACGGTGCTTAGGTCAGTTTGGGGCATGTTACCTTGAAGTGTTCGTGGACATGAAGGACTTTTTAATAGAAAAACATAATAAAGGTTTATCTTATTATACAATATTCACCATCTGCAGACTGCTTCTGGATCTTTCTGTTGACCTATTTGCCTATTCAGGTCCTTGGTCATTCTGAGACAGGCTGGGACCTGAGCCTTTTCGCTGCAGTGCTACTGTGCTTGCTCCTGGACAGACGTCTCCTTGAGCAACAAAATACAAAGAAATTATAAGGGACTAAAAATAACTGCATGCATGCGCAGATGGGGCAAATTCTGGATAACAAGATAAAAAAAAACAAAACCCAACCACCACTTCTGAAGAGCTAGGAACAAAAGCAGAGTACTGTGAATGCCCCCTGCTCTCAACACCACCCAAGGGGTGGGCAAACCACCTAAGTAACCTCTCTGCGCCAACCCCTAGACACACCCCAACCCCCTCCCCATATAGGGAACCAGTCTGCCGCCCTCCTTGGGGAGCGAGCAAGGGAAACTCTCACTTGTTTTTGCTTCCCCCTGCTAGAGCAGGGGCCCCAATAAAGCCTTGCCTGAATTTCTTGTCTGGCCTCTAATAAATTTCTATTGATTGAGGAAGGCCAAGGTCCCTGGTCAGTGCCAATTCTACGAATGTTTGGGAAGGATCTACTATGGATGTAGATAAATCTTGTTCTTACGGTAACAGCAAATGTTTGATGGTACATTTCGATTAGTGGTGATGCAAGCAATCTGCACCCAGCCCATTATCCACATTTTTAAAAAACATTTTTTCCCCTTGGTACTCATTTATTCTTCCAGATGAATTTTAGAGTTATCTTTCTAGTTTTCATCAAAGGAATTGGAATTTTAATCTGAAGTGCACTGGATTTATAGAGTAATTTGGAGAGAATTGACAGCTTTACCAAAGCTTTCTTTCATTGCAAGAAAGTGGCATACATCTCTCCGTTTATTCAGGTCTTCTTGTATGTCCGCAGTAAAATTTATTCCTCTGTATTTCAGCTTTAATTGCTGTTATGAATAAAATCATTTTTCTAACGTTTTAAAATTGGTTTTTGTTGGTAAAAAAGAAAGCTATTGATTTTTCTATATTTTTCTCTTAACTGGCCATTTTACTGAACTTGCTGATAAGATCTACAAGGCTTCAGTTGAATCATTGACTTTTCTAAGTAGATGATAATATAATCTGCTTGCAGTGATTATTTTACTCTTTTTCCAATATCTATATCTCATTTCTTTTTTCAGATTAACTCTTTTGTTTTATTTGATTATTACTTCTTTTTATTGACCTTTGTATAGCTTTACTGATGAATAATTGACAATACAAGGAACTAATTGTATTTAAAATGTACACTTTGATAAGTTTTCATATATGAGTATACCTGTGAAGGGGCTTCTCTGATGGCTTAGTGGTAAAGAATCCACCTGCCAATGTAGAAGTCTCAGGTTCGATCCCTGGGTCTGGAAGATCCCCTGGAGAAGGAAATAGCAACCCACTCCAGTATTCTTGCCTGGGAAATCCCAAGGACAGAGGAGACTGGCTGGCTACTGTCCATGGGGGTCACAAAGAGTCAGATATAATTGAGAGACTAAACAGCTACAACACCTGTGAAGCTATCACCAAGTCAAGATAATGAGCATATCCATTGCCCCAAGAAGATTCCTTGTTTCCCCTTTTAATCTCCTGCTCTGACTGTCCTCCACCTTTTTCTCGCATCTGTAGGAAACCACAGATGTGTTATCTGTCCCTATAGATTAGTTTGCGTTTCCCTGATATTATTAATTCCTGGAATCATACAGGGCATACTGTTTGTTGTCTGGCTTCTTCACGTAGCATAATCATTTTGAGATTCATCTGTGTGTGTATCAACGGTCCGTTGCTTTTTGTTGCTGGGTAGTATTCCATTGTATGGATGTTATAATTTGTTTATTCATTCACTTGTTGATGGGCATTTGGGTTTCCAGTTGTTGGCCATTACAAACAAAGCTGTTGTGAATGTTTCCATAGAAGTCTTTGTGTGGTTATATGCTTTCATTTCTCTTGCATTGAGAACTTGTGAGTGGAATTGCTGGTCATAGGGTAGGTATCTGTTTAACATTTTAAGACCCTGGCAAACTGGTTTCCACAGTGGTTGTACCACTTTACTTTTCCACCAGCAGTGTATGAGAGTTCCATTTGCTCCACATTCTAACCAACACTTGGTACTGTCATTAAAAAAATTTTTAAAGCTATTCCAGTATTGATATATCACTGTAGTTTTCATGTGCATTTCCCTAATGACTGATAATGAACATCCTTCCATATGCTTATTTGCCATCTGTATATATTCATGGTCGAAGTGTTTGTTCAAATATTCTGCCCTTTTAAAAAATTCAGTTATTTGTTTTCTAATGAAGTTTTAGAGTTCTTTATTTATTCTGAATGAAACTCCTTTATCACATACATACTTTGCAAATACTCTCTCTTAGTCTGAGACTTGTCTTTTTATTCCTATAACAGTGTCTTTCAGATAGCAGATAGCTTTAATTTTTATAAAGTCCAATTTTTCAATTTTTTCTTTTAAAGTGTTTTATCTGAGAAATCTTTGCCTAACCGAAGGTGGCAAAGATTTTCTCCTATGTTTTCTAGAAGTTTTATACTTTTGGGCTTATGTTGAGATCTTAGATCAACTTTAAATTAATTTTTATATATGGTGTGAGGTATTTTATTTTGAATATGGATATCCACTTCTCCCAGAACCATTTGTTGAAAAGATTATCCTTCTTCCCCTTAGACTGCCTTTGCATCTTTGTTAAAAATTAATTAATCATACGTGTGTGTGTCTACTTACAGACTTCCTACTCTCTTCCTTTGGTCTATTTGTCTATCTTGATGCCAACATGCAATAGCTTCCTGATAACCTTGAGTTTATGTAGTGTAAGTCTTTCAACTTGTTTTCTTTTTTATTTATTTAGTTGGCTGCACTGGGTCTTAGTTTCAGCTCCAGTTGAGGTACGTGGCCTCAGTAGCCCTGCAGCATGTGGGATCTTGGTTCCTTTGTAGAGAATCAAACCCATGTCCCTTGCACCAAAGGCAGATTCTTAACCACTGGACTACCAGGGAAGTCCCAACTTGTTTTCTTTTTAAGTGAGGCATTTGTTCTGGAAATGGTTATTTTATTTTATTTATTTATTTGTTTTTGGCTGTGCTGGGTCTTCGTTGCTTCTTGGGTTTTGCTCTGGTAGCAGTGAGTCGGGGGCACGCTGTAGTTACGACGTGCAGGCTTCTCACTGCAGTGGCTTCTCTTGTTGTGAAGCAAGGGCTCTAGGGCACGTGGGCTTCAGTAGTTGTGGCTCTCGGGCTCTAGAGCATGGGATCAATGGTTATGGCCCATGGGCTTGGTTGCTCTGAGGCATGTGGGATCTTCCCTGATCAGGGATGGAACCCCTGTCTCCTGCATTGGCAGGTGGATTCTCTACCACTGAGCCACCAGGGAAGCCCCCAAGCATGTGTTCTAATGCTTCTCATTGGCAGCTGCCTTGTCTGGCATTCTGTCCATATCTCTCTATCTCTGAGGTGCCAGCTTGTAACCCCCATTTGCTCTTTGTCCACCATTTTCAGCCCTTCCAGGGCTTGGAGGAATTGGCAGGCCACACTCTTGGAGCCCCAGTGAAGCTGCTAGATGTGATGTGGCTTCTCTGATGTCCCCATAGATCTTGGTCATAGAACCTACCTTGCACATCTCCGGAGATAGAGGTGCAGCGCTATGGAAGTCATTCCACAGCTCTCACTGTGGTTAGTAAGGTCTTTACGCTTGGCTATCTTGATGGTGTCCGCCCATCCAAGGACAGCTCTCACTGTGATTAGTAAGGTCTTTACGCTTGGCTATCTTGATGGTGTCCGCCCATCCAAGGACTTTCAGCTTCCTGGAAAAAGGCTGCCAAAGCCCTGATGAACTCCTGCTGGTTCACCTCTTTTACAGTAACTCAGGCACTGTGGCTTCCTTGCTGCCAGCCATGGGGAAGGGCTCTCCAGTGTTCCCCTCCCCTTTCCTTTTCAAGGTTGCTTTGTCTATTCTAAGTCCCTTGTGTTTCCCTAAGAATTTTAGAATCAGCTTTTCAGTTTCTAAAAAAAATCCTGCTGGGAATTTGACTGGGGTTGTATTGAATATATAGGCTAATTGGGGGAAAATTGACATTTTAACAATATCAAGTCTTCTGATCCATGAGCGTGGTATATCTCCATCTTATTGAGTCTCTTTTGACTTTTCTAAACAAGTGTTTTGTAGTTTTCAGTGTCCAGGTCTTATGCATCCTTTGTGAAACTTATCTCTAAGTAGTTCATATTTTTTGTTGCTACTGTACATATTTTTTTAATTTAAAAATTTTTATTATTATTATTTTTTGGCTGCATCACATGGCATTCAGGATGTTGGGTCCCCCACCAGGGATTGACCCCACACACCCTACAGTGAAAGCATGAAGTCTTAACCACTGAACCACCAGGGAAGTCCTGGTTTGTTTTTTTTTTAATCGCAGTTTCCACATGTTTGTTGCTAGACTGTAGCATTGCTAGACTACTGATTTTGTAGATTGGTCTTACACCTCACATGCATGTGTGCTAAGTCGCTTGAGTTGTGTCCAACTCTCTGCGACCCTATGAACTGTAGCCCCCAAAGCCTCCTCTGTCCATGGGATTCTCCAGGCAAGAATACTGGAGTGGGTTGCCATGCCCTCCTCCAGGGGCTCTTCCCGACCCAGGGATGGAACCCGAGTCTCTTATGTCCCCTGCATTGGCAGGTGGGTTCTTTACCACTAGCGCCTCCTGGGAAGCCCCATCTCACAGTCTTGCTAAACTCATCTGTTAGTTCTAGTATCTATTTTTTTAGGTTCCATCAGATTTTGTACATGGACATTCACACTGTCTTCACATAAAGACAGTTTTAAGTCTTCCTTTCAATTCTAGATGTTTTTCCCCCCTTGCCTTAGCACACTGGCTAGAACTTTCCAGAACACTGAATTGTGATAATGGGAGTAACATCTTTGCTTTGTTCTTGATGTTAGCAGGAAATCTGAGGTCCTGTTAGGAAAAGTCACACTTTGGGTAGCTCCCTCTATGGGGTCTTGGATTCTTCTTCTCTGTTGAGTCTTCCTATTAGTACAATGCAATGTGCTTTAAAACTCCAGTATATTTTTTCTCTGTCATTTTCAAACAGATTTTTGAAGATGGTGTGGTAAACACACGTAGCCTTCCTGAATCAGAAGTCCAGGGCTTTGTCAGGCAAAGGTAAACACAAAAGACTGAAGGTGGAGAGTTAGATGATCTTATAAAACAGAGACTCTGGGCTGAAAAAGGAAGAGAATGAAGACAGAAGGGAGCTGATGGATGGGGAAAACATCTCGGGGTCAATTGTCAGAGGGTTGAAGAACAGTTGTCCAAAGAATAAGTAAACAAAAGGAGGAGAAATGAGGTCAGAGAGGAAAATGTGAGCACTTATAGGTTGGTGAAAATGTCCAGGATGTGAACAAGGGTGTAGGCAGAGGAGACAGTGACTAGACATGTGAAGGTTGTAGAAGGCAGAGGCTGGGACTTTAGAGTTACCCAGGATGCACTAGGGGGTGGGACGCCAAAAGACTTCAATAAACTGAAAAGGCAAGGTTGGTAGACAACACCAGTGAAGACGGTAGAGGGTGGCACAGGGCTTTTACAGAAAGTGACAGAGTGATGGAAGCAGCAGTGGGGAGCTGGGAAGGACCTGATCTCACCTTCCAACCCTGGCCCTACCTCCTGACCCTGAGGTTGGGGATGAGATTGAGTGGGTGGCTGCCCCAAGAAGGGGTGACAGGACCAGCAATACCCTGGGAGATGCAAGACTTTCCCCCTACTTCTTGGGTCCCAGCTCCCCTGCCTTTGGTTACACCTGAAGATTGGAGTCCACCCCTGACTCAGAGCCCAGGGAAAGCAGGGCTGAGCTCAGCTGTCCAGCAGCTAAAAGCAGAGAAGAGCAGAGTCTTTTGTTTCCCTCAGGGGCTCACTTCACTTTTCTGAGCCTCAGTTTTATCAGCTCTAAAATGGAAAGGTTTTAGGGAACTCCTTGGCAGTCCAGAGGTTGGGACTCCACCCTTCCATTGCAGAGGGCAGGGTTCAGTCCCTGGGTGGGGAATTAAGAACCCACGAGCCATGTGCTGTGGCCAAAAATGAAAAAAACAACAACTGTTGTTAATAAATAAAATAGGATTTTATACACAGAGGATTAAATAAAATAAAATAGTGTCCTAAGTGCTTAAGAATGGCCCCAACTATGATTATGTTATATTCCTTAGGTTAGACTCTAATTTCCCTGTTTCCCTGCAAAGAACTCCCTGATTTTGACCAGAAGCCCAACCACCCCTGACTCAGGCTGAATCCACCTCACCTCTTGACAGTAAAGAGCTGGGGCCCATTCCTCAGTGCTGCTTCTGAGCCTTGAAGGTCATCCCTGAACCACCAGCTGTCACAACCTCTAAGATACTAGCATCACATTTTGGGCTGGAGCCGGATGGAACCCACCACAGGACCAGGAGCGGGGGCTGCACGTCCTGTGAGGAGAGGGACCAGGAAGCAAAGTGACCATCCAGGCCACGGGGGCAGTCTAGGCCGGTGTGGCGGGGGAGGACGGAGCTTTGCTGGTCTCGCAGCCCGTGGACAAGGGCTGCTCACCTAGGGGACTTGCAGTGACAGAGTTCATGGCTGGTTACTCTGTGTGAAGCGTCTCCTCTCTGCGATCCTCCTGTTTTCTAGATCCACAAGCAGAGAAGTCCAGAGAGAACTGCCCAAGAACTTGGAGCAATTATGGAGCCTGGCCTCTGTGCCTATGGCTCACTCCCCTCTCAATCCTTGCCTTCGTATCCACCTCAAGACAGCAGACGCTGGCTTCTTTTCCTCTCACCTCCCAACGTCTAGAAGAGGGTCCTGCTTCTCGCAGATGCTCAGAAAACATTTCTTGGTCATTGAAGGACTGTTGGGCACTGTACCAATTGGCTTATATATGTGTGCTCTCTCTCTAATCTTCCCTCATTTTACAGATGAGGAAACTGGGGAACAAAGAAGCTAAGTGCTTAGAAAGGTGAGTAGGTGTGAGAAGAGATCTGGGTTTAAATCCTGCCTCTGCCACTAATTAGCTTTGTGTCCTTGGGCAAGTCACTTTACTTCTCTGAGCCTTGGTTTACTCATCTGAAAGTGGCTCATCTCATGGGATTGGTGTGGGGTCCTAGAGTCCTGGCCCAGGGTGGAGACAGTGAGAGAGGGCTGAAGACTGGGGCTTGAGTCATTTCTTTGGGAGGGAGCCTTGCTTCTTTCCTGGGAGGTGGTGAAAGGTAAAGGAGACAGGTTTGGGGAATGGACAGACCTGGATTCTTATCCCATGCATACATTGTGGGACCTTAGGGAAGGGACTTATAGTTCTTTATACTTTCCTATTGAAATTTAAATTCAGTTTCCACATTAGTAAAAAGGGGGAAAGCCTCTTGGGTTTATTGTGAGGATTAAATGAGGCCATCTTGCGAGTGCCCATGCTGCTGCTGCTGCTCAGTCACTTCAGTCGTGTCCGACTCTTAGCGACCCCATGGACTGCAGCCTTCCATGCTCCTCCATCCATGGGATTTTCCAGGCAAGAGTACTGGAGTGGGGTGCCATCGCCTTCTCCGGCAAGTGCCCATAGTAGGTGATTAATAAACATAGTGTCCAGGTATCCCCTCTACCAACCTTCCAGAAGAATCTCTCCAATGCAGTCTCTGTCCTGACCTTGTCTCCTTTAACCTGGCAAGTCTCTAACAGCTCTATAAAGAGTTCATTTCTCACTTTGGTCTCCCCTTCCCCAATCTTGTTTGCTCCCCCAGCCAGCTAACAGGAAGAGGACATGCTCTAGGTGGCTGGCAGTTTGAAGAGAATGCTCGCTTGCTCACTCACTCCCTGCTCCCCAGCCCCTCCTTGGGTGACTCCTCCCTGTCCGCTGCTATGGGTTCTTTCTGAATCGTGGCACTTAAAAGCCTCATGGTCACATGCAGGGCGCACCCCAAGCTTCTTATCTGGGCATTCACCATTAACAGCCCCTTCTCCAATGTTAATCTACCCCCATCCAGTCTCTCTTGCTGCCATTCCTGCTCAGCCTTCTATACCCCCCATCTCCCACCTCAAGCATGCCCCTCGGCTGAGAACACCCTCCTCCATCTTCTCCACCCAGTAAAGTCCTGCTCTCCTTTCAAGGCCCACCTCCAATATCAATTCTCTCTAATAAAGCCTTTCAGACCCATTTCTCTGCAGGAAATTGCTCAACCTCCGGGCTGGCCATACATACTGTTCACAGGGGCAGCGGGATGGAGTCCAGGGGTGACAGCTGTTCAGCTCTGGCCTCTCTGGGAGGAGGGCAGATATGACTGGCCTCCTGTCCATTTCCCTTCGCCCCTACCCCTGTCCAGGCAGCTGAACATAGGCGCAGAGCCCTCCATGGCCTCCTATGCTTGCCCCACCCCCCACGTGGGCTCTGAGCCCCAGAGGTAGCAGGTGTACCTTTCATCCGGCAGGAAGGCTCCGACTCCACCCCACTTGGCTGGGTGCGAAGCTGTGTAGTACAGATGGGGATGTTGAAAATATCCGTGACATATTCCAAACTGGCCTACTTTCCTATCACGAGAGTCTGAGACGGAGACGGGCGAGGATGAGTGAGATGGGAGCTTGGGACCTGTTCCCACCTCCTTCTTCCTCTCCCGGCTCACTTGTTAGACAGGAGAGGGGTTTGCAACCTCTTTCAGCCATCTCAGCCCGGTTCTGGGGCCATGTAGTTGGGGTGTGGTGGGGAGGCAGGCTTGGAGGAGTGAGGCTACAGTGGGCCTGGGGAGGTGGGTAGAGGAACCAAAGCCTGGGTCCTCTCTTGGGAAGCTTCCAGCCTCGGAGGCAGGACAGTGGAGGCCATCTCATTGGACCTGGGGGCTGAAGGCTTGGATTCTAGCCCTGGTTCATCTGTGAAGACTCAGGCAAGTTTCTTAACCTCTCTGGGCTTTGCTTTTCTCATCAGCAAAATGAGCTACTCAATCCTTGCTTTCCCTCCTTGAACACTTGAGTATGGGGTTGCTTTGAAGACTGTTAAGGGCCCTGCTTTAATTAATCCACTTCTCCGCCTTTCCACCTTGGCTAGGCTGTGCCCCGACATAGTGGTTTAAGGGGTCACCAGTTCCAGCCTTCGGCCTCCCAGCAGGCCTGGCAAGGCCTCCACCCTTAATCCTGGCTTAATGATCCCTGAGTAGGGAGTCACCTACTGTCCCTGCCTAGTGCCAGGACTGTGCCTTGGACAGGAAGTTCACGTGGGAGCTAACGTCAGTCTCTCTTGCTGACATGGAACCCTTTGGATGTCCTCTGGCTTGTCTCCTTCATATATGAAATGATCATTATTTTAGATTTTCTCTTTTGGGGCTAGAAAGAGAAAGTGAAGCCGCTCAGTCATGTCCGACTCTTTGCGACCCAATGGACTGTAGCGGGTCAGGCTCCTCCATCCATGGGATTCTCCAAACAAGAATATTGGAGTGGGTTGCCATTTTCTTACATCCCCTTTTTCCCTGTTTCTCAAGATGGGCAGGATCCTTGGGGCATTTTTCTGATTCTGAGAAGCTGAATGTCTTCCTGCTTACAGATCCCTTGCCCAATTTTGGATTCTCCCAGGAATGGGGTAGGGAGGTTGTTCGCGTCTCTGCCTTAGTTTTTCCAACTCACACACCACAAGAGAAATAAGTGGCCAAATTGGGAAAAACTGGTTGCTATGGTGCCACTTCCCTGAACTGGGTTCAATCCCTGGGTCAGGAAGATCTCCTGGAGAAGGAAATGGCAATGCACTCCAGTATTCTTGCCTGGAAAATCCCATGGACGGAAGAGCCTGGTAGGCTACAGTCCATGGGGTTGCAAAGAGTCGGACATGACTGAGCCATTTCACATGGTGCCATTAGTCAGGGCGAAACATACCCCTTATCCAGCTATTCTGCTTCTAGGAATTTATTGTACATACAAACTCACATTGTGTAAAATAAAGTAACTAGCAGGGTGTCTCTTGCACCACAGCCTAAACATCTGTCAACAGGGCACCTTCATATGTGCTTGTGCAGAACAATCTCTAGTTTATGTTGCTGAGTGTGTATTGTCTGCTGCCATTTGGATAAAACAACACAAAAGAAATGCTTGTGAACATATAGGCAGGCCCTGAAAGACCAAAGAAGCTGGGAATGATGTTTGTTTCTGGGCCTGGAGCTGGGTGACTGGGAACAGAGGCAGTGACAGGGAAATTGACTTTTCCTTTTGCACCTTTTGAATTTTGCATCACATACAAATAGAATTTTCTATTAAACAACCAATCAAGGACTTCCATGGTGGTATACTGGATAAGAATCTGCCTGTCAATGCAGGGGACACAGGTTTCATCCCTGGTCTGGGAAGATTCCATGTGCTGCGGGGCAACTAAGCCTGTGCCTTGCTACTGAGCCTGTGTGCCTGGAACCTGTGCTCCTTAACAAGAGAAGCCACCGCAGTGAGAAGTCCATGCACAGCAAAGAAGACCCAGGGCAACCAAAACCCATACAAAACAAACAAAAAAGAAAACCAGTCAAATTAATTTTTCCAGCCCTTAAAGTCTTGTATGTATTAATATTTGGCCCCAGTCATATACCAGTGGTTTTTACTGAGAAAGTCTGACCTCTAATAAGGCGAGTGAAGTCATGGATGGATGGCGCAGGGAGTGGTATACAGGCCTGGGTCCTATCTTGGGAAGATGCCTGAAGCTCCCCCAGCATGGAAGGAGGGCACATAGAGGCGCAGCCACAGGAGGACCCCAGAGAATCAGGGCAGCAGGTTGCCCTGAATCCACAAGCACAGATGCTCTGGAGGGTGGAGAAGACGGGGGGACCAAGAGGACGAAAGCTCTGTCCCTAGAGAAGCAAACCAGATGGTCACAAATAAAGCTAAGTGAGTGTTAAGAAAACCCAGGGGACAGGGACTGTCAGCTAGAATGTTTGTGTCCAAGTGCCTGTGTGTGAGGAGGGCAGGGCTGGAATTGGGAAGGCTTTATTGAAGACGTGGAACTTGAGCTGGGCCTGAAAGTGGGTATCAGGTGTCTACAGGTGCAGAGGAAGGAAAGGACAACCCCAAGGTGGGGAACAGTATGGACAAGGGCATGGAGTGTAAAGGGAAGACACAGGACGTGTGTATATGTGAGTATTATTGCTGGAGGTAGCCAGAGATGAGGCTGCAAAGAACGGGGCTAGAGCAAAACATTTCCAGCTGTGAACTCAGGTTGTTTTTTATAAAACACTGCAAAAATGGTCATGCACTAGGAAGTGTGGCAATGTCAAATCATGATAAAGTTTTCTCAAAGATGAGTCTTCATTTCTGTACTCATCTTGTGGACAACACTTTGAGAAGCCCTGCCCTAGGGGTCCTAGGATGGGCTGCAGAGGTCAGGGAGGCCCACAGATTTCTTGCAGCTGGTCATGTATATTCATTTGTTTAGGGAAGGGGGCAAAGCTTTTGTCAGGACCTCAAAAGGTTCAAGATCTCCAAAGGACACAACCCTCAGCTCTAGGGAATGGTCACTGAAGGTCTTTGAGCAGAACGATCTAGTGAGGCTTTAGAGCTGAGGGGAGCAGAAAATGTGCCTGATTCAGCCTGAGACCCCTTCCTTCCCTGCCCCTATCCAGAGAGGCTAGCCCAGGGCCAAGCTCAAGGGAAAAGGATTTGGTGGGGAGTCAAAGATGCCAGAGAACAAGGGGCCCATTTAAGGGGTAATTAAAATAATCTGTGGGAAAGAAAACCGGAGGACTTTTTCAAGCTATGTTTGGAGCAAGATGATCAGGGAGGGGTGGGCCAGCCTCGAGGGCAGATGGCACGATGTTAGCTGAAGATGGGAAGCTGAGCTCCTCAACACTTGATCAGGCGTCTGCTGCCTGCCTGGGAAGCAGGAACCTGAAAGGGAGGCTCCCTTGGGATGGGAGCCAGGCAGAGCAGGAGGCTGTCAAGATGCAGTCTGGGTCCAAAAGAACTGCATCCTGGGGGCCTGTGAGCATCTTCCAAGTGTTCAGAGTGGATGCTTGGTGCCTCAAACCCTGGGGAGTGGCTGTAACTCACGTGGGCACAAGCTTCTGTTTCCAAAAAAAGTAGACTCTGAAATCTGCAGATGGGTCTACTTAATGAACTCCCTGAAAAAATGTCTACTACATTTTTTTTTTGAGGTGAAATTCACCTAACATGAAATTCACCATTATAAAATGAACAACTCAGTGGCATTTAGTGCATTCACCATGTTGAGCAACCACCACCTCTATCTGGTTCCTAAACATTTTCCCAAAAAGAAATCCCATATCCATTAGGCAATTGCACCCCATTTCTTCCTTCTCCAGACAAATCTCTATGGATTTACCTATTCTGAATATTTCCTATAAATGGAATCATACAATACCTGACCTTTTGCATCTGGCTTCTTTCACTTAGCACAGTGTTGAGGTTCATCCACATTGAATCGTGTATTAATACTTTATTCCTTTTTATGAAAGAATAGTATTCCATTGTATGGATACATCACAAATTGTTTATTCATCCATTGAAGGACATTTGGGCTGTTGGGTCATATAGTAATTATATGTTTATGTTTTTCAGGAATTGCCAATTTCCTATAGCTACTGAACCATTTTATATTCCCACCAGCAATAGATGAGTTTCATTATTAAATAGATAATTCTGTGACCCTGGAAGGTGGAGAGGGTTTCCAGGTGCTACCATGGATAAAATAAGTGAGGGTGATCCAGTGCCCACCATAGGCTTATAAGGCTGGTTGGCAAGTCTGGGAAGGATGCTGGCTAGAGTTGGAAGGCTGTCTTTCCTTTCTTTCCCAAAACAGGTAGATCAGGTGGTGAAGTCTAGAGCCTAAAAGCCAGCTGGGTATGGTCCTGCAGGAGAGGGGCCTGTGGTCCGCCTGGGCCCCAGTGGCTCCAATATGTCTTCTCAAGGAGAGATGCAGAGCACCTTCTTTCTCCCTGCTCTAGTCTGGTCTTCTCATCTTTCTTCTCTCTTCGCTTTCTGTGTCTAGGCAACTGAGTAGGAAGGAAGGAGGTGGGATGCTACATGCATGTTCGTGGACTCCATCCACAAGCCCCTCTGTCTACTTAGGCCCCAGGAGGTCATCCAAAGTGAGATGGGGTGCTGGGACCCCTCTTCCTCACCTTTATTCCCTCCTCCTCCTATGAGAGGGGACCCACTGGCTTCTGCAGCACCAGCATGGCGCATGTAGCTGGGGAGCAGGAGATCCAGCTCTGGCCATCTGCAGCCCTCAAAGGTCAAGGTCAGGGGAGGAAGGAATCACCAGGGGCACTTATGGCGGCGGGGTTGGCTTTGGTGCTGGCTTAAGGAAAGGAGGGGGAGGTACATTCATCTGTGTTACAGAGTTCTCCTGGACACTCCTGTCCAACAGGCCCTGCGGTGGCTTGCCAGGTGAGCACCACTAGCAGGCAAAGCCTGACACTGGGCAAGCAAGAAGGCGGTCCCGACCTCACTGGTTCTCAAAGTGTGGTTCCCCCGCAGCAGCAGTAGCATCAGCAGTAGCCACAGTAGAGAACTTTGTCAAAATGCAAATTCTCAGACCCCCTCCTCAGACTTACTGAATCAGGAACTTTGTCACAAGTCCTCCAGGTGATTCTAATTCTTGCTTTGGTTTAAGAACCGCTGCCCTGCCCTGAGGGAGAGTCCTAGTTAACAGAGAGGGACTCAGTGCTCCCAGTCTGATGGGAGAGACAGGACACTCGCTGGCCATCTGACAGGGAAGACAGAGTCTAGTGCTCAGAAAATTCTCAATCAGAGGGGGACACCTAGGTTTCTCAGTGCAAGTCCCTCTAGTGGGGTCCCTCCCTGCTGGAAGCACCACCATGAGTTTCTTTGGAGGGAGCTGGCTACACTTAGGACCCCAGAGAAACCCCCTCTCTTCCACTTTTTCTCGCCATTCTTCAGAAAGCGGGTTTGATGTGCTAATGAGGACATCAATTATTGAGCTTCATTAGCATTCATTACAATAACAAGCAAGGGAGAGGGGACCGCAGGGAACAGAGGAGGGTCTTTTAAAACTTCCTGCCATTTACTCCTCTCCTTGGAGTGGGAGGGGGGATGGGAGAGTGAGGCACACTGGAGGAGAGGCTCGGGGTTCCTGGAGACTGGGCTGTGGTCAGAAGAAAGTAGCCTCCACCTCCTCGGCTCCCCAACCCAAACCAGCCCCAGAGGCCAGCTCACTGCCCTGGTCACTCCTTCCTGGGAAGAGGGCTCTTCACAGCCCCCTCACTGCCTTTGGGCCACCCTGGTGGAGTCTGGATGATCCAAATGGGGCTTATGATGTGCCCTAGCCAGACAGTCACCCTCCTGGCAGGGTGCTTTCTCAGGGATCTGGGCTGGGGGCCTCCAAGTTGGCTGAATGAGCAGTTTGGGGTTTCCCAGTATCATTTTTCACATCACCTTTTCCCTTGTGGCTTTCCCTAGAGACCCGTGTGCCCCTCAGCCCACACCAGGCCCCTTCTCCCTCTTCCTGACCAGATGTTTGTCCAGGTGCAACCCTGGCTCTGAACACCCTTGGGGAAGGAGAAGTGACGCTGAGAATTCTCACTTCTAGGGTGCTCCCTCATAACTTTGCTCCCTTGGTCTGGGTGGAGTGAGAAGGGCCAGGTGGGTGGTTACAATCTGCTGCTGATCTGCTGTTCCAACATCTCAAACAAGCCAGCAGCCCCCTCCCAACCAAGAGGCAGCCAGAGATGCAGGGAAGACCAGAGGGAAGTTACCTGTTGAGGAATGAGGGTGGGGGTGGGGTGGCACCTGAGGCATCTCAGGTGGAGGCAGCTGGCACATTTCTTGTGCCTGGGCACCATGCCAGCTTCCAGGAGCAATTCTGGTCTCTCAGCTGGAGAAATAATACCTGTGTTTCGCTCGCTCTGATCAGAGGCGATGGCTTCCTCCAGACTTCTCCCTAGGAGAAGGAGCCTTGGCTTTTGAGATTGGATAGGAAGGGGAGCAGGGACCTATCTTCCCTGGGGGGGTGGGGGCGGAGGATTTGTTGCTGCTATTGTTCAGTCGCTAAGTCACGTCTGACTCTGCGACCCCTTGGACTGCAGCACACCAGGCTTCCCAGTCCTTCACCATCTTCCAGGAGTTCGCTCGAAGTCCTGTCCAGTAAGTCGGTGATACTAGAGGATTGGGCGGGGTCAATGAGGGTGGCTGGTGTTAGACCATCTGCCCTCAGGCTCATCTCGGGCCTCAAGGGTCTGTGTTTCCATTCACATTCAAGTGGAGGAAATCCTGGATTGAGGGGAGGAGGGGTCCAAATGAGCTCACAGCTATGAAGATGATCACAAATGTTGAGGATCTGTCTCTAACAAGTGAGCCACACAAAAAATGCTACCTGAATCTGACTTAAGCCCCTCACTAGGGAGTGGCCTTCGTGATGTGGGAGGTCACCTTAGGGTAGTGACTGATGCATGCATTATCCTGCTAACACGTTTGAAATTATTCCCAATCTCTGGGGGCTAATTCATAGAGTCCCCCTCCCCAAGTCCCCAAGCCCGTGGCTTATTGGAATCTAGTGTAAAGGCCAGAAAAACCTCCATGTGACAGGACAAGCATCTTTCCAGTCTTCATCCAGGGGATAATGCCCAGGTCCTCAACTCTGACATAAATAACTAGTCTTAAGCTTCAGTCATGTTCCTGTGCCCACCCAGTTCTCTTCCTTTCCTTTAAGTTCATGAGAGTGTGTCAGATGTTAGGCCTCACCTTCAGGCAGCCCACTAGGTTAGGAGATGGTGGTGGTGATATAAAAGGAGGCTGGGAGCTTTGGAGTCAGGCATGTCTGGATTTGAATTTCATCTTTGCTACTCTTAAATTAGGCAAGTGGTTATGCCTCCCTGATCCTCAACTCCTTTCTCTCTGAGACGGGGCTGAAAACAGCCGCGTTTGCAGGGTTGTTGAGATGCTTAAATTACAGAATATGAATAAAGCATATTAGGTGGCATGGCGGGGGGCTTCCCCTTTGGCTCAGCAGGTAAAGAATCCATCTGCAATGCAGGAGCCACAGAAAACACAGGTTTGATCCTTGGGTCAGGAAGATGTCCTGGAGGAAAGCATGGCAACCCACTCCAGTATTCTTGCCTGGAGTATCCCATGGACAGAGGAACCTGGCAGGCTACAGTCCACGGAGTTGCAAAGAGTCGGACACGATTGAACTGACTTAGCATGCATGCATATTAGGTGGGCACAATATGGAGGAGAGGAGACCTTGTCTCATGGGGGGCTAACCTGAGGGGGAAGGGAGGGGCAGCATCCTGTGTGGTTGAGTTGGGGACCTGAATGGAGGAGGAGGAGCAGCAGCATCAGTCCCTAGCCTCTGGGCTCTGAGAGGTTTGGGAGGTGGTGTCCACACAGCTGAAGGGAAGCCATCCCTCCCCTTGCCGACCCCGCCTCTACACAGGGCCTGCTGCCTCCCATGCCCATCCTGGGCAGGCAGCCAAGCCGGGAGCTGGATGAGTGCCCACAGCACGCTCAAAGGCCAAAAGATGGGCACCATCCAGTTGGCAGAGGGAGAGGCAGCTGGCCCAGGAGGGGAGAAGTCAGGGAGCCGACTGCTGGGGTCGTGTGCCCAGACGGTGTGTCCAGGACGTGCTTGGCTGCCCTCCTGAGCTGTCTGTCTGGAGCCCCTCCTCTTCCTACCCTGGCCCAGCCACCTAAGTTACTGTAGCTGGAGGGAGATTTCTAAGGGGCGTCAGAGTTGCCCTGAGCCAGGCAGTGTGCTTGGCTCAGGGCAGGCCTGGGGGCGGGAAGGAAAGTGGAAGAGAGAGCCTGGATTAAGGCTGCAACTGGGTAGACCAGGAAGTGGGGAAACCGGTTTGTCATTTGGGCTGCTTGGGGTGGGGTCTCCTCTTCTGCCTCTTGGCCTGCCTGCCACTCTGCCTGGTGGCCTACAGCGAAGAGAGGTACTGTGTCCCTTCCTTGCTCATCTAAGCTGGCTTTGGGAATGCCAGGAGGAAGCAAAAGGGGTAGGGGTCTTGGCCCACTTTCCCCTCCCCAAGAGAAGTTTGGAAGAGAGGGGACAGGACAGAGAACCCGAGAGAGAGAGGTAGCAAGCAACCAGGATGGGAGGAGGGGACAGAGTCACCTGGAGAAGTCTGTGGAGCCAACAGGTAGGCTATGGTGGGACAAGGAGTGGGTGGGAGTAGGGCAGGGGTGGGGTAGAGCTGGCGCTTTGCAGCCTTTTTGGAGGTGACTACGATGTCGCCAAGGGAGGTGTGAGAAGGGGCAGGAGCTAGAGCGCCCTCTTTTGGGGTCCTACTTGGCAGATGGGCAGAGACTCCCCTCACTCACAGCGCTGGCCCCTGCAGTTTCAGCAGACGCCCGCAGGAGGGGCCGCAACCCGAGCTGGGGAGAGGGGGGTGGGAGGAGACAGCCCAGCAGGGGGCGCCGGGGGACTGGGTCCCCTTGGCCGAGCCAGGTCTAAGGAGGGGACGAGGGGAGCGTCCCGGGAGAGGAGGGTCCAGACTCTCTCTGCATAGGGAGCTGAGCTGCGGAGGTCACCTTGGCTGAAGAGTAACCCCTGGTCCCTCCCTGCCCCGTACCTCCCCCAATGTTTCTTCATCCCACGGCCCGCCAGGGTTTGGAGAACAAGTTCCCACACCCTCGAGATGCACCCCTCTCCTTCGAGGCCGGCTCCCGGCTTTAGGCAAAGTCTCTATCATGGCTTGAGGACTGCTCAGGGTATGAGAAGCAGGTGCAGCGGGGCGGGAGGCCTGAGCGCGCCCCGCATCCGCTGCCCGGCCACGAGCCGCGGGATCCAGCAGTGCAACTGGAGGGCGAGAGGCGCCGGCCCCCTCCCCCTCCCGGCTCCCTGCCACCCCAGAGGCCCTTTGTACGTTCCAGCCACACGCGCGTGCCCGCGCCGCGCGCGCTCCCGGCCGCAGTGACACACCCGCACCGGCCCCCGCGCGCGCGCACACACACACACACACACATACACACTCGCTCTCGCAC
>NW_011494752.1:4051163-4051983 GCF_000754665.1 Bison bison bison
GCAGGTGTGTGGGGGGCAGGGGACCGCGGCGCGCCGGGCTCGGGAGAAGGAACGGGCGAGAAGAGTGCTGGGTCCAGAGAAGGGGTCCGGCATTGGCGAGGCTGGAGACCGGGTGGGGAGGGCCTCGTGAGGCCCGGGGAAGGGAGCCCCAGAGAGGTGGGGGGTTCAGTTTTAAAGAGGTTTGTGCGGGGCAGGGAAGGAAGGAGAGAAGAGAAAGGGGGATGGATGGTGAAGAGAGTGGGGGAGGGAGTGGTCCATCCGAGGTGGATGAAGAGGAGGATGCCGAGAGGCGAAGGGGATGGAGAGGTGGTGGGAGCATCAAGGGCCTCTCATTCCCCCAGGTCCCAGAATGGGGTGCACGCCCTTGGATGGTGGTGGTAGGCGCTTTGCGCCAGCCCCCCAGGGAAGGAAGCGGATGAATGTATTCTGGGATTGGCTGTGTTGCCAGGATACCAGCCTGTGTTCCCGCCCCTTTCCCCTTTCCTTCCCCCCACACCTCCCCACCCTCCCGTCACCTCGAGGCCCTAGCCCTGGAGACCTGGGAGCCTAGGTAGCAAGGTAGCAGTTGCAGAAACTGGGGACCCGCTCCCCTCTCGACTGGCGGGTAGGGAGGGGCCACGAGAGGGAATGACTGGGGGAGGGGCCATGTGATCTTAAGTCCGGGTGAAGAGGCCAGAGGGCGAGAGAGGGCGCCCCCAGCTGGGGAGAGCGTCTAGGGTGAATGAGGAGGTAGGGACTGAGGGAAGCTGAGCGGCAGAGGGCGGGGCTGGGGAGGGGCCGCGCTAAGCCCCCCCTCCCCTCCCACGCACCCCCTTGCTAC
>NW_011494752.1:4052125-4055663 GCF_000754665.1 Bison bison bison
GGGCCAGCTCCGAGTCCTGTCGGTGGGGGCAGCAGGATGCTGGTGGAAGCAGAGGGGGCCGGCCGGGTGCCTCCGCAGCTCGGCTGGCAGGGCCCCGCGGGGCGTGTGCGGCTGCTGGTGCAAGCCCCCTCGCCCCACCCCTCCCCATGCAGCCCTGGCAGTGCCTCCGGCGCTTTGCCCTGGCCTGGTGGGAGAGGACAGCGGAGGGCAGAGCCCGATCTCCCAGGGAGGAGGCCGGACCGAGGGACCCCGGGGGCCGAGGGGAGCCAGGTGAGCAAGAACAGGGAATGTGCGAGGAGATCCCAGACTGGCAGTTCCTTTTCTCCAATACTAGGGAACCAGCAGGTCTTGTAGCCCCCAACTTGAAGGGAAGTGGGTTCCTTGATGGAGCCTTACAGAAGATGTTCGAACTCCTGTTGTTTTGGGAGGGGAAAAACAGATGAGGGCTGGAAGAGGGGATAGGTAATCAGACTTCTAGGCTTGTGAGTCTGAATATTCATTGGTGTTGAGTTTGAGCACTTTGGGGCGGGGATAGGATGCCTTCTTTCCAACTCTGAATACCTTGGTCTGGGTGACCTTGAGCCAACTGCTTTGCTATCTAACTCCGTGCCTCAGTTTCTCATATTCTCTTCCCTACCCCTCTTGCTGTCTTAAAGAACTGATGAGGCGTTTGATGGAGACTGTCACTGTGAAAATGTGGGGCTCCGTCATCACTGGTGGCAGCTGTGGTGGTGGTGGTTTCTGGCATGGTTGTGAGTGTGTACGAATGTAGGGGGCAGTTATGGTTTATGTGTGAGGTCTTTTGCTGGTTGGGGCCACTGTGGGCAAGTGTCAGGGTCCCGCATTCATACAGGAAGGAAGGCTCCAGGCAAGCTGGGAGTTGTTGAGGCAGAGACTTAACTGGTGGCCTAGTGTAGAAGCAAGGGATGAGGCATAAGGGGAGGGGGTTCCAAGAATAAGATTCCCCCTCCACCCAGACTGCCTGGCACCCAGGCACCGCTGGCAGCGAGTGCAAAGGCTTTGCCCTGGCTTCCTGCCACCGTGCCTTGGGGACAAGAGGGTCTTTGTCCAGTGCCTCCCCCCCACCCCAGCCCTGCTCCTTCCGCCCTTACCATGATGGCCAGTTCTCTGTGATGACCCTCAGGGCTGGGATGGAGATGCAAGTGTGCTCTGGAGATCTGGAGGAAGCAGCTGTGGTCTTCAGGCAGTGCTGAGTGGAGACTGGGAGCCCTCCTAGGGGAAGGTCCCTGGGAATTGGGGCTTGCCCCCACCCCCCCGCTCCATGCTTTCTGCTTGCCTCCTTGTCTCCTTGCCTAATGAGGAGGGGATGGTGTCTGGGGTCTTCATGGCCTGATTCCTGCTGGGAATCCAGGGTTCCAGGTCTCTTAAATATGTACAGGGTACAGAGTAGGGTGCTGTGATGCAAAGCCTCAGGTGATCTCTCTTTTCTGTCTGGCCAGGGACCCACCCTGAAAAAAGGTTTAATTAGAACCATTGATTCCTTCTTTGGTTGTGGGCATTGATCTCACCGGTGTGGTCAGAGCTGGGGCTAATGGGGGCACGGCTGCCCAGTTCGAACAGGGAGGGGGCTGGGCTCTTGGAGGTATCACATCTGTTTTAGTCCCGTCTCCACTCCAGGTTAGGTCTTGGGGAAGGAAAGGAGACGGGGTTTTGACCTGAGGGAGCTGTGTTTGGAGTCCGAGGATCATCCGGAGTAGTGGGGCCAGGCTCTAGAAGGGAGGGGCTGCTCCATTGGAAGCGAGACAGTAGGCCCTTGAGGGGGCAGGCAGAGAGTTCAGGGATGGATCTGGAGCTTGCCATGAAAGCTTTGCTTTCGAGGAATCCCAAGCACTTATCTCCTCCAACCCCTGGCAAGGAGATCCCATTTCTTCCTTCGTTTGTGTCTTCAAGGTCCAGAGAGGGACAGAGACTGCCTCCGAGGCCCAGTGGGCCTGCATCTGGCTTCTGAGCCTGGCAGTCTGACCAAACAGCCCCTGACTAGGCACAGAGAGCCGAGGGTGAGACTCATGGCAGCCTCCCACTGGCCTCTGGGTTTGGTGGGATGTGGGGGACAGGTTGTGCCCCCCTAGGCCCTGGCTGCCTGTTGTGGGTGGGCTGGTGCAGGTGCAGGCTTCAATGAGCCACTCAGATGCTCTTTGAAGAATCCCTTGTTGGCTTCCTAGGGCCCATTCGAGCAAAGATAATAAAAATCTGGCCGTCAGCGGGTTTGAGGGCTGCATTTGCTTCCCCTTCTTTCATTCCCAGCTCTGAAAAGCGGAGATGAAGGCTTTGGATTTGGCTGGGAAGCTGCGCTTGCCTGCCCCGAGGGAGGGAGGGGAGGAGAGCGGAGGGAGGCAGAGAAGGGAGGACCGATTTCCTGGCAGCCGGGGGATTTGCTGGGGAGGTGGGCAGAGGGGCAGGGACGTGGTCCCAGACTCCCTCGGGCCTCGATGGGGCTCCCATGACCCTCAGCCTGGCTCCAGCCTTATCCTTCAGGTCTGGAGACTGGGAGCACCCCCTCAGCTCCACTGTTCCTACATTCACCGCTCTGCTCCTCAGGCTCTCCGCTTTCTTCCCCAGTCCCCTCCACCCCTCCATCTCTCCCACTCTGCCCTTCCTGGGCTCTCTCCTTTGTCTCCCTCACTCGACTCCTGAGTCTCCCTTTTTCTCCCCGTCTGCCCCCTCCGATCTGTCTGTCTGTCTTCTTTCCGTAGCATCTGTCCTGCTTTCTAGGACCGACTGGAAGGCTGAGAAGCCAAGTTGGTGGGGAGTGGGGGAAGGGAGCTGTAGCCACAGAAGGGATGGGCTTGAATGGACTATTATGGTCTGTCAGGTGTCATAGTTACCAGAGGCCAGGCGGAAGGGGGCTGCTGAGCACTTAGAGATGTGTGTGTGGTGAGGGCGCTGTCCCCCTCCCCGCACACAGCGGGCACCTTGCCCTGACATTGGGCTTTAGACACTCAACTTCTCCTGCCACCTACTGCCGTTTGGCTGACGGGAAATCAGTGCCTCGGCACCCTCTGGCCCCGTCACCCCTCTGGTCACCCACTGCCCCAGGCATCATTGCCACCCTGGCCCACGGTTCCCCCACACCCCCTACCCAGGCTCAGATGGGGAAGGGAGGTGGCCAAGGGAACCCTGTACAGACCCTGAGACCCCTGCACCATCCTGTAAGCCCCCCAGATGGAAAACAAGACTGTCATGGAAAGAGCACTGGGCTGAGTAAAGAGACCTTCTTAGGATCCTTCGTTAGCGCCCAAATGTCCGCGTGACCTTGAGCAAGTCCCTTCCTGGCAAGGGCCTCTTTCCTCACCTGTGAAATAAGGGGGCGGGCTGGGTCCTCTCCAAGGTCTCTTCTGTCATTCCACTGATGTTGTGTCTCTCTTCTGGGTGATTTGCATATGCTTTGCATACATTAATGGTGCCTGCTCGAAGGGGGAGGGTGCCGCCCACAGGGACCAGAGTCCAACCCACCACTCAGATTCCCCTTGCCCATTGGCCCAGGCTGTCACTGCAGGAATCTCCCAGAGGGAAGGAA
>NW_011494752.1:4055763-4076229 GCF_000754665.1 Bison bison bison
GGGGGGGGGGTCTGAGAATTCCCTAGGGAGGTGGCTCCTGTGTTCCAGCCCTGGCTAGAGGCAGAATAGGGGGGTAGCCCTGGTGGAGGGGACCCCTGTCCTTGTCAGTCCTGCTCCAAAAAGTCCAAACAGGAAAGCCAAGTGGTGTGAATTCACTGCAGTTGCTTGTGGCTACCACTGGTTGTATGAAATCCCAGTGAGATGGGCAGAGGGGCTTGGAGGTCTGCGTCCTCTGTTCTCAGGGCCTAAGTACCCTCTACATGCCAGGAGCTTAGCTAAGTGTAAGAGTCCCTCTCTCTCTGGCTTCAGCTGCCTCCCGCAGCCCAGGACAGGTCCGGCCATCTTATGCCCCTACTCACTTCTGCTCAGGCACCTGGGCTCTAGGTATATGTGGGTAGGAACTTGGACCTGAGAGATGGTCACCGAGACCAGGATCATTGCATATCGGGCGCTGCCCGGTCAGCACACTGCCTGACCTCACGGGCCTCCTCCCCTGCCACCTGCTAGGTGCTGTGTTTGGTACAGGCCAGTGTCCTGCATCTCAACCCTCAACCTGCCTCAGTTTCTTTCACCCATAACCTCATAATGCCATCACATGGGGCAATACTGGGGTAAAGGTTGGCAGCCTCAGAAACCAATACTGGGGTTTCTGAAGACAGGAGCAAAAATCACCTCTCCACCGCCACAGAGGACGGACCAGAGGAAATGCAGCAAGAGGGATCCAGGTTAGATTTAGTCTCGGGGAGGAACTGGCCCAGCAGGCAAATTAGTTTCTGACTACAGAATTGTTGTGAAGCTTAAGTGAAACAACAGATGAAAATTTCCAGCACAGTGCCTGTCACATAAGAAACAATAAATGGTATGGGGAGGGGATGGCTGTCTCTGAACGCAGTGGAGACCCTCCCCTAACCCGAGGTGCAGGAGTTTGCAGGGAATGAGAAGCTGGAAGGACAGTTCCAAGAAGAGCTGTTTCTCCCACATTCAAGCTGCCACCGCAGCCCTCCTGCCCCTCGCACAGCGCACTGGGCTCAGGGCCCAGCTACCCTGGGACACTCTGCCCTCATCCTCTCTGCTGTAGGTGGGCAGACAGAGGGTTTGGAGGCTGGGAATCCTGTTCTTCTTCCCCTCCCCCTGTCTTTGCTCAGGACAGCTTGGGAAGAAACAGGCCCACGCTGCAGCAGGAGGAATCGAGGTTAGATGGGAAGGAAATCTCCCGGTGCATGAAGGGTGGCTGCTCTGAGGTGCTGCTTGTGCATCTTTCCCCTCAATGATAGGTGTATTTAAATGCAAGTAGGCTAGTGTTGTAGCTAGGTGCAGCGGACTGGTTAATATGACCTTTGAGATGACCTTTGGGCTATTGTCAGGAGCTTGGTAGGTCCAGTTTAATCTCATGTGGCTGTGGTGGTTGGTAGAGTGCAGGGGGCCATGATGGAGAGGGGTTCAGAGCTGCTGGGGAGGAGAAGGGACAGGGGAGTCAGTCTTTGATCCCCCAGGGCAGAGAGGTCAAGTGCACGGTAAAGAGCAAGCATTGGATGGTGCCAGCTCGCCTGCCTCCCTACTGCCGTGTGACATTGGGCAAGTTAGTTGCCTCCTCTGGTCTTCAGTGTCCCTGGTGTGAGAAAGAGGACAGAACTAGAAAATCTAAGATCCCTTCAAGCTGTCACAGGTTCTACCCATCTCCTCTCTCCTGAGATAATACAGGCCTTGCCATACAGAGAGTGGGAAAAATACTTCCCAGCTCCAGATAAACCAGGAAAAATGGAGATTTGGCCCAAGAGAACACTGGTGCTTTCGTGTGCCTGCACATGTCTTACAAACAGTCCCTCCTGCTCCAAAGGCACACCTTGTCTAAATCTGTCCAATGGGCCCAGAGGATGGGTAAGGGAGAGGCTACAGGATTCAGCTAAGTCCATTTTCCTCCCACCCCAGAAAGGCTTTGCCACACTCCATTCCACCCAGAGACTATACTCCAGTCCATATTTTCTTCTGCGGAGGCACTTCCAGCTGGTGGCTCATCTCCCCCACAACCTTTTCCTGGTTCCTGGTAGCCTCAGCCACCTGGCCCAGTCGCTTGCATATCCTGGAGTGGAGTAGCGTTAAGATTGGGAAGGAGCTGGGTTTTTCACATGCCTGCCTGCCACACCTTGGCAAACATCATCATCCCAGCACCCTGACCTCTTTTCCACCCTGGCCACAGAGCATGCCGGAGACCTCAGACCCAGGGGCCCACATCGGAAGCGGGGGGTGCCCAGAGCCAGAGACCCCCATGTGGCAGCCCTAGCTGGAGATGTTTGTGCAAAGCCTAGGAGGCAGAGAGAGTGTGTGTCCTGCCTTCTTCCACCCCAGGGCGACTGATAATTGCAGGCACAGCAGGCATCTGTGGCGTTACCCCAGGCCCAGCATCTGCCTCATTGGGGAAAAATTAACGATCCCAGTTCACTGGGAAGGCATGCCACGGCTCACTGAAGCTCTTGCAGATACATCCGGGCCTCTCTGCCTCCTCTCCTGGGCTGTCCCCATGCCAGTCCAGCCCCTCCCCGTGGTCAGGCTGGCCTGAATGAGTCCCTATTCTTGCCTCAGCCCCCTTCTGAGTTGGAAACTGGAACTCTGAGGAAAAGCCAGGGCTACCAGGACTGACAGTGACTCTCGCTTTGCTGCCCCTGACTTTTTAGACTCTCCCTAGTCTGCATGCTCAGGAGGATTTCTGGATGTTAAAAGAAGAGACCTTTGAGGGGCTTCCTGGAGCTTCTTCCATCATGGCGACTGGAAAGTAGGAAAGGGCTCCTGGAAAGCCAGAAGTCATTAAATGATGAAGCTTGGGAGATCCTGAACCCACTTCTGAACCCAACAGCTCATCCCCTTCCCCTGATCCCTGGTCCATCTGCAGCTGAAGGTTGGAGTTATCTGCCTCCCATTCCTAGAATGAGGCAGAAAGGGATGGAAACAAAGCCTTCTCTTCCCCTACTGTCCATGAAAGATAGTTTATATTGGAGCATGGGATGGAAGGAAGTTAGACTTTAGGCAGAACTTCCCAGATGGCACTGAATGGGAGACAGACAAATCCTAGGGGAGGATGGATGGGAAGCAGTTCAGATCTACAGTCAAGAGCTCAGGCTCTGGATTCAGACAGATCTGGGCTGGCATTCCAACCCTGACACTCACTGTGTGTCTTGGGGCAAGTCACCTCACCTCTCTGAAGTTCAGTTTCCCCATCTGTAAATTGGGGCTGATCACGGTGGTTTCCTCACAGGGTGGGTACCAGGATTAAATGAGGTAATTTAGGCAGAGTTCCTGGCACATTGTGAACTTTCAGTAAATAGTAATCTTTGTCCTCCTCCTCCTTACTGTCCAACTGAGAGTGAAAAATGGGTGGCTGTTCCCCCAGGAAGAAGGGGCATATATGAGAAAGTCTCTTTAGTCTTACTTAAAACCCAGATTCTCACCTCAGCCTGTTTGGGGTTGGGCCCCTGGAGCTGCCACTTAAGGCTAGTGGTGAGGAGGGAGCTAGGGCTCTTGAGACTTCGTGCCCCCAACTGGTGCCCCTCTGTGCCCCACCCCTAACCCCACTGCCTGTCCAGGAAGCCCTCTGGGGTTAGATATGTTAGTGAACATTTTTGATTTCTTCACCCAGTCAAGGTCCCAACATCTGGGTACAACAGTTGCTTCTCCCCAGGGTGCCTGCATCTTGGGTAATCAGTGGGAAAATTGGAACCATGAGATTGGCAGGGGGCTCTGAGGATGCTTGCAGCCAGACGTGATGTGGGTGTGGATGGGTCTGAACCAGCCCAGTGAGAACTGGGCCCAAGAGGATGCCCAGGCCACAGTGTGTCCAGGCAGGCAGGTCGCAGTGCTGCGCACCCCCAGATGCAAGGCAGAAGACGGGCAGCGCGGCCTGGGGGGCGGCAGTACAGTTAGAAGGGCTTCCTGAGAGTGCGAGAGCGAGAGGGAGGCAGCGGGATGCATAGCTGAGAGGGGCCCTGCTCTGGCAGGCTGAGGATTGGGCGAGCGTGGAAGCAGGAGCTGGCCACAGGGCTTTGGGCGACATGGGCAGGGGGGCCATTTTCCGACACGGTCCCCATCACAGCGAGTCTGCGTGTGCGCTTGTCGGGTGTGAAGAACCGCTGCCTCCTCTGTTGCAGACAGAGGAGGGGGCCCTCCTCAAGGTTAGGGGATGAGTGGAGCCGATGGGGGTCTCTTGGGCTGGGAGGGGGTTTCAGCAGAGCAATGAAGGGAGGCCCTCGGACTCTGAACCCACCAACCTTCCCGAATGGGGTGGCCTTGGCTGGGGGAGGCAGATGGGCCCTCCAAGGTGCTCTCCTCTGGGGTCTTGTGTGGGCCCCCAGTAAAGTGGCTGTCCCTATTTCTGGGAGGAGAACCAGGCCTGGCTTGTCGGCTGTCTGTCCTGGGGACCCCACTCTGAGGAACCCCATGTTTTTTGTGTTGTCCTGCTGTCTGTCTCCTGTCTGTCTCCCACCAATGTTTCTGTCCCTTCAGCCCCGGCTCTTGACCCAGCACCCCATCTCTGTCCTGCCTGCCCCCCAGCCCTCAGGGACCCCCAAAGGGGCAGCTCCGAAGGCTCTTCCTTGCTCTGTCCCAGTCCCCGCCTGCCCCCCTGGCCAAGGCCCCTGCCCGGCCGGCCCATCCCAATGTGGGAGCCCCGCCCCGCCCCATCCGTTCTCCAGCTCCTGTCCTCCGGCTCTGGGCCTTCGTTCACACTCTCCTTTCCTGTCCCTCGCCCAGGGCTCCAGCGTGCAGCGGGAGGGAAGGCTCCAGGACTCTGCTCCCTCTGTTTAAAGTCTCCAGGTTGGTAAGCCAGGAGGGGGGCCTCTCCCTACCATCCTGCCTCCCACCGCTCCCTGGCAAAATGGGGGAGGGGGCTATCCCTGGTGGGCCCAGGCCTTTGCTTGGGGAGAGGGCAGCAGAGACTTGACTCTGGGGAGGGCACCTTGCCTGGCAGAGAATGTGTCCGTGTGTGCACGTGTGTGCATGTGAGTTAGTATGTGCGAGCAAACACGTGTGCATGTATATGTGTGTGCTGGCTGCAAAGCTCTGTGTAGTGGGGGCTGGGAAGGGGGAGGAGGAGGAACCCTCTGTCAAGGGAACTGGAGACCTGGGGGGAGGGGTCAGGAGCAAGGGGCCTTTTTTATGGGGGAGAGCCCATGTTCCAGCATCAGCCAGTGGAGGGGGATCAGAGAAGATGGGACCATGTCGACCTCAGTACAGCTTTGTTGCGTTTATAGGTACTTGTAAATCTGTGATTTCATTTCATTTATTTAATCGTTTATTCATTTATCCATCCATTCCTTCATTCAATACGGACTTATTGAACCCCTTCTCTGTGCCAGGCACTGGGCTAGGCTCAGAGGCCAACAGTGACAAGACAGCGAAGGTTCTTCTGTTGCTTAAGTGGTGTAGGGATACGGGTTAAGGGGTTGGCAGAGTTCACCGGCTGTGGGGCCTGAGGCTGTGGCCTGGCCAGCTGACTCCAAAGGGCAGTGACCCACTGTCCACCGATGCCCATCCGCCCCTGCTCCCCCTGCTGGCGGCTGCTCCTCACTGCATGTCTCTGTTGAGCATCCCAATGGCACTCCTCTCCTAGCGTGTTCCTGCCAAGCAGGCAGTGACTGGACGTCCCAATCCATGCAACCTGGGGACTGTGAGCAGCATTGTTGGGCCAGAGCAGAGGCCACTTTAGAGGGCCTCTGGGAGCCCACCTCCACTTTGTGCCCGGGACCAGCAGCCTAGGGCACTGGACTTGAGAGTCAGCCTGATCTGGGTTCAAATGCTCACTTAAGCCATGTCTGAGCTGCTGGCCTTGGACAAGCCACTTTCCCTCTCTGAGCCTCATTGTCTTTGCCTATAAAATGGCAGGCTTGTTGAGAAGAGTATAGGAAAAGCAGCAGCCGGACCAGAGCCTGGCCCGTAGCAGGGGCTGCCCCATTGTGGTTCCCTTTCTGCACCTCCCCCAGCCCCTCTCTGGGGTGGGGCAGCTCCAGCCGGGTACTGTCTGAGTGCTGCCCCTGTCTCACCTTGAAGAGGGGTTGCAGAGTCCCTGTCTTGGCTGTTTGCAGGCTCCGTGTCCCCCAGCCCTTCTCCACTCTCTGAAGGATGCTTCGGCCCCAGTCCGGGCGGGCAGATGGGGCAGGCAGCCCTCCTTGCCACTGTGGCTGCCGCTGCCTTGATGGCTTTTTAATAACTTTGCTCGGAGACAATCTGCAGAGCCTCGTTTGTCTGCCTCTTAATTAAAATTACCGTTTTCCTAAAAGAGCAACGATGCTGCTCCCCTCCCTCCCCTATCAGTGGCTGCTGCCAGGAGAAGGCAGAAGTGACTTGAAATTGCTGCCTTTCCCCTCGGCCCCTGTCCTGGTCACACAAGCCACCACCCACCCTGCCCCACTTCTCGACACAAACAGGTGGGCCAAGGCTGAGTGTCAGGAACTAGGAAAGGAGGAAAGAGTGAATGTCTTCCTCTTTCACTTACCCTCTTCCAGAATACTCCCAGAGACAGGGAGCTCAGTCCCTCCCAAGACTTACTTTCTACATCTGTAAAGAACCAGAGCAACCCCTGTCCGGCTGTACCACCCAGAGTGGAATAACATGTGGGGAGGGGGTGCTGTGAAGGGTTATTAGATTGTTTGTGGTGGGGCAGGCGTCATCTGGGGCCAGAGGCCTCCCTGGAAGTGGGCCCTGTGGGGTCAGCTCCTCTGCCTACTCTAGTTAGAAGGTACATCCACATTCCCTCCGTGATTCAGCGAGAGCAAGGGAGTGCAGGGCTGGAAAGGTATGGGGGGTTCGTTTAGTCATTACTGAGTTTGGGGGGGAAAGTGTTCCTGGTAATAATAAAAATACAAATGACTAATATTTACTGAATTTTGCTCAAAACTGTATGAGCCATATGCTGGATCAAGCCCTGTACCTGTGTCCCTTCATTTCACCCTCATAGCTGTCACATGAGCTCCATGCTGTAATCTCTATTTCACAAAGGTGGTGACAGACCAGAGAGCTTAAGTAACATGCCCAAGGTCACACAGATGACCCACCGTGGTAACTCAGCCCTACTCCCCCTCCTGCCGTTGTCCCTTCCACCTGAAGTCTTCCTGAAGTCTAGCCTCTGTCCCTCATGCTGCGTGTAGAGGGCTGTGCCTTTGCTTCACTCTCTGCACCCCTGCAAGCACGGTTCCCTGTGATTCAAGCCACTGGAATCCGCTTCCCTCCCCCTACCGCATTCCTGGGTCCACCCCTGGGGGAGTCTCGGGGCAGGGGGGCTTCCTGACCCTGAAGTCAGGGGTCAGAAGTGGATTGGAGGTTAGAGAATTCTCATGTGCATACCTCCTTTCGGTTCTAGCCAGAGTCCTTTTCCACTCTGGTGAGGGTGGGCTGCATGGGGCCAGGGAAGAGACCCAGTGATGAGGCTGGGGCGGCAGATGCTGCTTGTGAGGCGAGGGGCCGCGGTCGTACGTCATAGCTCCACCAGCAGGACCCACCTGGGAAACGGTCTGGAGGAGCGGGAGGCGCTGCAGCCAGGCGGAAATCCAGCACTAGGAAGGACCCCTTGAGATGCCTCTGTTTCCATCAGCTCCCAGTGGGCCTCGCCTTTCCCTCTGTGACCCTCTGCTCCTGCGCCTCCTCTTCCAGGAAGGCCCTGCCTTTGTCACCTCCCACCTCTGCTCCTCCCTGAAGTGTCCCTCCCTGACCACCTCTAGGCTTGCCCCTCTGAGCACTACAAGATGTTTTGTGCCTTAAATGTAATGAGCTTTCTGTTTCTGGAGGTATCCAAGTCCCAGCTGGGTGGTGTTCCTGGAATAGGGAGGACTTGCAGTTTGGTGTCGGCCCTCTGAGTTCACATTCGCTCCTGGGGCAGCAAACCCAGTTCTTCCAGGGGCCAGAAATGAGTGAAGCCGTGGATGAGGACCATAGAGAAGCGTGCTTATGTTCCTTAAAGGCATTAAAAATCAAAGAAACAAAACAAAACACTACCAGCCAAACAAAATGCCTACACCCCAGGGTGGCCAGGACCCATGCCTAGACCCAGTGTGGTCTATGCTAAACTGCGATTCACTTACCTTGGCATCTTCATGTTGCCCAGCGCACAGTAGGTGTGTACGCATTGTTTGTTGAGTGAATACATGATCACCTGTGCGTCAGCCACTGTGCTAGATACTCTGTATGTTTATTTCTTCCCCTCTGCTCAAGGTGGGCATTGTTTTCCCCGTTAGAGAAACTGATCTCCAGTGAAGTAAAATAACTTGTTCAATGTCACACTTAAGGGAAGGGGCATTTTTTGATTTGAACCTTGGCGTGCTGTGTCCTTCCTCAACACACCTGTGTGTGACCCAGAGCACATGCATTCCATACCTAACCTGGCTAACAGGGAGCTCTGGAGTGGCTAGTGGCCACCTGGTTGACATGCGCTGCACACCTGTGGGGAGGTAGGGTTGAAGGAAGTGAGGGCTGCAGAGGCGAGGAGGGAGCAGATACCCCTCACCCCAGTAAACCCTTCCTCCCTCAGCTTCCGGTCCCAGCCCAGCAGCCTGGGGATGGTGGCGTGGTGACAGGTGCCGAGCTGCAGAGATGACAGTACTGCTGATTCCCCCATAATTACTGTCTGATGAGATGCCAGAATTAGCCACCGTGCGAGCATGGCATGCAGATACGGGGCAGAGTGCTGGGAAGCAGCAGGGGCTGAGGGAGCCTCTCCTTCCAATCCAGGGCCCTCTGGCAGTAGGGCAGAGTCTGGGGAGGAGGAAGTAGGTTAACAAGAAGGAAGCACTGTGTGGTTAACATGCTTCAGATGTTATCGTGTGGGCTGTGGTTTTCCAGTCCTTAGAGTGGTTGGACACACCCCTGTAATGCCTGGCTGCTGGATAGGGTATCAAGGGCCTCAGGCCACTAACCAGAGAATTATGGGCAGAGTAGTCTGCCCACTCAAACTCCTGGGCAAAGGCTTTGGTGTTTGGAGCTGGGATATGCCTGGCTGGGCTGACAGGGCCATAGTTGCTAGGAAGAGGCTAAGACCCTGAGCAGACTCCTGGAACCACATTGGTGAGGCCAGGCATCAGAAGGCAGAGGGAAGTGCCTCGATGGAGCCGGCAGGTTGAACTCACTTTGCCAGGAATCATTCATCCCCGGCAGGAAGAGTCAAGTTGGCCCTGAGGCTCGAGGTCAGGGGAGGCCTGAAAGTTAGGAGCAGGGGATAAGGAAGGTCCTCTTGGTCCCAGAGCAGGGCTGTGTCTGCCCTGGCATTGATTCTCCTGGCACACAGGCTGGGGGCAGGAGGAGGGCCGGTGAGTGCAGACACAGTGGGGTCACCTGGGCTGCTCAGACCTCGTCTGGACAATTGGAGCCGTTCTGAAGGCCACCAGCTAACAGGAGTGGTGACAACATGAGGCTGACCCAGCAGACGGCAGTGCAGGTAGCCCAGGGCTGAAGCCAGCCCACAGATGGAGGGACTTGAGGTGTCAGGCTGAGGGAGAAGATTTGGGTTCAGGAGCCTTCATTCTGGCCCCAAGGGAGAAGTCATGACCCACCCCCGGTCCCTCTGAGGGCTGTGGGCACAGACTCTGGCTCACTTTAAGGAAGGAGGGGTCCCACAAGGTATCTGGTGCCTTAGACATAATGAGGTCTCTGTTTCTGGAGGTATCCAAGTCCCGGCTGGACTGCATTCCTGAAATATGGAGGACTTGCAGTTTGGTGTTGGCACAGCCTGTGGCAGGGGCTGGGGGGGTGTGTCTGCACCAAATTGAGGTATGGGGGAGGGCTGTGGAAAAGTGGAACCTCCTTCCCATCCTGGGCTTCAGGGGCCCTGGGGCTGTCCTGCTCCTGCCCCTCATCCTCTTTCAGCCCTGTCCTGGGGAAGGGTTCATGCTCTTCTGCTGTGTGGTCTCCCCAGAAAGGATGGTGTTGAGGGTCTCTGTGCTTCACTAGGGAGGGTGCTGTTCGAGTCCTCCTTCTTAGGAAGCTAGACAGACTGAGGGGATATAAGGAGTTCTGGCCCAGGGGCTGAGACGAAGACTCAGGGATGAATCAGCAGGGCATCGAGGAGGGAAGGGGGATCCCAGCTGAGAACCCCACTGTTGAGACCAGGGCTTCTCCATTTACCAGCTCTGACCGTGGGCAAGTCACCCCTTCCTGAGTCTCTGCTTTCTCGTCTGTAAAATCGGGGAGAGCAACCTCACAAGGTGTGTCTGAGCACTGAATGAAGAGTGGCTATCAGAGCCCCTTGGGGACCGCCCTGAGTGTATGCTGGTGGGAGGCTGGGTATCAGGAGTGCTGTCTTTCACGGTTGGTCCGTTTCCCCCAGAGCACCCAGCAAGCCTGGTGCTGAGTTCACATCTCGTCACTCCACACGGATGGGTGGATTTAACTGAGATGGGAGGTTGGAGTTTTCGAGTCTTTTGCAGATGGAAGGCGAGACCGTGCATTTCTTCCCTGCCTTCCAGCTCACGCGCCACCTTCCCAGATGCTGCTCTGGTGGACGGTTCAGTCTAGACACCAGGGAGAACTGAAAGATGCCCCTGGAATCTGAGCAGGCCTCCAGGTCAGTGAGGACCCAGCAGGCAGGCAGGAAACCCTGAGTCTCCTCCTGCCTTCTCAGGCTCCGCCTCTTCCATCCTCCAGAGTCTTTCCGGTACTAACCTCAGCGTCCCTGGGGAGGGAACCTGATGGGATGCACACTTGCTGTTTGTTCTCAGTGGGCCTTCAGGGCAGCAGAGTAACTACCTTGTGAGGTGAGGGCTGAAACTCGCAGTCCTGTCCTTCGCCCTCCGGCAGCAGGTGGAAGTGGGTCCAAGGCCCGCCAGCTCCTTGCAGGAGGCTGAGAACCTGTAGAGGGAGACAGGGCTGGGCATGCCAGGTCTGGAAGCGGCCTCTCGGTCCTTGGCATTGCCTGGCTGGGTAAACACTGGTGAGAGTAGAGTGGCTTTTATGTCAAGACGAAATGTAAACGCTTTCAGAGACCCTGAACTTGGCAATGCAAGAGAAGGGCCATGGAAATCGCGTCTCTGGGAAAGGGTAGCTGGATTCAGGATGGCAAATGGGGTTCCCAGTGTCTCTCAGTCCAAACTGGAGATGCCTCAGACTAACACCCGAGGGAGCTCCCACGTGCAGTGAATCTGTCAGGGGATGATAAATGTACACGATGTGTGTGCAGGCACCGTGCCCTGTCTGCCTGCATGGCATCCAAGATGGCACAGTGGTGGGTCAGGGTGGCGGCTCTGTGGTGACCCAGTCCTGGCTGGGCCCAGGTGTGCCCTTCTGTGTGTGGATGCCTGTGGTGGGTGCAGGGGAGCCCCTGGTGACTGGGCACGTGTCTGTGAGCCTATGCTGGGCATGTCGGCCTGCACCACGGGGCACAGGCGTTGACAAGTGGAAGCGTGGCCTGTGGTTGGAGACTGCAGACACCAGGACCCCGTTGTCCTGGTGGCTGAGGGAGCTGTCTGGATGCTGGGGTGTGGGGTTGGGAACAGCTCCCCGAGAGAACCTGACCCCACAAATGGCGATGTCTCAGAGGAGGATGTGGAAGGATCCAGCCGGGCTGGGGCTCCTGTCCAACATTTGTGAGACCCTCGAGGAAGCCTGGGTGTTGATGACACTTCCCTCTGGGGAGCTGGGGTGTATGGTGGGGCTTCCACTCCCTTGCCTCCAACAGATTGGGGTCCCTCTTCCTGGGAACAGGATGCCTCCCTCTGGGCTTGCTTTCAGCCCGAGGCAGCTTCAGGGCTGTGGTAAAGGTCCCCTCACCCACACCCGCTGCCCAGGCCTTAGCACCCTGAGGTTCGAGTTCCCCTGCAGGGGATGGAGGGTGCTCTGGCAGCCTCCCCAGAGCAGTGGCAGAGCTGGAGCACAGGCATCTGCTTTCCCGCCTCCCCCCACCTCCCTCCCTTCCTCCCTGCCTGTGTTCCTCTCCGCTGCCTCTCCAAGGAGATGTGGGGCTGACAGGACACCTTCCCTGGGCGCGTGATGGTGGTGGAGACGCCAGGCAGGAGTTAGCTTGTTAGCGCGGGCTGTGTGGGCACACGCCAGGGCTGTTCCCAGCTTCTCCAGCGAGGGCTTCAGACTAGGGGTGACGTGCTCCCCTCTGCATCCCCACCCCCGCCCTTCCTGGGGAAACCAATTAGCCAGATCTTCATCAGCTAAAAATGCAACCCCCTACCATCCTGGTTGTGATAATGACTGTGGAGTGAAAGGAAATCACGGGATCGGGCAGATCAGGAAGGGCCTGTCCCCCGCCCACACCCTGGCCGATGCCTTTGTGCAGTGTACAACCTGCACACCCGTCTGAGTGTTAACAGTTTTTTAAAAAAACAAAAACAAATGAAATGACTGAGGCTCCAAGAGGCTGCTAACATTCTGAAGGTTACACAGCCAGACAGTGGCAGAGCTGGTTTGAACAGAGCTCTTTCTCCTCCAAGTCGAGGGATTTTTGGTCATGCCATAGCTTCACCTGCAGTGGGGGAGGGTTGCATATGTGAAATTCTGAGCAGGAGGCTGGCTTGTCAGCTCTTTCGCCAGGAGGGAGTCTTGTCTGAGGAGTATGATTCAGGTGCCACATGGGGACCCTGGTTTCTGTGCAGTGAGCAGCTGCTGGGCCGGGATGGGCACCTGAGGGGTGGCTGGACTGTGCCCCATGGCCTTTCTCTCTCTGGGGCCTGTGGTGCCATGGCGTTTTCCTCCTTGCTGCTGATTTCTCCTAAGGAGCTTGTTAGTCTTGCCCTCCTGGGGTCTGGGGCCTGGAGAAGGGATCCCCTGGCCATTGCTTTCTGGGAAGTGGCAGAGAGGGGTGGGAAAGTCCTTGTCCCTGGGGGCCAGGATGCTCAGGTTCCATTCCTGCTCTGCTTCCAGCTCCTGTGTGACTCAGGTTCATTCTTGGTGCCTCGGTTTCCTTCCCCTTGAGAGGCATTTGGCTGGAGTGAAGGCAGGCGCAGGCAGGGCTTAGCTGAACAGTCTGGAGACATCACTCTGCTTTGCTAAGAGAGAAGAGCCGTCACCTCGCCAGGGAGAGGGCTGTCCTACGGTTGTGGGGAGTCATGGAGAGAGGGCAGCAGGTCGAAGGGGACAAGGACTCCACGGCCACGCAGAGCCAGGGCACTGGCAGAGATGGCACTGAGGCCAAGCCTGGCATCTTTGACTGTCCCCAGGCCCCCCCCCACTCCTAAGGTGGCCTGTGAGTCTCTTCACCCCACCTAATTCTGTCCTGTAAGACCACCCAGTCTGGGTAGGGGAGGGGGTGCCTCTGCCTTCAAGGAGGCCCCAGTCTAAGGGGGAGAAGAGGGCCTTGCCCTGAGGGAGCTTCTAATCCAAAGAGGTAAATGGGGGCCCTATCTAGTGCCCCCAGAGAGGAGGCCCAGGTCTTGGCCAGTCTAAGGGGAGACAAAGCTCTGTCCTAGGCGAGCCCCTAGTCTGATGGGGGAGACAGGGGCCCTGCTCTGGGGTGTCCCCAGTCTAAGAGGGGGACACAAAGGCTCTCAGTCTGAGGGAGGAGGCATGGGCCCTGCCCTGCGATGTGCCCAGTTGGAGGGAAGAAGCCCTGCCCTGCGGCGCTCCTGGTCTGAGCAAATGGACAGGGTCACAGGACAGAGTCGGCCTGTGGAAGGGTGGGAGGGAAGAGTTGGCTCAGGGAGCCTCTGGCTGGGGCAGTGCCCACCCCACCCCCAGGGAGTCCGACACCCTCCCTCTCTCAGATGCCCTCTCCCTGGGGAAAGTTCCAGAAGCCCTGCTGGGAGCAGCCGAGACCCAGGCAGGTGAGCTCTCCCTCCCCCAGGCCTGACAGGTCCTTTAATTAGATTCCGACTCGTTTACCAACTAAGTGGCCTTCGGTGGGTTTTAAATCTGTGCAAATTGGTTCGTGTTTTTCTGCCTGCATGAAGCTGTGCCTGACGGTGCCCTACACCCGCCCCTGCCTCCTGGCTCCCTCCCGGGCAGACTCTGTGGTCCCACCCCACTACCCCCTAGAGTCTAGATGCCCAGCTTCCCTCGGGGCTGGGGAGCGGGAGAGCAGGGTTCCCTGAGCAAGGGGTTAAAATAGTCCAGGGGGTTCACAGTCCTCTTCCTCCTCTCCCCCCAGCCCGGGGAAGGGAGTCCACATAGTTAACTCACTCAGCCTCCCCTGTCCTTGGTTTCCCTGCTGTACTGCCCAGAGAATCGACCCGATCTAGGCCCTTCTCCACGGTGGCTCTGTAGGTCAGTGCTGGGAGGTGGGGAGGGGGCATCCGTGTCTCCAGCCAAGGACCATCCTGCCTCTGATACCCTCTCGCCTTGCACCCGTCCCCCAGCACTGCCCTGCCTTGGGGAATTGGTCCATCATGGGGATGGTCTCCACCTGGCCTCTTCCCACTTCTGTGTCTTCCTTTCCAACACCTCAGGAACAAGGGAACTGCCTTCCCTGGGGGCCCAGCGATGACAGCTTGCCTGGCCTTGCCCCCGTGCTCCCGGGTCCCAGGGAGTCACCTTTATTGTCTGACCATCGCCCGCATGCTCCTAAGCCCTCTCCGTTTCCTCCCAGGCCTCTCTGCCAT
The DNA here is from genome assembly GCF_000754665.1 of Bison bison bison. Classification (NCBI taxonomy): domain Eukaryota; kingdom Metazoa; phylum Chordata; class Mammalia; order Artiodactyla; family Bovidae; genus Bison; species Bison bison. Next base: position 4,070,277 of record NW_011494752.1, read on the forward strand.
GGGATCCCCTCCCTCTTCTTCTTTGTCATCCCTCCTGGCCCAGGCAGAGTCTCCTGAGGAGGCCTGACCTTCAGGGGAGTGGGGCTGGGTTGGTGGGGAATGGGGCAACACGGCGGGGGCAGGTGTGAGGGTTCATGCCAGGAGCTGGACGTGAAGCCCTGTCCTTAATCCTCTCCCCCTGATGCCTGTTCCTCCCTCCGCCCGCCCCCACCTCCGAGGCTCTGGTTGGAGTGACGGGGAGACTCAACAGGGTGCTGGGCATTAGCAATTTGGGGGGATATTACACAGGAATGTTTACAGAAAGGCAATTGCCCGGAAAATGACTTTGGTTGCTGTGGTATGGGGCGGAAAAGATGGTTTTAGAAAACAGACACAGATGGGCTTCTGCTCCAAGGACCCACAGACAGACAGCTGACTGAGGGCCGTGGGCACACAGGGGGCCAGAGCCAGGGGCGCCTGGAGACTGAGGGGTCAGCTTCTTCACCAAGGAAGGGGTGGGAAGGGATGATCCCTTCACCTCACCCAGGTTCTTGAAGCCTCTGCCAAGCTTGACCTTTGTCCTTTGTCCTCTGGCCTCTGACCTCCCAGCACAGTGCGCTTCCTGACTGCGCAGCCAGCCACTCAGCAGGATGGAATTGTCAGGCACAATCGATGGTGGCAGTTGCCTCAGGGCTCCTCCTGGGTGACTTGGGTTCCTCTGGCTTTGGCTGAAGATGGTGGGACTTGTGCTGCACGTATTCAAGTGTGTGTGTGTACGCGGACGGCGCACTTTGGGGTCTGAGCCAGGCCTTCCACCTTTCTGGCAATCTCCATGCACCACCCCCACCCCCTTCCCCACTGCTTGCCCTGCCTGGCGACCTCACTGGGATCTAGTCCCAGGCCCTCTGGACTCCCTGAGCTGGTGCCCAGGCCACAGTTGGGGTCACGCTTGTGAGACCTCAGGTCCCCATGGGAGGGGACTTGTCCAGCCCTCCCAATCTCTGGGGAGAAGGACCCAGAGACCTAAACTCTGGTCCTCCCAGCAGGGGCCCCAGTGAGACCCTTCTCTTTTCTGTAGCTCCTGGCTTTGTTCTTCCCTCTATTTCCTCCCCTTCCTCTTTCTTCTTCCCTCTCCCTCCCCCCTCCCCTTCTCCACACTCTCTTCCTCTGAAGATGATGTCATGTGTAAATGTTGCCCAGTGGCAGCCAGAGGACAGAGCGATGGTGACATCTGGGGTAAAGATGCAAGGTGGGGAGGGGCTGGATGGCTTATGAGACAGTGTCACTGAAACCTTGGGATCTTAATTCTCATCATGAGTTACAGTGATCTCATGTGAAAGAATGCAGTGAGGATAAAAATAAATTGGGCTCATAAATAAACGTGGAATTTGGAATTGGTGGAGCAAATAACAATGTCGCTCTCTTCCCAAGCACCTGCGCCTTTATCCGCAGCTGGCCACTGGGGGGCGCCCACTGCTCCCTGGTCATCCCAGCCTCCAGACAGGTTCACTTCCCCATTGCCCAGGCAGGGAAGGCAGAGCTAAGGGAGGCGACAGCACCCCCCTTCTCCACTTTCCCTTTCCGCTCATACTGAGCTGGATTCCACTAGTCCTGGGCATCTCTCCTGTAGCTTGAATCTCTGACTCAAAAATTATAGCTGGCCTTGCGTACTGAGGATCCTTGGAGAGATGGCAAGACCTCCAACTTATCTCTCTGACTCCCCCAACCCCCATGCTTCAGGGGCTGTCTGTCCCAAGGCCCCTTCCAGCAGTGTACCCCAGCTCTGCTTCCCCATCCAGGGTCACCCACTTTTCTCCTGCATCCCCTGTCTCTCCACCCTGCCCCAGTAGAATCCAGTCTGCTTACTGCCTTCAGGCCTCCCTGTCCCATCTGCCTCCACAGATCCCCCCACCCACAAGACCCTTGCCCAGATAGATCCTTCAGCAGCCTCTGCCGGTGAACAGAAGCATCGATCTGCTCAGGGCCGCTGCTACCCAGAGCCACTGCTTGCTAGATTGGAATTGATCTCCTTGGCTTTTCACCGAGCTGCTCTGTCTGGGGAGGGTCAGGGCCACTTGAGGCCTTGGTGGTGGCTGGAGCAGGCCCAGGGCAATGGGAAGGCTGCCCTGCTGTCCCACAGCCCACATGCCAGGAATGTCTTTAGTTCAAAATGTGCTTTCTCCTCATCGTCTTGCCAGCTTCTCACCCACTGCCCAGGAGGGGGGTTTAGAGATGTTGTCCCCATTTTACAGACCAGTACCCTCAGGCTCTGAGAGAGAAGAGGCTTTTAGAATGGAGAACTAAAAGAATGGCTAACCTGGGACCCCTCAGAGGAAGAGCTGACTCTAAACCCAGGAGGTCTCTGGTCTGGGCTTTTGTTCTCCCAGTGTTCCGACCTTGGGTGCCGGGGGCTGGCTCAGATAAATTCTTGCCTGAGCCCTCCGTGCCCCCAAGGGCCTCTTTATCCCCAGGCAACAGGATGGTGCCCCAACCAAGAATCCCAGGCCAGTTGTCTCAGTCTACTGGGGCCCCACAGAGCGGAGAGAACTCTGTGCAGAGCAGGGAGCTAGGACTCCTGGGTCAGCAGGTACCTCAGCTCTTTCCCTGAGTTTCTTTGTTAAAGAAAGCCAAGGATCTTGCAGGTTCTTAGTTTTCAAAAGAGCCTAAAGATTTCAAATCAAAGCCCCACCTCCCCTCAGAGACAGCCCATTGTCTCTCCTACTTCCTCCTCTCTCCCTGCCACCCTCTAGAATCCAGGTCCTGCCTCACCCATGGCCCTGCGTGCACCTGCCGGTGTTCGGGCACTTGAGGCTGAGCCCTGTGGTGGAGGAGGCAGGGAGGAGTTGGTCCTTGCTCCACTGTCTCTGGGCCTGCTCAGCGGCCTCCTCCCTACCCCAGTGCCATCCACTCCTGTGAGGATTACGGGGCTGTAGTCATCAATAGGGCTGTGGGCACACGTTCACTGTCTGGAGCCTCTGCCTCCCTGCTGCCTGCTCTGGCAGCCTGGACCCCTCCCTGCCAGCCCCACCTTGGCCCCTTTAATCGACCTGGGAGAGCCTGGGTGACCCTGGACCTCCCCACCCTCCCTGCTTCTCTCAGGCTGGCATACCGCCTGCCCTACCCCCAGGAGCCAGGGAAGGACACTGGCATAGAAGCCAGGGAAGGATGCTGGCACAGCTTCTCAGGAGCTGGCACAGAGGGTGCAGGTGGGCATGAGGAGCTCTTCTGAGTCCAGGGGCATGGAAGGGCAGGAGAGCAGATGAGAACTGACCTTTCCCAGTGCACCTAGTTATCCAGAGCCCTAGGCGGCACGGCGAGCCTGGCTGGCTGGCACAGGCAGGGGGTGGGGGGCACCCTCTGGCTCAGGCACGCTCAAGCTGGGCTTGAAAGCTGGGCTTCCAGCAATGAGGCTGTGGGCAGAGTCCACCCCACACTGGGCAAAGGAAGATAACAAAGTATACAGGGTGCTCCACCATGGTGGGTCTCTTCCAGCTCAGTTGTGTCCCATGAGGTAGTGATCCTCCAGCTGATGGTGAGGGTGAGTGGAAGACAGAGTTTAAGGGTCATGGGAGGCAACCCCCTGACTCCAGTTGGGGCTATTTTTCCAGCACCCAGAGCAGCCCCCCATCCCGGCCATCCTTCTTCTGGATAATTTTCAGGTCACTTCTTTTCAGCCATATTCACTGGCCACCATGGGTTGCCACTAGCTCCTCAAGAGCAAGGGCTGGGTCCCCATCAAGATGGCCCTGGGGCTCCCAGCCTCAGTCAGGTGCCAGCTTCAGGAATTTCTTCACTACCAGGGAACCTTCATACTGTATTAATGCAAACTCAATTTGTTCTTTGTTAACTCACTTTGAACTTAATGCATTCACTTAAAAGGAAATCTTAGCTCACTGCCATCCCAAGGAATGATACCCATGAAATCAGGAGTTGGGCCTTCTTGTTTTTTCTTTTTTAATCCTTGAAAATAACAGTATAACTATTAAGCTCTGAAACAGCATTCTTCCCATAGTCATCTCTTGAGTGGACCTCACTTTGGGGAGCACAACCGAGGGACAGACATCCTGGGGGAGGGAGGGACCCCAGACCCAGCGCCAGGGTAGGGAGACAGCAGATAAACAAGGAGTGTCAATGGTATCATTGTCCCATCAGCAAACAGTTGTCGTCTGGCCAGGAAGGCGTGGTGAGAAGGGGTGAGGTGACTCTAATAAATATTGGAGCCAAATCTGGCCTCGACCACTTACTGCAGCTTTGGGCATGTCACTGCCCTTCACTGACCTCAGTAGTCCCATCTCTGAAATGGGATTACGGTAATACCCCCACAGCGGTGCAGCGAGGTGTTAAGGCCATGATAAGTGATCGGTCAGACCCTTGGAAACTTCAGAGCTCTGGGTCTATGGGGGCCATTCTTCCCTTGGTTTTGGTGGGAGGTGCTGGGTCGACTGGGGCTACCGGAGATGTACATGCCTCGGCCACATCCAGGGAGGAGTGTATGTGTGTGTTGGGCGAGGAGTGGCTTTCTCTGGAATATGGCTGAATGTCCTCTTGCCTCCTGCGGTGGACAGGAGGGGCCTGAGGAACAGTGGATGTGTGGAGGGAGGGGGCCAAGAGAAGTTGCACTGGAGGGAACCTGGTCGGGTCCCAGAATCCTCAGCGCCCCCCACTTGTGCCCACTTCGGCTTCTGTGAGTTAGCCCCTGCGTTGGGCTGCCTGTGTCTGCTATGGTGCTTGATGCTTCCCGACCGAGGCTACCCTGAGGGTTTCACCTTTGAGACTAGTGGATTGTGAGGCTGGGGGTATGCCGGGAAAACCGTATTTGTCTGCTAAGTGGGTGATTTCTGGAAACGAGGGAGGGCAAATGCGTGTTATGACCAGGAATATGGCTCAAGTAAGCCCCAGCAGGTCCTCCCATCCCTGGTGTGGGTGACACCTTGGAACCACCGTCCCTGCTGGGCTATGGGAAGGTCAGCATGGAGGCTGGAGGGTGCGAGACCACAGAACTGGGCCTGCGGAGGCCAGGGGAGGACTCAGGGCTGGTGGGCAAGTAGGGACGGGCTTCAGAGTTCTGCATGGAGACCTCAACCCCCGGCCTTCTCTTTCTTTCGCTTCTGTACTGTCCTTTGTCCCCTGTGCGTCCCTTATAGGTCTTGGACTTGTGTGTGTTGGGAGGGAGACTGAAGGAAGGGCGGGGAGGGGAGGGTCCCAGCGGGGAAAGCTTGAGCTGTTCTGTCTGCTTTCTTTGAGTTTGTCCCCAGTCCATCTCTCACTGTCTTCTCTGTGCCCAGCCTCTCCTGTCTGTCTGTCTGTCTGTCTCGGGGTGGGCGGGGAAGGGGGTCCCCAGCCCCAGACCCTGGACCTGCATCTTCTTGGAAGTGTGATTTTTGCCCTCACTCCCCCTGCCCCATTGTTCCCTCGTCCTGGCCCTTTTCCAAGCCAACCCCCAGCCTAAAGACACGTGTGTCCTAGACATGCTAGTCTGAGGGAGGAGGTTGGCCTCCACCCCACTCCCAGGAGGATGCTCTTGAAAGAAAGACAGTACAGGCTCCTTTCCACAGTTTGCAGGAAGCATCTGAAAGGAACCCTGCTTCCCTCCCCTGTTCACCCCAGCTTAAGGAAGGAGGAAGGGGATGTGTGGCTGGAGAGGTGCCCAGGACCCCTGCTCCCAACCCCTCCTTGGCTCCTAAGGCCAGCCCCTAACCCGCATCATTATCCTCCAAACCCTGCAGAAGAGCAGGAAGCTGGACACTGCCTTTGCCCTCCAGCCTTCTTGGAGCCCCCGTTCTGCCTTTTCTGTTCCTAGTGCCTGTCGGGCAGCCCCTGCTTCACCCCAGGTGCCTCTTGCCGCCCCCCTTAGGTCAGCCCCTCCTCGCAGTGACCCCAGTGGGGGATGGGCAGTCCCAGGACGAGCACACACCGTGACCCCGCCGAACCCCCTCTCCCCCCTCGCAGATCCAGAGCGGAGCAGCCCCCCCAT
>NW_011494752.1:4076502-4081656 GCF_000754665.1 Bison bison bison
GGGTCGGAAAGACAGGATGCGGGAGCAGGTGAGTGGGGCCGGCCGCGGGCTGGGGAGGGGGTCTGCCTTGTGCGGTCCTGCCGCCAGGCTCATCCTGATTCTGAGACGCCTCTGGGGCAGAGGGAGGGACGCCGAAATCTGCTGGTTGGCTCTTGGGAGCCTGAGGAGGAAAGGGATGGGGGCTCAGGGCCCAGACCTCTGCCTGCAGTCTTGGAATTTGGAGCGTGGGACTGGGCAGAGAAAGCCCAGCCTCCAACTGGGGCTGGTAGGCTGAGCAGAGGAAGGCTGTCTGGGAGGTCAAGAGAGTGGTGGGGAGGAAGAGGGGACAGCCTCCAGGACTGACTGTTCTGAGCCTGAGGGTCCATCTGGCGCTGCAGTACCTTGGGGTGGGCACCTCTGTGATATGGCTCCTAAGGGAAGGTCAGACCTTGGGAGGAGTTTCAGAAGGCTGGGTGGGCTGTGCCCCAACAGAGCCCAGAATTCCTGGTGCCTTTCCCTCCTCCCCCATTCTTCACCCTGTTCCTTCCTCCAAGACTTGCTGTGTGAGTTTGAGCTAGAGGACTCCCCACTCTGTGCCTTGTTTCTCTCCTGTCATCAGTAAGTCTTAGAGGGGAGTCAGGACTCCAGCTTCCCTGGTCCAGGACTTGCCTCCTTCTATATGAGGTGCGATGCTTCCTTTGTAAAGCTCTCCCAGATCCTTGGTTTCTGGATGCATCTCTGCATCCGAGTAAAGCCTTCTTGTCTGCAAGTAAGGCCTGTCTTGTCTTGGCCTTCTACTTACAGTCCCACATCAGTGTGGGGCCTCGACAGCTGCTTCATGCTGGTTGTTGAGACTCAGCTGGGAAAAGGAGTGGAGGGGAGGGGAGTTGTTCCCATCAGCACACCAGCATCCTTTCAGTCAGGCCTTGGGGTGTCAGTCTCTGCTCCCACAGCCAACTAGCTCTGTCCCCCTTTCCAAGTACTGCTGGGCGTGGCTGGGTAGGAGGAAGACTGTGCCCACCTCCATCTTCACTGCAGGGAACAAGGATACATTGGAGCATATCTGGTACTTTATCTGCCTCTCATATCACCTCCAGTTCTGTCCAGCCGTTATCTTTTTCCATCTCCAGAGCCCTCCCGGGAACAGAGTTACAACTGGGATAAGGGAAAGTTGCAGATGAAGGAGATCAGGCCTTCCCCCTCAGGGGTCCCTCGCAGCAGATTCCTTCTGTTGCTCTGGCTTAGGAGGAGGGGGCAGGGCCCTTTGTGATCTAGATGGGGTGAAACTTAAATATAGGGAGCACAGTCAGTCAGAAGAGGGTTTGGAGGAAGGGAGATCAGGTGGAGAGCCCCGGTCAGGGAAGGCTTCGTGAAGGAAGAGGTACTTAAACTAGGCTTAGAAGGATGGAAAGGGTCTGAATGGTCATGGGGGAAGAGAACAGTTTTAGGAGGTAGGAAGATGGGAGGTGAGTATAGATCTGAGTTGCTTTGGGGACTGGCATAGAGGTCCAACAGGCTGATGCAGAAAGCTCAGGGTGGGAAGCCGTGGGAGGTGTGGGGGCCAGATGGTGGAGACTAGGAGGGCCATGGTTGTTTTTAGATGGTGAATAGGAGGGGGAGTGGCTGGAGGCAGGGCAGGAAAGGAGGAAGAGAGTGTATTAGGGAGGATGAAGGGAAAGGGATGGGGTGGGGGTGGGGTGGAAGGAAGATGAGCAACGCTTGTTTGCTGTCTGGACCCAGAAGGCAAAGACAGAAAAACCTGGGTGACAGGGAGATGTTGGTGGTGCTTAGAGGGAAACAAGATGGTTGGGAGGGAAACATTTGGGAGGATGAGGGACTGGAAGAGGGGAGATGAGTTAGAGGGGGCATAGAGGTGTTTCACAGGGACGTCTGTTAGGCACTGAATATACAACTCAAGACTCTAGAAAAGGGGTTGAGGTGGGCCGAAATGGAAGTGGGACCTGGGGTAAGTGTAGTCACCAAGGCAGAATGGAGTCTGAGAAGAGAGGGCCCAGGATGGATGGGGAGAAGGGACCAGGAATGTCCTATATCCCCGAGGAAGGGGAGGAAGGCCCAGCAGGAGGGCCCCCTGCACTTCTGAAGTCTGGAAACAGCCATTGGGACCAGCCAGGATCTCTGGATCCATAGGGTATAGAGAACTCCTTTCTCGAGCTATGATGATGTAACGGCTAGTGTCAGGGGTTGGAGGTGGTGAGGAAACAGGATCCTGGGCTGCAGACCTGTCTGGGGAGGTCTGGCCAGAAAAAAACATGGAGACAGACTGGATGGCAGCCTCAAGGGGCAGCAGGCCTGGGAGAGAGGATGTGGGCATGTCTAAGGGCCTCCTATGTGCCTGGCACAGTCACTGGCACAGGGCAGGCACTCAGTAAATACTTAGTAAATGAATCGAAGCACAGCCGCCCGCAGATTCATGCCTTTGTTCCTTCACTTTTTCATTCCCTGCCGTGCGCGCAAGTGGGTAGGACCTACAGATGTTTCACTTGTATCTAGGGCTCAGTGCCTAAGCCTAGCTGGGGCTCTGTACATGTTTGTGGGGTGACCGAGTGAGAGGTGGATGACTTTGAGGATGCTGAGGGGGAAGAGGGCCTGGAGGAACCAGGAAGGGATGGGTTTCCAGTCTCCCGTGTGGTGTGGGAGAAGAAAGCAGCCTCCCTGAGATGGCAGGGAGGAAAGCCGTGCTGCAGGGCCAGAGGTACACTGGGGTGAGGCCCCTCCTTCCCATATCTGGCTTCAGCCAGGAGGGAGTGAAGAGCTGGAAGAGGGAAGAGGTGAGGGGCAGCTCCCTTGCAGAATGTCCAGAGAGGCAGTGAAGAATTGATGAACAGGACTTCAGGAGTATCTGCTGGGGAAGGCTTTGACCTGGGCTCAGAGAGCCCCTAGCCTGACTGGAGAGAAAGCCCCGGAAACAGATGGAGGGGATGTAGACTTGGTAAGGGACTAGCCAGCGTCACAGGGTCTCTCTGCAGTGTGAGCTCAGTGCCAAACCTGCCCCAGGAACTCCCCTCCCCGCCCCATCACAGTCCCCCAGCGGCTCCTGCCCGCTCCCCCTAATGGGGTGTCCCCCCCTTCGCACACACAGGTTGGCGGCTGGACCGTGGACCCCGTGTGCCTCCTCAGCTCCCTCTGCTCCCACCTCCATGGCGACTCCGCCCCCTCCGGGGCTGGCCAGCCGGCCCAGGTGAGTCACCCGCCTCCTCCCACCCCCCAAACCCACGGCAGACTTGGGCTTTGGGGAGATTTTTTTCGAAAGGGGAGATCCAGGATTTTAATTTTGCACCCCATTCTCTTATGTGGAGCCCGCATTTTCAGAAGACTCCAATGCCCTGTACTCTCCCCTGATAGTCTAATTCCTACCGTTCCCTCCCCAAAGGAAAAGGGAAAGTGTTAGTTGCTCAGTTGTGTGTGATTCTTTGCGACCCCATGGACTGTAGCCCACCAGGCTTCTCTGTCCGTGGAATTTTCCAGGCAAGAATACTGGAGTGGGTTGCCATTTCCTTCTCCAATTACCTCCCCGAACCTGTGCCAAAGCTTGGCTCTGGGGAAGGAATTTTTTTGAAGGGGAATAGGTTAAAAAAAAATTTTTTTTTAAAATTCTTCTCTCTTTTAAACAGAAGTATATCTCTCCTACCCTCCCCCACTGGTTTTCAGGAATCTCTTTTGCCCAATTCCCACCCCCACTGCAGACCATCTCATTTCGCTATCCCCACCCGCCCTCCATCTCTGAGTAGACCCAGCCTTTCCCTGATGTCTCATCAGCAGGAAGTCCTTCGTGATGTCTCTCTCCCACCCTTCTTGCTATGTCCGATGCTTAATTTCAAAATTTGAAGACAACCTTGGCATCTAGCCACTTGTTCTGAACTGATTGCCTGGTTCTTCATCAAGCCTCAGTTTCCCCGATGGGAAGATGGACAGGGACACCCTGAGACAGTATCTTAAGGGCTCAGCCTTGCAGCTCAGCCCTGGACATTTCTGTGGGAGAAAAACAGGCATCTGAAACCCCAGAGGGGAGGAGGGACCAGACAGTCAGAGTTGCAACAGGCCAGGGGCAGCCCTGAGGAGGCCTTGACTTGAGGGTGGCAGAGGAGGTACTGTGGCAGAGAATCTAAGAGGGAACCGTTTCTCTTCTTTGTGCATCCTGCTTCCTTCCCCTTGGAGAAGGGCAGGAAGTCGAATTTTTCAATGAGAATGAGGAGAAGGAAAAATGTGACAGCCTAGGAAACGGCTCCAGAGCAGGGACTCTTAGCTGTGTGTAACTCAAGTCTAGCATGAGATTGGCATGCTTGGCATCATTCACAGGGCACCCAGCTCATTGCCCTTCCCAGCTCTTGGCCCAGTATTGACTGAACTTAGGGACCAGAGATGTGTCTGCCCCCAAGGCTACACAGCAAGTGGAATGGGCTCATCTAGAGTGGTCACATGTGCGATGGAGGTCAGACTGGGACAGGGATGGGGATGAGGTGTGAGCCCCAAATGGAGCAGATGAAATGTCTTGAGTTGGAGTGATGGAGGGAAGTGAGGCTGGATTTGGTGAACTTGATGTCCCAGGTTATGGGGCCCCAGGCCTGTCCGCATCTGGAATCTACTCTGTTGGAAGGAAGGGGAGAGCTTGAAGGGGTCTTCACCCCAGGGCTTTGAAGTACAGAGAATAGTGGCTGTGAACGGGATCTTGTCATCACTTTATACCTAGTCCTTATCGAACTTCTCTTTCTGAATGGCTGTGTCTGAGGCCCCTTTTTGTGAAGTGCAGGACCAGAGACGTTCAGCAAATGCCAGAGTCACACAGTCGGGCAGGATCAGACGTCACCGAGGACATTTAGGCACCCTAGGTCGCCCAGGCTTAGCTGGGAATTGAATCACTGGTGAAGTAGAAGGGTCACGGTGCACCGCGGAGACCCTGGTGGGGAGAGGCTGTAAACTCAGAGGGTGGCGGGTCCGGAGACGGGCCACTCTCCTCCCCGCTACCATAGGCCAGATCGTTAGGGGTGGAGGCCTGAAGACGACCCTGGAAGGGGACCGAAGGCCAGACTCCAAGTCGCAGCCCCTCCCCCGCTTCCACTAAGCTGTCTAACCTCCCTCTCTCCTGCTGCAACCCGAGTCCCGGGCGGCGGGCCGGCGTATCGGGTGACCGCGGCGACGCAGCCACCAGCCTCCGCC
>NW_011494752.1:4082023-4082691 GCF_000754665.1 Bison bison bison
TCCCCTCTGCCATCGCGTTCACCGCTTTCCGCAGGGGACCGGCCCCTACCCCGAAATGCGGCTGGCGCCACCTCCCCCAGCCTCAGAAAGTCATGACCTTTTCGGGGTGCTCCGTCGCCTCCGGCTCAGCGCCGGTCCCGCAGCACCACCTCCCCCGCCCCCCACCCACACTCTGCACCGGGAAGGGGTAGGAGGCCGCCAGGTTCACAGGGGAGTCGGGCACGTGCGTCGCGGTGAGAGGCTGGAGACCTCGGGGGGGCGTTAAGGAGCCCCAGCCTGGGGCGGGGTCGGGGGGCGAGTGTTTACGCGGACGCGAGTTCACTGGAGTTGAGAGGTGGGTGTGTGCGCTGCACGGAGGATCCAAGGGACTGGAACTAGGGTGCGACCCATAGGGTCCCATCCCTCTCCGGAGGCTGCGTCGTCGTCGGGGCTTGAGGTCAGGGAGGGGTCATGTACTCACCTAGCCTACAGGGGACGTCTGCCCAGGGGAGGGGAGAGACCTCAGCTGGCAGGGCTGAGGCTCCCAGGGGACACGGCCCCGCCCTCCCAGGGCAAGAGATGGGGAGAAAGGACCAGCTGCCGGGGGAGGGAAGAACCACTCCCCCCCAAGGGTGCCTAGGGTGGAGGAGGCAGGGGGTTAACTCCTTAGCTCCCCACCTTCTCCACCC
>NW_011494752.1:4082791-4092367 GCF_000754665.1 Bison bison bison
CTTCTCCACCCCCCCCACCCCCGCAGGAAAGAAGTTGGTTCCTCTTCTCACCTGGGAGTTTGAGGACCCCCTGGCACTGCTTCCTTGGGTCTCCAGGAAGCTCCCATCCCATATTACTGAAAGCCTGGTCCCTACAGAGTAGATGGTTGACTTCCATGTTATCCTCATAGAGCCCTTCTCATGACCCTCAAGTGGCTTTCCTATGCAGCCCTTTTTCCCACAGTCTCACTGTCCTCTGGAAAGGTGAGACACCCCCTTTCTGAGTCTGGGGGAAGGAGACAGCTTTACCCTTGGGTTGGGGAGCCAGATCTTCCTGGGCCCTTCCTGCCCTCTGTCCTCGTTCCAGGGGTTTCTGGTGCTGGGCAATTCCCAGGGAAAAGACCTAGAAGGCTGAGCAGTGCAGAGTGCCAGGAGATGGAGAGTGGTGCCAGGGAAGAGTACGCAGAGATACACCACCCCACCCCCCTGCCCATGGCTGGTCCTGAGTTCTTGGCAATGATTTGTGGCCAAATATTTGTTGAGAGGCCCTCTTATACCAGGCACCCTATGGGCCAGGGCAGGAGGAGCTGACAGCCAGGAAGAGGGTGAAGAGGAAAGGGTGCTGGTGACTGGACAAGGAGAGCCCTACTTTTGCAAAGGAGCTGGCTCTGCTCCTCTCAGTCACCCAAGGCTGTCCCAGGGGTTTACTACCCTGGAAAGAGCCAGACAGGGATGCACGACATCCCCAAGGCCCTCTCCCTACCACGGTTTTCCTCTCCAAGGACACTGAGTTGCCAGGAGACTGTGTCTCACCCTGGTGGGCACAACCTGAGAGGGCCATCCTCCCCACTCTCCAGAGGTGACAGAGGGGCAGCATTCTGCGTGCCCTACCAGCCAGCGCCCGAGTCCCGGGACTCTGGTCCCAGCCTCACTCCAAGTTCACCAAGCACAAAGACAGCAACTCTTCCCTCTACCCGCTAGTGGGGCTTGGCTGGCCCGTCCTGTGGCACTGGTGCCACCCAGTCCTCTCCCCTGGCCCAGCTAGTGATCTCTCCAGGTCTGAGTGCCCCAGGGATGTGCCTAGCATAGCCTGAGGCAGGCCCATGTTGGGGGCACAGCTAGCATGGCTGGAGCCAGGACCCATCCCTCTTCTGCTCCCAGAGATGTGAGGTGGGCACCAGTTGCATACTGAGCCTGGTATGTTGACTTTTGGGGCTGGGTGGGGGAGGGGCATTTTCTGCTTCTTTTGAATCAGGACACATGATTGTCCTACCTGACACATGATATCTGGGACATCATAGGCCTGGTACAGTGGCTGAGGTGGTCAGAGGCACCATGACCCAGCTAGTTGGGGGAGGGAGGCATGTGACTCTCTTTGTGTGTGTGCATAGTATGTGTGTGTGTGTGTGTGCGCACGTTGCTTTGTGTGTCTCTGCAGTCGCTGTGTATGCGTATGCATATGTGTGAGTGGGCATCCATGTCTCTGTGTGTTTCTGTGACTTCCTAGGGGCTAGGGCTGGGGGGGGTGCCTCTGTGATTCTGCTTGTAGAAATGTGTGTGAGCAGGTCAGTGTCTGGTGTGGGGTGGGGGTGGGAATAGGCGGTGCATGTTTGTATGGATGGGGTTGGTCCACCTATGGGTATCTCTGTCTCTGAGTTTCTGTTTGTTTCTGACTGTGGCCGGCCCTTCTCCAAGTGTTTGTGTCCCTCTGTGGGTGTGTCTGTTGCTCTGGGTGTGTTTGTGGTGATGTCCTCATGGGAGGTTGTCTGAGAGTCTGTGCGCAGCTCCGTGGGTGGTCTGCACACCGGGGACGTGCAGCTGGATGAGGGACGGCGGCCTTCTCTGCAGAGCCGTCCATCACCACTGGGGCTGCAGACATGACTCTCATCATAAACCTTCCCCTGCCCTCTGCCTGGCTCTGCCTCCCCGCCCCAGTCTTGATCACATGTCCACTCCCTCTGCTCCCCCTTCCCTTCCCCAGGCCACAGGCAGCTGTGGCTAGAGCCTGTTACTCCAGCCCTTCACCCCCGCCTCCACTCAACACCCATGGGTGGCATGTGTCCATAGATGGTTCTAGATATTGGCTAGGGCACAGACTTCGTTGTCCCCTTCCTCTGCCAGGCATGTGATTATTTTTTTGCATCTCTTGGAGGCAATGCTGGGGGGAGGGGTGGGGGTGTGGCCCAAATGGGATGGTTCTGGTGAGTAACCCTCTTCATCCCAGCCCTAGTGGCATCATCCCCACCCTAAAGGTCAGAAGCCTCCTCCCAGCAGGATCCCTCTCCAGCTCCTCCCTGCCATAAAGTATTCAGGTCCACAGGACACCCCACCGTGGTGCCCTCTGCCATCAGGGACCCTTGGTGTCCCTCTCCTCTGCCAGCGGCTCTGAGGCCTAGGGAATCTCATCTGCTGGTGCCAGGCACCCCAGGGCCAGGCCATCTGCTGCCTCTGTCTCCCTGCTGAGGCTGGCACCGGTCAGCAGGGTGTCCTCAGCTTTGCCAAGAACCAGCCCAGCCTCCGGGCCACTCCTCCCTTGTCCTTAGCCATCTGGAGGGGCCTTCTGGTCTCTGGAGAAGGCAGGGTGACTCTAGGTTATTGTGAATGAGGAGAAACCTAACACACCCATTCTGGGGGAGCAAGGAGCCCTACTCTCTCATCTGTCCGTCCACAGGACATTGCCGACGATCCCTTGCTGCCCGTGGCTTCCCATCCATTGCCCAGGGCTGTGGGTTGATGGGCATCTGTCCACTTTTCCTGAAACCTGGGTCCATCATGTCACACAGGCCTCCTTGCCCTGGCCTTGGCTCCCTGCCTCCCTCTTCCAGTCCCTGCCCCGTCAACCTTCCTGCGGTCCACTTCCCATCCCACCTGGGTTCACTCAAATGCTTTCTGCTTGTCCACCTCGTTAAGTCTAAATTCTTTCGCTCAGCATTTAAGGGTGCCCTTCTAGCCCCAGCCCCTTTGCAGCTTAATATGCTACTTTCCCAGGCTCTGCCCCAACCAAACTGGACTGTCTCCTCAACACACCCAGCACATGCCTGCCCCAGGCCCTCTGCCCATGCCCTTCCTCCCAACCTCCAGCTGCTCATTTAAGCCCCAGCTCCAATGCCACCTCTTTCGGGAAGTTTCCCCTCAGCTGGCACAACCAGATGCCATTTCTCTCATCCCGCAGCTCTGATTCATCTCTGCCAGCATCTCACGTGCTCTCATATCATGGTCATCTGCATCTTTTCCTGCCTGTAACTCTCTAAGGACTGTTACCGTGACTAGATTGCGTGACTTAGAAACATCTGGACTGGTTCTCCCCTCCCCCACTAGCAGGCCTGGAGCCTGCTCAGGGCCATCCCTGGTCTCCAAAGAGAGTGGGATGTACTAGGCATGGCTGCCTTCCTGTTCCTGGGAGGGTGGAGGGCCCAGGGCTGAATGCTGAGTGCCAAGGATCTCTAACCTACCCCTGGCCCTACTCTCCCCTCCCAGCCCCCACATAACCATCTCTTCTCTTATTTCCATCAGCAGCCAAACTACTGGAGTTTCAAGGTCAGTGGTGGTGCTTCTGCTTCCGTGACAACTGCATGTGCTGTCCTGCCCTCCCCCCTCCCTGCACATGCTTTGCACAGGGGTGTGCGTCTGCAGGGGGCCGTCTGGTGTGGGTGGTGGGCCTTGGGGCTGCAGGCTGGGGCTGCTGCTTTGAGAGAGCCTGGGTTTGCCTGCCAGGGGCTTGTGGAGCCAGTGTGGCAGTTTGGGCCACCCCTACTGGGAATCTGGGTGGGGGGTGCTCAGGCTTACCCTGAGACACAAGGGCATTTGGGAATGAGATAGGTATTTCCCCCTGCTTGGAGAGACAGCTGGCTCCGAGGGAGGGCCTTGGATCCCATGATCTTATTGAGGGCCTTGTCTTCTGAACTCAGACTTCATTTTCCAAGCCTGGAGGAGGAAGGCCCCTCCAGACGGGAGGCCCCGTGACTACAATAGGTCCCTCATCCCTTTCTTACTTTCCACTATGGAGAGAGCTGGTCATGCCAGGCAAGAGACTCACAGCCCTGCACCCCACCCCCCAAACCTGTTGCCCAAGTGGAGGACTGAGCTCAAGGATGGTGCTCTCCTGCCTCCTCTGGAGAGTTCGGACCATGCACAGCTGGAAATCTGTGCCCTCCAAGGACATCCTGCTGACCCCTGGGGGAGCACACTCTGGGACCTCCCCATCTTCTTTGGCACCAGAGTTAGAACTGAACTACGTTAGCCTGCTGCTTGCATCCTGGAGTCCCCAGTTCCTCAAATCCTGGGCATCATGACAGGGGGTGGGAGGTATACATTCCAGACTCTCCCAGTGCCATCTTGCTCCAAACATCTTGTTTGCATGCATCCTCCCAAAGGGAAGTTCTTGAATCAGAGAACCACAGAAGTGTAGATTCGTGGGGTCAGGCATTATAGGCTTTTTGTAGGAAGCAGTAGCGCATAGTGGCTCAGTGCATGTGGCCGAGGGCCAAACTGCCGGGTGGTGAATTCCAGTCTGCTACTAACTAGCTGAGTGACCTGGGCAAGTTACATAAATTCCCTGAGCCTTGGTTTCTCTTCCATAAAATGGAGCAGTATCTACGTCATAGAGTTGATGTAAAGTGAAGGGACAAGAGACTGCATGTCCTAAATACAATGCCTGGCTCATGGGGAGCCTTACTTTGTTAGCTGTTAGCATCATGGATGCTGACATGATTCTCCACTCAGAATCACCTTGGGAACCTGTCAAAAACCTCGAACCCCAGGCTCTAACCTCCAGAGATTCAGATTCAGTGAATGTGAGCCCTGGAGAGAGTGTTTTTAAACGCTCCCAAGTGATTCTGCCCCCATATGTGGACAGCCTTTGGGAACCTCAGATCCTGGTCTGATCACCCCTGCTCAAGGTTCCCTCCGTCTGATGTCTGACTAGGAGTCATCAGGTCCTCCCTGGAGCATCTCCAAGGACCAGTGCTCACTGCTTCCCATCTTTGGGAAGCCCTTTCCTGTCTTTGCGGAGCTCTGTTTGAATTACTATTTTGTTCTCTTCCCATCTCCCTTGTAGTCAGGAAGTCCTTCTGGATGTCTCACTTTTTCTCTGCTCTGTTGTCCCGGCTCAGGGCTGGAGAGAAGCGCTATTGCACTTTCTCTTTTCTCAAGAGTGTTTTCTACAAAGGCTGTGAGAATGGAATAAGAGCCCAGAAGACCAGGATGGAGACTGGAACTGGTGGGGAAGGGAATGTGGGTGTGTCTTCTCCCAGGGTTCCCTGGGCAAGGGGCTGCCTTCTCAGTCCCTAGGATCCCTACTCCCCTTCATTCTGGCTCCTGTGCCATCTTCTTATTGGCAACTCATTTGTGTCCCCCTGAGGTGCTGTGGCCACCCCCTACTCTTCATCCTCGCTAGCTGCCTCATCTTGCCTGAATTCTGTAGCCCCTCATCCACACTAGCCTGGCAACCACTGACCTTCCAGTTGCCTGGCAACCTCATGACCACCAGACCAGGCCTGGTTCCCCACACTGTGAGGAAAGAGAGGGGCACAGGCCAGCCCTGGTGATCAGCCTAGAACTGAACTGCAGACTCCAAAGTCTGGGCCCAGGCATCCCCCAAGTGGGCCCAGTTCCTACGCAGCCTCCCTCCTCCCCAGACCCATGCCCACCCACTGATCAAAGCATTATGCTTGAAGCTGGATGCCCACTAATGTCCCCATATCTGACCTGCAGCATCCCCAAGCTCTGAGGCCACTTTGGGGACCGCTGGGCACATTGCTCATCAGAAGAAGATGCTTTCTCTTTTGAGAGTGCTAATCCGATTGGAACATTAAATTGAGTTAATAGGAAGATGGAGATGAATTAGGGGTTAATCAGGATTTATGGAAGGGGGGAGCTGAGGAGGAGAATAATTCCTTTTTAGAGACACTTTTACTGTTTGTTTGTTTTTATAAAAATGAGGGCTTCCCTGGTGGTACAGTGGTTGAGAATCCACCTTCCATTGCAGGGGACGCAGGTCTGATCCCTGGTTGGGGAACTAAGATCCTGCCTGCTGCAGGGCAAGTAAGCGGGCATGCCGCAACTACTGAGCCCAAGAGCTGTAACTAGAGAGCTCCAAGCGCTGTAATGAGAGATACCCCATGCTGCAAAGACCCAACACAGCCAAATAAATAAATATTTTTAAAAGACACTAGAATTATAAAAAACAAAAAATATAAAAATTATATATTCTGATTGTATAAAGTTCACACAGCCAGGCAATGTATAAAGTAAAGAGAAAGGTGTGTCTCAGCCCCAAGATAACCAGTGTTAATGGTTTTGAATGATTTGTGGTTGTTAAAAATTATTTTATAAAAAGAATACAACTGGGCAACACGGTCTTTTTCTTGATAACATGTATATGTGATACATCTCATATATATATAATGTTGCATAACAGAATGATGTAGATCTGATTCATTATCTTTCTCCCTTAAATAAATGAGTTTCTGACAGCAACCAGGTTTGAGGGGAGGAGCTGGGGCAGACTGGAAGGAGCTGTGGCTGAATGAGAGCTCCAGCCCTTCAGCCAAAAGTAGATTCTTGAAGTGCAATTGAAATCAGGGTGTCCCCTCTCCTAAAGAGAGGGTATCGAACTGTCCCTGGGGCAGGGGATGGTCATTGGGTGACACCCTTCCCTAGCCCCAGGCAGATATCACCCTCGGCTGTAGCTTCAGGACAAGGGCTGCTATGATGAACTGGAGGAGGCCTTTCTGGGCGGCTAGCCAGGCACGTTGGCCATGTGGCAGCATGTGCCATGCAGGGAGGGGCTGAGGCCTGACACTTAGGCCATGTGCTTGTGTGGGCTGAGCATGTGCACTGCATGTACTAAGCAGGTAGTCTGAAACTGGGGTCCAACTGGTTTGGGGGGTTTTGGGGTGGTTCTTCCAGTCACCCTAGGTCGAGGACATTGTGCCCAGCTCTGTGAGGGGCCATGCCTCCCAGAACTGGGATCCCAGGGCCCCTAGCTCTCTGCTTTCTCCCTGGACCCTGTTTCCCACCCCCACCCCAACCCTCTGAACTCCATGAAGGATAAATTCATCACTCACAAAACCGCCGCTTAATTAATGTCTGGAACTAATGCCCCAATTTGCTCAACGATTCTGCTGCTCACCTCGGTGACAAATTTGTGTTGTTGTTCTTTGGAAGCTTAAAATAGCAGGCGTGCCCATGGCTCCCTGCTCAGATGGTTTCTTGTCTGGCTTCCCAGGGTGCCTGAGTCCTTTGCCCAGTCCTTACCTGCTGGGTATCCTGGGGAGACCAAGGCCCCAAGAGTTTGGGGAACTCTCCTGCAGTCACACAAGTCTGAAATCCAGGAGACTCTCCTGTGTGTGTGTGTGTGTCTCTCTCTGGCTAGTTGGGGCTCCCCAGGCCGGGATGGGGGCAATGGGCAGAGCAAAAGGGGCTCATGCCTGCTTTGTCTCGCCCCACCCCATCCCCGCAGACCCGCAGCTCACGCCACACTCAGGGAGCCCAGCCTGGGCTGGCCGACCAGGCGGCCAAGCTGTCGTACGCCTCGGCCGAGTCACTGGAGACCATGTCAGAGGCCGAGCTCCCCCTAGGCTTCAGTAGGATGAACCGCTTCCGACAGAGCCTACCCCTCTCCCGCTCAGCCAGCCAGACCAAGCTGCGCTCACCAGGTACTGCCTGTCCATCTTCCCTCCTGGCCACTGGCTCCTCCCTCTGTTCTGCTCATCCCGGCATCCTCTCCCTCCCCTTGACCGCTTCATCTCTCCTCAACCACCTTTCTAGGGAGACTCTGGCTCCCCTCCCCCATCCCCATCTTCCCGCCCACCCCTCCTCCTCCAATCTCCTCCCCTCAGGGCCTCTCCCTCCTCAGCTGCTCTCTCACCCGCCTTCTCCACCTCTCTTCCCTCACTTCTCTCTGCCTCCGCAACCCCTTCCCTGTCCCTCTCTCCCTCTCTAAGCCTCCCCTCTCCCACCCCCTTCAGCAGCCCCCCATTCCTTCATTCCCCGCTTCCCTCATCTCTCCCCCTCACTCTCAGTTTCTGCCCCAACTGCTCCGGCCCGCAATTCCATTTCCTCGCCCGGACTCCAACCTGCCTGGGGTGCCTTGAGAGGCCGGCAGCATGAGGAGTGCCTGGGTGCACCTGCACTCCGGGGCGGCGTCCGGCCTCAGACCCTGCCTCTGCGGGACCAGCGGGACTCCCGAAGGTTCCCCGAGCCGCCGGGGTGGTGGCGGTGGCGGCCCCGACACCAAGGGTGGCGTCTCCTTTGCAGGGGTGCTGTTCCTGCAGTTCGGGGAGGAGACTCGGCGCGTGCACATCACGCACGAGGTTAGCAGCCTGGACACGCTGCACGCACTCATCGCGCACATGTTCCCGCAGAAGCTCACCATGGGCATGCTGAAGTCGCCCAACACAGCCATCCTTATCAAAGATGAGGCTCGCAACGTCTTCTACGAGCTGGAGGACGTCCGGTGGGCGTGGCCCCGGGGGGAATGGGGTGGGCTCCCCGTTACTCCTCTTCCGAGGGGGTCTCGAAGCCACAGGTCATTCCCCAGCCGCCTCCTCACCTAGCCTCAGCCCCCTTTACCTCTCTTCCCGGAGCCCTACCAGCCCGCCCCTTCTTCGGTCATCTCGGCCCCACCGCCTTCCCTTTAACTCATCCACCCCTGCTGGTTGGCCTTGGCTTGAGCTAAACTGAAAACAGTTCGTGAGGCCGAGGTAAACGGGGTAGAAGATGCTGGTTGTGTGTTGGTGGCAGGCAGCCTGAGATCTACTGAGCAAGGAGTTAAGGGGTTGGAGCTTGCGGCCCCTCTTGCCACCCCTCTCCCCTTTGCCTGGAGGTGCCCCCTCTCATCGCAGGGCTGGGGGATGGTGACCCTCTGCACCCCTTCCTCCCCCCAGGGACATCCAGGATCGCAGTATTATCAAGATCTATAGGAAGGAGCCACTCTACGCCGCTTTCCCTGGCTCACACCTCACCAACGGGGACCTTCGGGTATGGCTGGGGTGGCCCAGGGCATGGAGGAGGTTGGGCAGATGGGTCCAGGAGCAGTCTAGCCACTTGTCACCAGGGACCAGGGCCAGCTTTGGAGAAGGGAACGTGGAGGCTGAAGCAGAGGATGGCCTTCATTAATTGTGGAGTCCTGGAGGTGTCCCTCCCCTCATCTGCCGCTTTCCCTCTGGTCAGATCAGGATTTCTCAAATCTGCCTCTAAATATCCTAGGAGACCGCTCTCAGGAACCGCCCCTTCCTTCTTTGCTTTCCATCCCCCACCATGGGGTGAGCTGGAGATTGCTCCTCTCTCTGTTGCCTGGCCCTCTGCCACTTCTTTCTCCGTCCTGGGAGCCCTGACGGGAAAGGGGTCGAAGATGCAGTAGGAGGGTGGAAAGGCAGAGAACAGAAGGGACTTCCTCAGCGTCTCGAGGGCGGGAGGAGCTGCTGGCTCCTTAAGCGGGAGGCAAGGGATCCCCTTTGTGACCGGCTTGTGGGGTTCCGGGATTGTCTTCTGCACAGAGAGAGATGGTGTATGCGTCGCGGGAGTCGTCGCCCACGCGGCGCCTCAACAACCTGTCGCCGGCGCAACACCTGGCCTCAGGCTCGCCGCCGCCGG
>NW_011494752.1:4092656-4093400 GCF_000754665.1 Bison bison bison
CGGCCGCCGGCGACCCGTTCGCCTACCCGGGCGCCGGAGGCCTGTACAAGCGCGGCTCGGTGCGCTCGCTCAGCACCTACTCGGCCGCCGCGCTGCAGTCCGACCTGGAGGACTCGCTGTACAAGGCAGCGGGCGGCGGCCCGCTCTACGGCGACGGCTACGGCTTCCGCCTGCCGCCCTCGTCGCCGCAGAAGCTGGCCGACGTGACCGCTCCCCCCGGCGGGCCCCCGCCGCCGCACAGCCCCTACTCGGGGCCGCCCAGCCGCGGCTCGCCGGTGCGCCAGTCCTTCCGCAAAGACTCGGGCTCCTCGTCGGTCTTCGCCGAGAGCCCCGGAGGCAAGACCCGCAGCACCGGGGGCTCCTCGACGGCCGGAGCGCCCCCTCCCGAGCTCTTCCCCGGGCCTGGGGAGCGCCCGCTCGTTGGGTTCGGGCCGCCTGCGCCAGCCAAGGACACTGAAACCAGGTGAGGGAGCTAGCGGGGCTCGGGGCTGCACGGTGGGGAGAGGGGAGACGGCAGAGTCTGTCTGAGACCTGGGAGTCCTTCTAGACCCGGAGTATCCTTGAGGGGTCACCGGAGTATCTTGGCTGCGGCAGGGCAGGCATTTCATCTGCCAGCCCCAAGGGATCGATGAGAGGGCCCCAGACAAGGGGCCTGGAGACCTGGGTTTGCATCTGGTCCCTGAGCCTTAGTTTCCCCAACTAGAGTTGAGGCTAGAGCACAACTTTTTATTTAATTTATTTAAT
>NW_011494752.1:4093500-4094771 GCF_000754665.1 Bison bison bison
TAGAGCACAACTCTTTATTTAATGCCTTTCCTGCTCAGGCACAAAACGTGCCACCATGAGAGCTGTCCAGCACAAGGCCAGCTGAAGTCCACTGGGGAGGGGGTGCTTGTAAGAAGTGGGGATGAGAGGGGCACATTTCTTTAAGTAGCCTCCGAGTTGGGGAACTCTTGCCTATCATCCAGCTTCTTGCTAAGGGTGCAAGGCTGGAGGAGGTAACCATGGCACTGACCTGCCCCCCTCTGCCCTCAAGCAGCACCACTGAGAGGTGAGGAGAAATGATACATTCACATAGCTTTCTTGTGGCCTGTGTGCCAGGCACTGCACTGGGCACTGTTTATGCCAAATTGGGCAAACCCAGCTCCTGCCCTGTCTAGTGGGGGAGACACAGTGAAAAAAAACAAACAAAAAAACTTGTTCTTCCCTTGGGAGGGTGTACTCCTAAGGTAGTTGGGTACTCTGGGATGACTTCAGAGAAGAGGAAGGGAGAAGGGCGTGCCTAGCAAGGGGAATACATGTGCAGAGGTCCAGAGAGGCCTGGGTGGGGCCCATTAGGGAGCTAGTGATGAAGAGATGAGTCTGGAGAGGGAGAAGGTGACTGTCAAATGGGGAAGGGCATTTCCAAAGTTATGTGTGTGGGAGGGCTGTAGACTTGATCCTTAGGTGTTGAGGCCCTTTGAATTGTCTGTGTGCTGAGGAGGAAATGGTTTTCCTCTAATTATCAATCTTAGGAGAGGGGGGCTGGGCAGGAGGGACCCCATGCCCAGCGATGGGGTTGATCAAGGCTACTGTCTTCCCTAGGGAGCGCATGGAGGCCATGGAGAAGCAAATTGCCAGCCTCACAGGCCTGGTGCAGAGTGCCCTACTGCGAGGTTCAGAGCCTGAGACCCCCAGGTGAGGTTCTTTTCCCAACACCACTGCCAAAGGCCTGTGGTTGGGGCAAGAGGAAGGGAAAGTGAGCAGCAAGAGCCCTGGGCTCAGCTCTGCCCATGTCTCATCATGGTGCTGGGGGTGAATCCCTTCCTTTCTTGGGGACTCCATCCTGAGACCAGGGGACTGGAGGAGTTTACGTTAAAGTCTTACCCAGCTTTGACGGTTGGGGCCAGCCTGGACCCCATGATGGCCATCTTTTCCCTGTACCACAGTGAGAAGATCGAAGGCTCCAATGGAGCAGCCACCCCCTCAGCACGTGAGTGACCCTTTCTCCCTCCCCCAGAGGTGCTTGCCCTCTATTAGCCTCTCTGGTCTTTCCCTAGTCTGTAAAGGGGCTACAA
>NW_011494752.1:4094871-4104414 GCF_000754665.1 Bison bison bison
CTTAGCCCAAGATGTCTCGCCTGGTGCTTTGCTCTCCTCAGAAAGGCTGACGACCACTGGTTGGGGCAGGGAGCCAGAGCCACGCTTCTCCCTGGGTACTGTGTGGGGCCACGAGTGGGAAAGAACTTACCCCGATCTCTCCCAGCTCACGATTTATTCCCTTTCTCCCATCTTTGTGGTCCCTGTCTGCAGCCTGTGGGTCGGGCAGCCGGAGCAGCGGGGCCACTCCAGTGTCCGGCCCTCCCCCGCCTCCGGCCAGCAGCACCCCTGCGGGGCAGCCCACTGCCATCAACCGTTTGCAGATGCAGCTGCACCTGCGTGGCCTACAAAATAGCACGAATGACCTGCGCAGCCAGCTTCAGCAATTGCGGAAGCTCCAGGTACCACCACCTCTCCGGGGCCCCGCCCCCTCAAACCCCGCCCTACCAGAACCCACCTTCTTGCCGAAACTCCTTCCCTAGAGTCTGCCCTATCCCGAGTCCCTCGCCGTTTACTGGGCTGCTCTCCGAAACCTTCCTCGAACTCCCGTCACCTCGCTGAATCTCTATTCCCTCACCAAGCCACTACCCCTGGCCCGTGTCCCCCTCAGCGTGCCCTCTTTCCCTTTCCCTGAATCCTTCCCGCCCTCCTGGAGCCCCAGCGTACCCCACTGAGCCCCCTCCTCCTGTCAGTATCCCTCAGAGCAGTCCCAGCTCCTTCCCTTCTCCCATTCTTTTTCCCCCTCCCCTCCCTTGGGCGGAAGCCTTTCCCCCAGATCCCCTCAGGGCTACCTTCCTGAGCCCATACAGCCTTCCCCAGCCTGACCTGCTTAGCAGATGGTCCTACCAGTCAGGAGCCTGGCATCCCTGTGCCCGCTCCTCGAGAGTGCCCCAGGGCCCATCAGGTGAGAATAATGAGTAGAGACAGGCTGGAGAAGGGGCAGAGAGTTGCCATCTGGGCAATGGGTAAGATCTCGGCTACCCCCACCATTGCCTCAACTCGGCCTTAGAACTAGGTTCAAGTGTTAGTTATGTTCCGGTCCCAGCCAAGGAAACTCTGTCAAACCACAGTGCTTGAGTCCTTCATCGAAGCCACAGCCCTGCAGTCCCAAGGTGGGCAGGGCCCTGTTAGAGTCATCTCTTGCCCTCAAATATCCCTTACCCCATTCTCCGGCCTCTATATTTCCCCAGAAACCTTGTCCTCTTCCCCCGACCCCTTCGCTGCAGCTAACTGCCACAGCCAAGCAGCCGCACCTTCCGCACTGCCCAACTTGGCACTCCTGTCTCCCTCCACCATCCCCAAGCCATTCCCCTCCTGCCTCTATGCTTCCCCAGAAAGTAACCCTCGGCCTGTGACCCCTACCACTCCACCCTTTCGCTGCTGCTCACGGCCGCAGCCGAGCAGCAGTATCGTCCGTGGAGTTCGCCCCGCGGTCGGGCTGTCCTCTGCCCGCCTCCTCCCAGTCCTCTCCCCGCAGCGCGCCTCCATTCTCTCCCACCCCCGTCCACCGGCCCATCTGCGTCCCGCAGCTACAGAACCTGGAGTCGCTGCGCGCGCTGCTGAAGGGCACGGAGGCGGAGCTGAGCATGCGCGTGTCGGAGGCGGCGCGGCGGCAGGAGGACCCGCTGCAGCGGCAGCGCACCCTGGTGGAGGAGGAGCGGCTGCGCTACCTCAACGACGAGGAGCTCATTACCCAGCAGCTCAAGTGAGGCTGGGCGCAGCGGCTGCGGGGAGGGCTGGGAGTGCGGCCTCGGTGGCCTGCAACCTGGTATCACTGCTGCTGCTAAGTCACTTCAGTCGTGTCCGACACGGGGAGGCACAACTCCCTTCTTTCTGACTCCCAGGTGTCGTGGCTCTGTTCTGAAGCCTGATTTTCATCTCCTCTGTGGTCTGATGTCTCTGTGACCCACAAATCTTTGACCATCTGGCAGGAGTCCTATTTTCTTTTATTCTGGCTTGATGTCTGCTTTTGCTGTGGTCTTACTCCCTAATGGTCCAAGGTCTGGCTTCCCCGTCGTCTGCAGCCTTACTCTCATGTTTCCAGATGCCCAATTTCACTTCTGTCCTCTGCCTGCTTTCGTTCTGGCCTGTGATCCTTGCATACTGATCCTCGAGTAGAGTGTTCCGGTGGGCCAGCTTGGTCACCGTTGCCACCCTCACCCGCTCTTAGACCAGATACAGCCAAGGAGAACCCTCCTCCCCTCCTACTGCTGCTGAAACAGGGCTCCAGGAACAGAGAACACCCCGCCCCCAAAGACTTAGACATGGAAGGGTTAACAGAAGACAGTCCTCTGATCCAAATTTAGTAAATAGCTGTCTGGCCAAGATTCGATTGTCTGGCACCATTGCAAGGAGAGGCTGCCTTCCGCTGTCCATCCACTGAGTGAGCAGCTCCAGCCCCCTGCAGCTTTCCCTGGTCAGTCCCTGGGTCTGAGACAGAGACCCTGCTCCTCTGCCTGGTCTCCCTCTTGGCAGCACAGGGCATGAGGGGCCCGAGCTCCAGCTCCAGCTCTGAGCAGCTGGGCAATCAGAGCAGTTTCTGCCCTTCCCCGTGCTTCAGCTTCGTCACCTGTGCCCAAGGTTAAGCTTTTCACAATTCTTTCCAGAGGGGGCTTTGGCTCCTACGGGTCAACTACTCAGAACCAAGGAAGACTGCTCAGAGGAACCCGGCTTCCTCACCAAAGTCATAATTGGCTGTATCACTTGCAAGGGGCTCCTTGAGAAGGGTCCCTGCTCCTCAGCCTCGAGCCCACACAGCCTGGAGCCCACACAGCCTGGAGGTCCATGTGCATTTCAGTGATGCACAGGGCAAGATTGCCATGACCCCTTGTGGTTGAGATGAAAGAAGGGGCCATCCCACTTGGAAATAAGCTGGTGTGGCAGTCAACTGCATCACCCCTGCTGTGAAAGCTGAGTGACAGCTCCGGTCAGATCTCCAAGTAGACGGATGGCTACCACCCCCTGCCCCCGCACCCAGGGAATTCCATTTACCTAACTTACCTGTCCTCTTTTCCCCCTTTTTTATTCAGCACAGAGGAACTGGATTGGAATTTTCAAAGGGAACTGTACTGAGACATTAAAGGAAAATAAAAGGAAATATAAAAGTACAGAGGAGGCAGGAAGGATGAAAGAATGTATTTATGCTCCTGTCATATGAGTGTCTGGTCCTCAGCTTCCTGGGGCCTCAGTTCTCCAGGAATACACAGTCTCTCTATGCGTTGCCCTGCTATCAAACCCATTGCTCTGACTGCTCACTTTAGAGAGCTTGGGGGCTGATACATAGCTTCTGGCAGGGTTCTCCATCTACTTCGAAGGTGGCTTTTTGGGGGGAACTGGACTGGTGCTGCAGTGGCTTTGGCTTGACTGGGAGGGGCCTCCCTGCCTAATTTCCTGCTGGCCCATCCTTACCCCCTCCTTAGCTTACCAGCCTCTGTCCACTTCCTCAGCTTCACTCTACCCCTTCCTTTTGCCCTGGCATCTTGCTGGAAGTTACAGCTGATTCTGTGCTCCACTCAGCTTGGTTTACTCACGTGTAGCTCTAGCCAAGCACGTTGTCTAGATGTTGCCCTTAGAGGCAGCCTCCACTGACTGAGACCTTTGACCTTTGGAGTGTAACATGGCCCAGCCCAGCACCAACTTTATAGGCATGTGACCCGTTATTCACACAGGGCACCATGCTTGTGAGGGCCCGTACTTGGTTCAATGCTCTGCTGTCATTATCTTGAAATTCTTAATTTTTATACTAGGGGCAAAATCTTTATTTTGCTTTGGGCCACCCCACATTTTGTAGCTGGTTCTGCCCTGATCCTCACCTCTCAACTGTTCCAGAACTAAAGCTGGGTCTGGAAAGCCCCACCACTTTCTGATCCCAATGTCTAGACTTGCGCTGGTTTGGACTTTATTACAGAGCCTGCTCAGGTTATGGGCCCCCAAACTTTGGCAGAGTGCAGGATCAGAAGACTGAGGTGCTAATTGAGCCTAAGGGGGGCTTAGTGGCTTTCCTCCCTGCAGTCACTCAGGGACCCAGGCTAATGCCTTCCAATAAGGCACGTCTTCAATATGTGCCTTCCAAGATTACCCACAGGGTCATTTTCAGCCAACAGGAAGGGGAAACGAGTGCAGAGGAGCCTACATGGGAGGATTTTAGGATGCCAGACCTGGAAACAGCATGTACCACTTCCACTCATATTCCATTGGCTAGACCTTATTTGAATGGCACTTCTACATGCAAAGGAGGCTGGGGAATGTAGTTTAGTATCTGAGCTACTTGTTGTTGTTTAGTTGCTAAGTTGTGTCTGACTCTTTGTGACCCCATATGCAGCACATCAGGTTTCTCTGTCTTTCACCATCTCCTGGAGTTTGCTCAAACTCATGTCCATTGAGTCAGTGATGCCATCCAACCATCTCATCCTCTGTTATCCCCTTCTCCTCCTGCCCTCAATCTTTCCCAACATCAGGGCCTCTTCCATTGAGTAGGTTCTTTGCATCAGGTGGCCAAAGGACTGGAGCTTCAGCTTCAGCATCTGTCCTTCCAATGAATATTCAGGATTGATTTCCTTTAGGATTGACTGGTTTGATCTCCTTGCAGTCTAAAGGACTCTCAAGAGTCTTCTCCAATACCACAGTTCAAAAGCATCAATTCTTCGATGCTCAGCCTTCTTTATGGTTCAACTCTCACATCCATATGTGACTACTGGAACAACCATAGCTTTGACTATACGGACCTTTGTTGGCAAAGTAATGTCTCTGTTTTTAAATATGCTGTCTAGGTTTGTCATAGCTTTTCTTCCAAGGAGCAAGCATCTTTTAATTTCGTGGCTGCAATCACCATCCGCAATGATTTTGGAGCCAAGAAAATAAAGTCTGTCACTGTTTCCACTTTTTCTCCATCTATTTGCCATGAAGTGATGCGACCAGGTGCCATGATCTTAGTTTTTTCTATGTTGAGTTTTAAGCCAGCTTTTTCACTCTCTATCAAGGGATTCCCTGATAGCTCAGTTGGTAAAGAATCCACCTTCAGTGTGGAAAACCTGGATTTGGTCCCTGTGTTGGGAAGATACTCTGGAGAAAGGAAAGGGTACCCACTCCAGTATTTTGCCCTGGAGAATTCTATGAACTGTATAGTCCAGGGGGTTGCAGAGAGTTGGACATGACTGAGTGACTTTCACTTTTCACTGTCCTCTTTTACCCTCATCAAGAGGCTCTTCACTTTCTGCCATTAGTGTGGTATCATCTGCATATCTGAGGTGTTGGTATTTCTCTCAGAAATCTTGATTCCAGCTTGTGATTCACCCAACCCAACATTTTACATGATGTATACTCTGCAAATAAGTTAAATAAGTGGGGTGACAGTATACAGCCTTGATGTACTCCTTTCCCAATTTTGAACCAGTCCATTGTTCCATGTCCAGTTCTAACTGTTTCTTCTTGGCCTGAATACAGGTTTCTCAGGAGACAGATAAGGTGGTCTGGTATTCTCATCTCTTTAAGAATTTTCCACAGTTTGTTGTGATCCATGGAATCAAAGGCTATAGTGTAGTTAATGAAGCAGAAGTAGATTTTTTTTTAATTCCCTTGCTTTTTCTATAATGCAGTGGATGTTGGCAGTTTGATCTCTGGTTCCTTTACCTTTTATCTGGAAGTTCTCGGTTCATGTACTGTTGACGTCTAGCATGAAGGATTTTGAGCATAACTTTGCTAACATGTGAAATGAGCTCAATCATACAGCAGTTTGAAAATTCTTTGGCATTGTCTTTCTCTGGAATTAGAGTAAAAACTGACCTTTCCCAGTCCTGTGGCCATTGGTGAGTCTTCCAAATTTGCTGGCATATTGAGTGCAGCACTTTAACAGCATCATCTTTTAGAATTTGAAATAGCCCAACTGGAGCTATTTGTTCCACTAGCTTTGTTCATAGTAATGCTTCCTAAGACCCACTTGACTTTGCACTCCAGGGTGTCTGGCTCTAGGTGAGTGCCCACACCATTGTGGTTATCTGGGTAATTAAGGCTTTTATGTATAATTCTTCTGTGTATTCTTGCCACCTCTTGTTAATCTCTTTTACTTCTGTTAGGTCTTTGCTGTTTCTGTCTTTTATTGTGTCCATCTTTGCATGAAATGTTCCTTTGGTATCTCTAGTTTTCTTGGAGAGATCTCTAGTCTTTCCCATTCTATTGTTTTCCTCTGTTTCTTACTCTGAGCTACTATTTGTATGTAAACTGGAGGTAATAATGGTTCCCACTCCCAGGATTTGTTGTGAGGATAAAGTGAGGGGCTGAATGTACGCCTGGCACGCTGTAGGCACTTAGTACAAGATCCCTCTTTCACTGGTGGTGCTGACGCACAGGATTTTGGCCTTGGCTCCAGTGTGGTCTGTTTTTTCACCCACTAGTTGGATGAAGATATATAAAGCATGCTGATAAGATTTGCTGATGACACAGAGCTTTGAGGGGGAGTAAATCTGTTGGATGGTAGAACTGAGATTCAAAAGTTGTTCCTCCCTGGATTGTTGAGCTGATTTCCAACAGATGGGATTTGACAGGAATGTATGTGACGTCCTGCATGTGGGTCAGGGATATCAGTGACTCAGGTGCGGGACTGGGATGACCTACCTGGGCAGTAATTCCTTCTTTCACTTATTCATTCCTTCCAGAATTACTTACCAGACCTCTGTTCTGCTCCAGGCACCATGCCAGGTGCTGGGAATCAGAGATGAATCAGAAAGACAGGGTATCTTATTTTCTGCCTAGAGCTGCTTAGCCTAGCAAACAGGAGCTCCAGGCAGGAAGCAGACCCCTAACACCAAGTGTTAAGGGGAGAGTTTCCCATTGGGACCTGGGGATGTGTGTGAGTTAGTCACACGTGTGCGTGGGGGGTGGGGAGGTGGTGGTAATGGAGTGTTCCGGGCAGAGGAAATGGCATTATAGAAGTCCAGGGAGAGGGACTTTCCTGGTGGTCCTGTGGATAAGGTCCACACTCCCAGTGCAGGGGGCCTGGGCTTGATCCTTGGTTAACGCAACTAAGCCTGCATGCCGCAATGGAGACCTAGCGTGGCAAACAACAAGAATGACCAACAGGGAGAGCAGCACATACAAGGACCTCAGGGAAATTCTGGATGGTTCGAAATAGAAGCAAACCAGATGGGGAGGAAGTGGATGTGGCTAGAGAGGAAATAAGAGCAGCCCCCAGGGACTGACCCCATGCATTAGCTCATTTAATTGCTTTTAGCTCATTTAATCCTCATAGTGGCCCCAGGAGGGAGGAACTCTTACCATCCCCATTTTTGGGGGATGAGGAAGCTGAGATCTGGAGACAGTCGGTAACTTCTCCAAGATCTCTTCTGGGTCAGGCAGAGTGCGGGTTGGAATGTGGATCTGTCTGACTCCAGACCCAAATTTTCAGCTACTACCCCCATGCCCTTTGTGGCTGCACTTAAAGAGTTTGGATTTTAGCCTCAGAATGTCGAGATCCATTTCGGGTTCAACACAGGCGGTGGTGACTTGGTCTGATTTACATTTCAGAAAGATGTAGGGTGTTAAAATGACACAAGCTCAGCATAAGCCATCTGAAAATAGGAAGCAGCTTTGTCATTGAGGGAAAGAGGCTGAGTGTCTGGATCATTTGAGAAAAGGTGGACGCCTCCCCAAAAAAGCACACGCACCTGCCTCCAGTTCTTTGAAAAGCTGCCAATTTCTCTGCTGTGTCCTTGGCTAATGAGAATCAGAGGGTGTGAGTCCTAGGGAGGGAGATTCTGGCTGATACTGCTAAAGATGAGAACTTCAACACAGGGACCTGGGGGACCTGTTACGGAGTGTTTCTGAAGTCTCATCTCTGAGGTCTGGCTTTCTGATTTCACTTTGGCTTGTGGCCTGGTGGATGGCTTTTAATTTTGATCTGACCAGTGGCCTGATTTGTTTCCAGCTGTTCAGTTTCAGGGGGCTGGGCTGGGGCCAGAGGGGCTGAAAAGGTCTTTCTGTGACTGCAGTGACCTGGAGAAGTCGGTGGAGAAGATCCAGAGGGATGTGTCCCACAACCACCGACTGGTGCCCGGGCCCGAGCTGGAAGAGAAGGCGCTGGTGCTGAAGCAGCTCGGGGAGACACTGACTGAACTCAAGGGTGAGCCTGGGGGCACCCCCAGCCCCACCCCAGGCATTGCACCCCCACCCCACTGCCTGTCCTCCCAGCTGTCCAGAGCTGCTCTCTCCTCCTGCTCACTCCTTCCCTTCGCCTCAGCTCACTTCCCAGGCCTGCAAAGCAAGATGCGGGTAGTGCTGCGTGTGGAGGTGGAGGCAGTGAAGTTCCTGAAGGAGGAGCCCCAGCGCCTGGATGGGCTACTCAAGCGGTGCCGGGGGGTCACGGACACCCTGGCCCAGATCCGAAGGTCATTCTATCCCTGACCTCCTATCTCTGACCTGCGATTTCCCATGGGGTCACACACCGGGCCCAGATCCCTTATCCCAACTCCCCGCAGAGGTCAGCGGTGTGCTGGCTGGCTCTGCACTTTGACCTGTCACCCCTTGCATGTTGCAGGCTTGGCGCTCCCATTTCCCAGATGCAGTCACCCCTCCCCAGGCCCTTCCATCTGTTCGGCAAGATCCCAGAGCCCCCCTCACACCCCGCCTCCTCCATGCCAGGCTTCCCTCCCAGGGAGCCACGACCCTGCTGACCTCACAGCTGCTCCCAACTCTCCCACCCCAGGCAAGTGGACGAGGGTGTGTGGCCACCCCCCAGCAACCTCCTGAGTCAGTCCCCCAAGAAGATGACGGCCGAGACGGACTTCAACAAGAGCTTAGACTTCGAAATGCCACCCCCTAGCCCTCCGCTGAACCTCCATGAGCTGAGTGGGCCAACCGAGGGGGCCCCTCCAGCCCCCAAGGCGGGCAACCCCACCAAAGGCCTGGACGCTCCTGGCAAGAGAAGCATGGACAAGGCTGTGTCTGTTGAGGTGCTGGGCGCGGGATGGGGGGGCTGGGGCTAGGCTCACACATTCTCACCACCGACCTACGTTGGCCAGTGCCGACACGTGGGACTTGTTCCTGGGGAACAAGGCAATCTGAGAAGCATACTGAGGGTGACATCAGTCCTGCTAGTCAGGGAAGCATATCATAAACCTGTGATAATCAAGGCAGTACAAGAAAAGATTATGTGCTCAATGAAACAGAATAGAATGTCTAAAAGCAGGTCTAAATTTCTCCTGAGAGTACTTGGTTATGAAGGTGGCATTCCAGGCTCGCAGCAAAGGCATGTAATACTCAAGAGAAGCCCGAGGCTCGGATCAAATGGGAGGCTTCCTTTGCATTCCTTGCATGTGTGGCTGAGGCCCCAGAAGTCCAGGAGCAGGGCAGCTGCTTCAGTGCTGACTGTTGGCCCTCCTCTCAAGGCTGCTGAGCGGGACTGGGAGGAGAAGCGGGCAGCCCTGACCCAGTACAGCGCCAAGGACATCAACCGGCTGCTGGAGGAGACACAGGCGGAGCTGCTGAAGGCCATCCCTGACCTAGACTGTGCGAGCAAGGCCCACCCAGGCCCAGCCCCCACCCCGGACCACAAACCCCCCAAGACCCCCCACG
>NW_011494752.1:4104514-4107484 GCF_000754665.1 Bison bison bison
GCCCCCCGAACGGAGCCCAGTGGGAGGAGAGGTTCAGGTATGGGGCAGGTAGGGGGTTGCAAAGAGCCCAGAGGAGGGGAGCCCCAGCCTCAGGAACTCTCAGGTTGATGAGGGAGGTGCTTGGGAGTGAAAATCTTTGTGGGTGGGCTATTAGAGAAGCGGGGTGCTGGCCTGACCCTTGGCCACTCAGGAAAGATGGGATAGTGCAGGACTGCATCCAGGGATTTTCCCACAGCTGCTGAGAGGACCACACTGGGAGGATGAGAAAGTTCAGGCAGAGGGTTGTGCCCCTGCACGTTTTGTCCAAGCATGTGTGGCAGGACCCAGGCTGTGCTGAGATGGGGTGCAGCCCTGAGGGATGCAGATGGGGTTCCTGTGCTCCCCAAGCCTGTGAGCTCACAGGGGAAGCAGAAACCCAAATAGGAAACAGCAGATGTCACTCATTCATTTATTCATTCTTGCCACTTGTATATTTGTTAAGTGCCCATTGTATGCCAGGGCTTTCCCCGTGGCGCTAGTGGTAAAGAACCTGCCTGCCAATGCAGAAGACATAAGAGATACAGGTTCGATCCCTGGGTCCAGAAGATCCCCTGGAGAAGGGCATGGCAACCTACTCCAGTATTCTTACCTGGAGAATCCCATAGATAGAGGATCTTGGTGGGCTACGGTCCACAGGGTTGCAAAGAGTCAGACACGATTGAAGTGACTTAGTGTGCACGCACATGTGTGCTAGGTGCTGGGGATAAGGAGACGACTACTTTCAAGGAGCTGAAAATGTAGTAGGAGAATAATACTAACATCTGTGTTTATCAGGCACTTACTTTGTGGCAAGAACAACCCCAAATGCTTTCTATGTATTAATTTTTATAATTTTGCAACAAGTCCAGAAGGTGGATACAGTAATTATTCCCATTTTACAGATGAGGACCCTAAGGCTCAGTGTGGTTAAGTAATCTGTCCCAGGCCATACCCAGTGTGTAAACCAGAAACAGGAGGCAGGTGCTAAATGCTGTTCTGCAGGAGACCCTGAGAGGGCAGGAAGTCCTTCCCATGGGAGGGGGCTTTTCACTGGAGTCTTGCATTTCCCTGGCCAGTGAGAGGGCATTCCAGGGAGAAACATCATGTACCAATGCCTGGAGGTATGTGTTTGGTGTTGCTCAGCTGGGTCCAGGCCTGAGAGTAGCAAGCAGAGCTGAAGCTGAAAGGTTGGCAGGCACAGAGGTTTGGGGTTGTGGGGAATCACTGGGGGATCAAAGGAAGAACTGGGGGCAGGGAGAGCCTGGTGGGCAGGGTCAGACTCTTGCAATAGTACTAACTACTCTCTCTTGATGGAGGAAGGATGAAGATCTGTGCCAGGGCGGAGCTGAGGGGTGGGCGGGAAAGTGGTGGATTAGAGTAGCGATTCTCAAACTTGAATGTGCACGTGAAATCACCCAGGATCTGCTGGCATGTGGATTCTGACTCAGCAGCTCGGGGTGGGGCCTGAGCTTCTGCATTTCCAACAAGCTCCCAGGTGCTTCCAGTGCTGTTGTTCCCTGGACCAGGCTTTGAGTAGAAGGGATGAGTGCTGTAAGCGGAAGAGTGACAGGGCTTGGGGCTGGATTGCACAGGGACGTAGGAGAGGAGGAGGGGCCTGTGTCCCTTCCCTGAGATTTCCCCTCTCCTCCTCCCTGGAGGAGGAAGCCAGGTTTACCCTAACCTTGGAGTCAGATGTGGCGCACAGACTCCAGGGTTATGGGTCCCCTGACCCCCAGCCCCTTGGCTGCCCGCAGATGAGCTGACAGTGCCCCGATACCGCACCGAGAAGCCCTCCAAGTCCCCACCGCCACCCCCTCCCCGCCGGAGCTTCCCCTCCTCCCATGGCCTGACCACCACACGCACTGGAGAGGTCGTGGTCACCAGCAAGAAGGATTCGGCCTTCATCAAGGTACCACCCCCCACCTTGGGTAGGGGACAGGTACATGGGGTTGAGTGGGAGGGATGCCTGAGAGGACCTCTGGAGACCCCCTGGAGTGTTCCCCTCCCTCAGAGGAAGTGGAAGGAAAAAAGGAGGCTGGCTGCTGGGGACTCTGCTTCTGGCTTGTGCTTCCTCCATGGGAAGGGGCCTGGTAGATGATGTGGAGCTGGGCGGGCAGGTGGGAGATGGTCTGGAAGGGATAGGACCTAAGAGGTGAGCTGGCTGGAGGCAGACAGAGCCTGGTCTAATGAGGCCCGGGCCTTGCAGAAGGCCGAATCCGAGGAGCTGGAGGTGCAGAAGCCCCAGGTGAAGCTGCGCCGGACTGTGTCCGAGGTGGCCCGCCCGGCCTCCACGCCCCCAATCATGGCCTCTGCCATCAAGGATGAGGACGATGAGGACCGCATCATCGCAGAGCTGGAGGTGGGTCAGGGGTCCCCAGGTCATCAGCCAGGAGCCCCCCTTTTCCCCACCATGTGGATCTCAGGGTGGGGTGCTCAGGCTAGGATGAGGGGCTGGATTCCCGGCTCCCCACTGAGGCTGGTTCCGGACTCTGTCCTTCTTGCCCCAGTTTCTTCTTCACTGTAATGGGGGAGGGGGTGTAAGTCCCTCCCTGCATGTTTGAGTTTTTTATTGCAATCTCTGAGACCCCCGACTGCCCTGACGCCTCCTCTGCTCTGCGACCCCATCCCCTAGTATTCTGAGAACGAAGCTCTAACATCCTCCATCCATGTGCCTTGAGCCCCTCTCAGCGCTGTAAGTCCCCAGACTCAAGTGTTCTCAGCGCCCCTCCCCGAGAGGCTGGAGACCTGGACCACCAGGGCCTCTGGGAAGAGATAACTCGCAGGGCAGAGTGACCAGTGGCCATGATGAGGGGTCAAGGAGTGAGGCTAGGGTCCCTGTGCCCGCCCAGGCCACCCCTCCTTCCTGTACCCCCTCCTCCAAACCTGCCCCCACCTTCTGCTCCCCAGGTGTTTGAGAGAAGCTCAGTGTCTCCCCTCCCCCCCACGCCCCGC
>NW_011494752.1:4107584-4111528 GCF_000754665.1 Bison bison bison
GCCGCCAGCCGATCCCCACCTTGCTGTCCCCCCCGGACCTGGGCCCCCCCAGGGCCTCAGCCCCGGGCCCCACATGGAAGGTAACGGGCTGCCCCCACCTCTCACAGCGCTCTCTCTGCCTGTGCCTCCACGCTTCCTCTCCTCACTTCTCACGCTAACCCGCCAGAATGTGTCACGTGCCCGAGTCCCGCCGCTACCACAGCCTCACCCCATGGCCCACCCCTCCCCGCTCCAAGGACAGGACCCTTCCTTCCCTCTCGAGACTCCAGCAGCCTGGCATCTGGTGGCCCCTGGGGTCTGCATTTCCTTACAGGCTTGATTCCGAGCCTGGCCCCTGGTGGCTTGAGTATTTAATTCGGATCTACAGCCAGAGTTTTAGGTCTGGCTCGAAGCCCAGGTTCTGCGTGGGTCCAAGATTGGAGTTTGGATCTGGCTTGCTACATGACTTTAGGCCCAACTCAAAACCTGACTTCGTCTTGAACTCTTGCCCCTGCCCCCATCTCCCCACTCTGCTGCCTGTGCCAGGCGGGGGCTCTGTTTCTCCCCCTAGAATCTATGCCTTATGCTGGGGGCCAGGACACCCAGGAGGAAGGCTCATTTACAGCCTCTCTCCCCACCCCATGGCCCCACCTGGTCACAGAGCTTGGAATGGAAGAAATCCATGCGCTTCCTTGGCTGCTGGTTCCGTCCTTCAGCATTGGGAAGTTCTACCTTCACTCTAACTCCAGTCCTTGCTGCTGTCCTGCTGCACTTATTTCCTTTTTATTCTTCCTCGGGAATTTGCGGGTGACCTGCTGTCTGCACCCCAGGGGACTTGCTTGGGGAGGGGGAGTCGGGGGGCAGTGGTCTGAGCATCTCTCCCTCTGCCCAGTCAGGTTGGAGCAGGAGGGCCTCTGGTCTGGGGAGGCACACACGTGGTCACCTGTCTTGTGTGGCTCTCTGGGCCCACAGTGCTGGCTTCCACCTGATCTCTAGCCTGGCTTGAGGCCTGGTGGTGCTTTGGCTCCCTGGCGGGGGGAGCAGATGGGCAGTGAACAGGTAGACAGGCTGTCTGGGCATGGATGGGCATGGAGCAGCCCAAGGAGCCGTCTGGGGGTGAGTGGTGTGGCAGGGCTGCACTGGGCCAGCTGTGCCCTCAGCACCTGGGCACGCTGCACCCAGCCACTACTCCTTTCTGGCCCTGGAAGCTCCTGAAGGGGCCCAGCGGGCAGAGCCCCTCCACTGGCCCTTCGGGCTGGCTGCCCCCTGCATCCGGAGGCGCTGGCAGGCAGTGGAGCCGGGTGGGCATGGGCCGCCCTCACTGACTTCCCACTCTGCACCTTCCACATCCAGGTAAGCAGGCGGCAGAGCTGGGTGGGTTCCCTTGGGAGGGGGGCTGGGGGGTCCCTGCTGCCCCCCACGTATCTCCCCATGGCTCATTTTAGTGGCAAGAGCACTGGACTTGGAGTCAGACTTCCTGGGTTCAAGTCCTGGCTCTGCCACTAGCTAGCTGTGTGTAAGTGACCTTGAGTAAATTACAGGACACCCCCTCACACACCTGTTTCCTCATCTGTAAAGTGGTGAAAATAGCCATTTCATGGGGAACAGAAAGGATTAAAGATGAAGGCATATGTGGCAGTTCCTGGTATAAGACTCTGCTCAGAATTAGACCAGAGTTTACTCAGCTGTGGTAGGGTGATTGGGGGCCTCTCTCTGTGCCCCCATAAAAGCCAGAGCCAGGGACGCTCACACAGAGGCGGGTGCTCTAGCTTTGCCCAAGCTGGTGCAGCAGAGGACTTGGCCGAGCCCTGCCCACTGTGGCTGTGAAGCCCTCAGAGAAAGCTCCAGAAGTAGGGGGTGGGGACGAGGAATCTCTGGCCTAAGATGAGGATGTCAGACCCGTTCTCCGAGGTCAGAGGCCAACACCCAGTCTTCACCCTCACGGGGCTGCGGGTCTCGGACATTCAGTTCTATGTAACAGATAGCTAACATCTATCAAACACTTACACCGTGCCAGGCACTGTTCCAAGCACATGCCCACGTGAGCTCATTTCATCCTCCACCAGCCTTGTGTCATTGTTACCCCATTGCATAGACGGGCAACCTCCGGGCAGTAACCATGAGACCTGCTCCCAGAATTTAACATGGCTGCTGAGAAGTAAACATGTAGAGTGGGACTTCCAGGTGGTCCTAGTGGTAAATAGCCCACCTACCAATGCAGGAAACGTAAGAAGCTCGGGTTCAATCCCTGGGTCGGGAAGATCCCCTGGAGGACGGCATGGCAACCCACTCCAGTGTTCTTGCCTGGAGAATCCTCATGGACAGAGGAGCCTGGCGGGCAACCAGTCCATAGGGCCACAAAGAGTCGAACACAACTGAAGTGACTTAGCACGCACGCATCTGTGCCTCTAAGTAAACTGGCATCTCTGCCGGGAGGTGGAGACGATAGGGTGTGGTGAAAAGAGGCCTGCGGTCTAGTCCAGCGTTGTCTCTCACTTGTTGGGTGAACTCAGTCGGGACCCTCCCCTGCCTCAGTTTCCCAATCTGCGACAGGAAGGGACTGGGCTCACCCACATGCACCCTGCTCCCAGCACGGGGGTGTTTGGTTACAGGGATCACACCCTCCCTCATCTCTCTTCTTCCTTCAGGCTGCCGCAGGCCCGAGGCCCTTCTCTGTTCCCCGGATCGTCTTGACGGAATGTGCTCCCATCCCTCCTTCCCCACCAGAGACCAGGCTTGAGGAACCCGGGCTTAGAACAACCCCCACCCCACGACCCCGGACTCTGGCCAGCGGCCTCCTGGGCCGGGATAATCCACCGGCCCCGCCAGGGATGGTGGCTGCGGCTTCCCAGGCCTGGAACAGCCCGATGCTAGAGAAGGAAGGGGCGGCCCTGAAGACACTGGTGACAGGCGACTGCAGCCCAGAAAGGGGAGGAGCTGGGATCCCCAGTCCCTGGGGACCTGCCCCAGAGCGGACCCAAGAACCCTCCACTGCGGAGACCCCCCCAGAGGAGACCCACAAGGACTCTGGACACCACACCCCACCCTGCAGTGGGGAGCGCAAGGCTCAGTGTGCTGCCATCACCCAGCGGATGGACAGCCTGCAGGAGACACTCCAGGAGCTGGAAGCCACTCTGAGCCAGATGGGCATGGCCTCTGCCACGGGGCCCCCTGGCAGCCCCCCACCTCTGCCCCCTGGTCCCCAGGTGGCTGCCTGCCACTCCAGTCTGTCTGTCTTCAGAGCAGGAGGGAGTCGGGGGCTGCAGGAGCACCATGCCAGCCCCCCTCCTCCTACTAGCCTCTCTCAGCCCCACCGCCCTCCTGGGAGCCTGGTGCCAGGCTGGGTTTGCAGGCAGAGCCCCTGGCAGGCTGGGAAGCTGGCCTGCCCGGGGATCAGCCTAACCAGCCCTGTTGGGGACCAGGGCCTCTCCCCTTTGCTCTGTATCTGTAAACCAACAAATAAAGTTCTTTCCCCCTTTTCCATCCCCACACTCCCCTCCTCCTCTCCTGTCTGACTTTCTCTGTCTCTGTGGTTTCTCTGCCTGCGCTTCTGGATCCCCAAAGCCCTTCTGGGCAGGCCTGGTCCCTGTAGTTGTTCAAGGGGGCTGGACTGGTCCATCTCTAGGGAGACTTCGCCCCTATCCTCCCATTCAAAGGAAAATGTGGGCCTGGGGCTGCCAATCCTACTTTGTTGGCAATTATAAAGACCCCTGGGCTTTCCTAATAGTGCAGTTGGTAAAGAATCCACCTGCAACGCAAGAGACCCAAGTTCGATTCCTTGGTCGGGAAGATCTGCTGGCGAAGGGATAGGCTATCCACTCCTGTATTCTTGGGCTTCCCTTGTGGCTCAGCTGGTAAAGAATCCGCCTGCAATGCAGGAGACCTGGATTCAATCTCTGGGTTGGGAAGATCCCCTGGAGAAGGGAAAGGCTACCCACTCCAGTATTCTGGCCTGGAGAATTCCA
>NW_011494752.1:4111628-4122185 GCF_000754665.1 Bison bison bison
ACAAAGAGTCAGCCGCAACTGAGCAACTTTCACTTTCACTTTCATAAAGACCTCTCTCCCAAATCTCGGATATGTTCTCCAGGGCCCAAGATGGAGCCCCTTGCCAGGAGTGGGAATGATGCCAGGGACCTTTACTTTAAAAACAATTCCCCCAGAAGGGCACCAGCTGCCCCTGGGCCACTCAAGGAAACCACCAAAGAGCTCTCACTTGGGAGTTCTGGGAATCTGACTGGGGTTCTGTCCTCTCCTCTGCGGGGAAGCCTTAACCCTGGCCTCAGAGAGTGGGCCTGAGTCCTGGATGGGGGTATGAAGCCGGGGAGGGCTCTCCAGGTCTCAGAGGGCCTACTGTACCTAGGGCGCCTGTGTGATCCCATCTCCAGCTCTGACCCTGTTCCTCTTCGTGCAGAGCGGCGGTGGCAGCGTGCCCCCCATGAAGGTGGTGACTCCAGGGGCCTCTCGGCTGAAGACGGCCCAGGGCCAGGCAGGCAGCCCCGACAAAGGCAAGCATGGCAAGCAGAGGGCCGAGTACATGAGGATCCAGGCCCAGCAGCAGGTAAGCCTGGGCGCCTCGGGGGCAGGGCCACGGCCCCATGCAGCCCCCACCCCCACCTCACCTCCAGCCTCCGGCAGTCAGTGCTGTGCACTCCTGCTGGGCCTGGCTGTCTCCTGCCAGTATTCCTGTGCCCACCATCCTGCGGCTGTCCAGGGAGGTCCTACCGGTCAGGACTACCCCACTGGTCCCTCAAACCATTTTCTCCTTCCTCTCTCCAGTACCAGTGCTCAGGATCTGGTTGAGAACATAGCCAGATCACTGATCACTCCTCTTGCAGAAGGCCCCTCACTCAGGGCCAGAGAGGACCATCTCCCCAGCTGCTCCTGGACAAGGCGGAGTGAGCGGACCCCAATGCCTGGGCCCTTCTAAGGCCGGTTCCCTGGGGTGTGGGAGGGGGCCTTTATTCCTGGTCTTCCTGCCACTCCTCCCCCTCCTCTGCCTCCTCCCCTCTGCTCTCAGATCCCACCTGCTCCTTGGCCCTCTGCTCTCAACTCAGCCTCCCTCTTAGTTTTTAGGCCACCTCCCAACTGAGGGAGAAGCCAGTTTTGCATCTCCTTTTCAGCCTTGTGCTTGGGTTGTAGTGGGGTGCATAGGAGTGGTGTGCCCTCTTTCAGATTAAAGGATGGTATGTAGAGGTGGCAGCCTCACCCTTGGCCCACCTGTGGCCTGATCAGAAGATGCAGGGTGGTCCCCAGGCCTAGATGTCAGGAAAGACCTTTAGTTCATTCATGTGGTTCAGTATTTCCAAGCAGTTCCTATATTCTAAGTGCTGGGTGGGAGTGGGGGAAGGAAATGTCCAGATGCTATGACTTGAAGAAGGTTCTAGGCTCAGAGGTAGGAGGTTAGAGATGGGTAAATCCAGTCACCTCCTTGACAGACCAGGGGACAGCTCAGAAAAGGAAGGGAATTTCCCAAGGGCCCACAGCAAGGTTGCATCAGAGCCAGGACTGGGACCCCAGGATCTCAAAGCTCTTCCACCACACAGCTCTGCAGCCGCCTTGGGCACACAGGCCTGCGGGTTCTCTCAGAGTCCAGTGGAGACGGGCCAGCAAGGCCCCTCACTAGCTCCCCGCTGGCCCGCTGTATTCCTCGCGGGTCCCCAGACGCACCCCAGCCCTTCTTCATGTCACCGCCTTGTTCCTGTGTCCTGTCCAGGCTGGTCTCTCCTCGGGGTCTAGAACAGCAGCTGACATTCTGCCAGACACACATTCGCCCACTGCACAATCCCCACTCTAAGGAAGGGCCTTATTATTCCCATTTGACAGATGAGGAAACTGACGCTTTACCCAAAGTCACACGGCTGACGAACGGTGGAGGGGGTTTCAAATCCAGACTGCCTGACACCTCTGTCTCTCACCCTCCGCCCCTCCCGCCCCTCTACCCTGACACACATTTGCCTCAGTCTCTTCAGCGGGCATCTCCCTCCTCTGTAATTAGGTTCCCCAACTCCCCCAGCACCGAGCTCCTCTGCCTGCTGCCCTCTCTCCTGCCCCTCCAGTCACTTCCATCGCCTCTCCTCCATTCATTCCTCGGCCCGGGCCCACTCTGAGCCTCATGCCTGGGCTCTGGTGGCCTCTTCATCACTCTGCAGTCTGCTCGCCTCTCTGCAGCCTGTTGGGCATACAGTCTGCCCCCCACACACTCATGGGACCCTCTTCTCCTTGGCATCCCCCTCCCTTGTCAGCCCTCACCCGCCTCCTGGCTCCTTTCTGGGAGACTCTCCTGTGCCCACCTCTTCACTCCTCTGTGCCCACCTTCCTCCTCAGCTTCTTCTCACACCACACACTCCTCTCCTTGGGCACCAGCTGCCATCTCTTCTGGCCCAGGTCTCTCTTCTGAGCTCAAGCCTGCCCCCTTGCTCTCCCCTCAGGAAAGTCACCTGCCCCAGGCATCCACCCATGCCCCGATTGAGGAGGGGGTCTCCTGAGCTACCCCCTCCCTCAGGGACACAGTGGTTCTGTCTTCCCACATGACTGGTCTGGCTGTTTATCTCTCCCTTTCACTTCTCTAGTAAATGCTTTTTCTTTAAAAAAAAAAAAAAAAGCATCTTCTCTCTAATGAAGTATTACATGTTTCTTGTAGAGGTGTTTTAGTAAAGAGACATCATAAAGAGTCAGGGAAACAAATCACCCCTTGTGTCAGTATCCAGTGCAAGCCTTCCTGTTTCCTGTGAATTCTGTGACCTCTCTCCTATCCTCCCAGACCCGCGGGATGGGGAGGGCTATTTTAAAATGCTGATTGGGTTGTATCACTGCCCCAGCTTACCACCTGTGCCCTGCAGCCCCAGCTGGATTTGAAAAAAATCAAAACTCCCTCACTGACTGCCCTGACGCTTCACCTCCGTTCGTTCCAGGGCCCTGCATCACCTGGCCTTCCGTCCTCCAGCTGGGGCACTGCTCCTCCCAGCTCCGTTTGTGACCCTGGTCAAAGTCCTCTGCCTTCTGCAGGCTCTTTTCTCATCTGTACAATGGGGACAAGAACCCAGGGGCAGTCTTCTGAGCTCCTGTAATACTGGGTGTGGAAAATAGCTTCGAAAGCCACCGAGTGCTCTCCAAAGAGAAGGAGTCACCGCTGTGCTCACCTGTACTGTCCCTTTGGCAGGGCCAGGGGCTGGGCAGAGTCCTCT
This sequence comes from Bison bison bison, assembly GCF_000754665.1. Lineage (NCBI taxonomy): Eukaryota > Metazoa > Chordata > Mammalia > Artiodactyla > Bovidae > Bison > Bison bison. The sequence goes on from NW_011494752.1 coordinate 4,114,808, forward strand.
CCCTCACTTATTGTTCTAACACTAGGAGCTCCAAGCTGCCTTGGCAGTGATGAAAGGGAGAGGAATAGAAGCGCCAGGACCAGACACAGAAATTGGGGTAGAAGAGTGGAGAAAGGGGTACAGCTGTGCCTGGTATTACAGAGAAATCAGGGGGAATGATTGAGGAAAAGTGCCTGGATGTCGTGCTCAAGGGAGTGGGATGGACTTTTCTGATGGTCGAGTGGTTAAGAATCTGCCTGCCGATACAGGGGACATGGGTTCGATCTCTGGTCTGGAAGATTCCACATGCCTCAGGGTGACTGAGCCCATGCTCCACAACTATTGATCTTGCACTCTAGAGCCCATGTTCCTCAACAAGAGAAACCACCTCAATGAGAAGTCCAAGCGCTGCAACTAAGAGTAGCCGTCACTCGTTGCAACTGGAGAAAGCTAGTGAGACAGACCCAGTGCTGTCTAAAATAAATACATACATTAAAAAAAAAAGATTCAGGGGTGGGATAAGAACCAGATTCCCAGGGGACGAGGATCAAGGGCTTGGTGTGGACATGAGAACTGAACACCCCCTCTTCTACTTGGGCTAAGGCTGCTGAATATTGTGTATCTCCTTGGATGACTCCAGTGACGAGGCTATAATGAAGTGAACAAGAGGAGATGTTGAGGCACTCAGGGACCAGTGAGAGCTGGAAGCTGGACCTCCCTGGGGAGAGGGACCTGGGGGTGTACAGTTTAGGGAGTCCTGTGAGAGGTGAACAATAGGCGCTATAGTTACAGGGGGCACAGCATGCCTGCAACCCACACCGAGTGGGGAGGGAGTAGAGAAGAAACGTTACCCCCTCTCTCTTCCCACCCCGTCCTAACCCCCATTGGCCAAACTCAACAAGAGGCCAGTCAGCCAAGGGCTGGCCGGGTTGACCAAACTGGCTGCAGAGCAGAAATCAGATTTGGGGATGTTAAGTAAAATAGAAAATAGCACTCCTTTCCTGTACCAATTTTAAGCATATGTGTCTTATTTAATGCTCAGAACAACTTTATATCTCATATGTGCGTTAACCACTTTATCACTGCTACATCCCTACAGCACCTAGAATAGTTCTCAGCACATGCAGGCACTCAGTAAATATTTGTTGGCTAGGTGAATGAGTGGTTGGATGAATGAATGAATTTGCCAGTGATCAGGCCCAATCCAAATGGAACTAGAAAATGCAGACTTGAAATATTAATATACTGATGATATAATAATAACAGCTACCATTTATTGCCTGCGTCCTGAGTGCAGGCACTGGGTCTTGGGCTCTGTGTACAGCATCTCAACCTGATTCTGATGCTGTAGAGTCTGTTATCCTTGCTTAGCAGGTGAGAACATGAAGATCCAGGGAGATAGCTGCCAGAGGTCGCACAGTTAGGAAGTGGCAGAGCTGGGACTTAGAGCCAGAGTTGCCGGGGACAAGTCCTAATGCTGGATTTTCTGCTGCTTTGGCGGGAAGCATAACTTCGTGGGCGCCAGCAAGCCTTGGAGAGCTGCCACTCATGATGGGGATGCTGTTGACGAGAACGTCAGGGGAGCAATTTTGGCCTCACTTGTGGCAGTTTGAGTAGTTTTAGCCACAAATAATAGAAACTCCAATTCAAAATGGCTTAAACAGCAAGGAAAAGTTTTATCAGAACAAGAAGCAGGGAGGCTCCAGGGTTGGGGAATTCATATACTCAAGGACATCAGGACCTGGGTTCCTTCCGTATTTTGGTTCTGTTGGCCCATCCTTCCACCCCCCACCCCCAACACAGCTGCCTTCATTTCAGGGCTGTAAGTATACAGATCATTTCTTTTTTAAAGCTTGACTTTAAATAATTTATTTAATTTTTTTTTTTGACTGCTGGGTCTTGGTCATTGCAAGGGCTTTCTCCAGTTGCAGCGAGTCAGGGCTACTCCCTAATTGCAGTGTGCGGGCTTCTCATCGTGGTGGCTTATCTCGTTGCAGAACACGGGCTCTAGGCACATGGGCTTCAGTAGTTGTGGCACACGGGTTTAATTGCCCCGTGTCTTGTGGGATCTTCCCAGGCCAGGGATTGAACTGGTGTCCCCTGCATTACAAGGCAGATTCTCAACCATCAGACCACCAGGGAAGCCCTACAGATCATTTTAGAAACAGGAGAACCTTCCCCAGAGACTCCCAACTGATCTCCCCTCTCTTCTTATTGCCCACCCCTAGATCAGTCACTGGCTAGAAGGGAACAGCCTGAACTGCCATTGGTTCTATTCCCCCTTGGGCTAGAGGAAGCCCTGCCTCTTCTGGCAACCCAGTGCCTGATTCAGGCAAATAATAAGGAAGAAGGGCATGTGGGCCGGGGACAGTGGCACTGGGAATGACCCTGGAGGAGGCACCAACTGGGTTGGCAGCATCAAGATGATCTATTATTACATGGGTAATGGTACTCAGTCATGTCTGACTCTTTGCCTCCATGGACTGTAGCCTATCAGGCTCCTCTGTCCATGGAATTTTCCAGGCAAGAATACCCTAGTGGGTTGCCATATCCTACTCCAGGGGATCTTCCCAACCCAGGGATCAAACCCTAGTCTATTGCATCTCCTGCACTGGCAGGCAGAATTTTTACTCTTAGCTACCTGGGAAGCCCCAAGATAACCTATACTTGCGTGGGAATCTGCGTCTCATAGCCTGGAGGGACAGGTCAGCATGCTGAGGGTGCCTGGAGAGGGCTAGACTCTGGCCCACAGGAAGGGGAGGGGTGTGGAGTTCAACCCTTTGGGTAGATCTGGCTAATGGTTCCAGTTTCCCCCAGCTAAAAGCTGACCATCTGTGTATGAGGTTTCTGCCTGTCACAAAGGCAAAGCTCTTTCTCTAGACATAATTAAGAGCAACAGGGGAAGACTGGCTGGCGACAGGGAAGCAATGAAAACCTTCAGAGGCAGCAGCTGTATCAGTTGGGAACTCTGAGCAGCACGGGACAGGGTCAGTGGGCACAGTTGGACACGTTCCCTCAGTTTCAGAAAAGTGGTGGGCACTCTCCTGGAGGGGAAGATGGCCTGAGAGGATGTTACAAAACAGATGCTCACTGAGCAAGTAGAAGAGGTGTCCATGCAAAGCAGGGGTGTCCACGTAAGCTGGTGACCGCTGCTGCTCCCTAGAGCTTAAAGGCCTTGCACCAGCTATGGGAGAACAGGGAGGGGACATCTTCCCAATGAGGACACTTCACCTGAGTGAACGCAGGAGTCAGGGGGCAGCACAAGCTGGGAGGGAGGTGTTCGAGAGACCAAAGTTTGGGACAGAGTGAAGCTCTTGACAAATGCTAAAGGGAAGGAATGGGGAAAGCTCGTAACTAGAGAGGCAAGCTGAGATCAAAGAGGACAGTCAGGAGGGAACCAACAGCTGACTTGGGACGCAGGGGGATGTGAAGAGACTCAGGAGGAAGGGGACCTGCCCCCTTGCCCGCCTGGGTTAGGGAGAAAAAACTCTAAATGGTAAATGGTGGGAGAGGAGGGGCGAGACTGGAGCCTACAGTAAGTGACAAGGGAGTAATAGATCCACCCAAAGGGTTGAACCCCACACCCCTCCTCTTCCTGTGGTTGTCTTTAAATGAGTCCATCTCCAGGCCGGGGTGCCGGGACCCCTCCAACACAGGCCATGCCAGGCACATGGGTTCCACAAAGGGCTGGATGATTTGAAGGATGTGGGGGCTGTGGGCCTGGAACCCTTCTGAGAAAGGAGTGAGCAGCCACAGTCAGGATAAAAGGAGATAGAAGACCCAAACAGTGAACTCATGCCTGGATTTTCATAAAGGGGAAAATGTAGACCGCAGACCACAGTGTGGTGAGCAAAATCCAGAGATAGTTCGCTGTGCACATGTGGGAAGAAATGTGATCAGCAACCTCAAGGGTAGGTTCACTGTCAGCCAGTCAGATGCCTGTGGTCACTTCCCTTCCCGGTGGCAGGGGGCACCTTGCTTTCCATCCCCACCCCCCCACAAGGCATCTGATAGAGGCTGCCAAGCAGCCGGATAATTATGTAGGTCGAGGAGCAGTGGCGTGGCCATGCCCAGGCGGGACCTGCAGGACGTCTCTGGCAGTGTGCCACAGCTCTCTGCTTCGAGTCCTCGTCCCTCTTTTCTTTAATCAGGGCACTTTGGTTATCACACTGCTGCTGCTGCTAAGTCACTTTAGTCGTGTCCGACTCTGTGAAACCCCATAGACGGCAGCCCAGTAGTAGCTAAGGAAGGCTGGGAGGGACAGTGGATACAACCACAGGGAGAAAACCTAGTCTGTGTTACCCTAACCCAGTGATCTCAGAGTTAACTGTGCGGCAGGATCACTTGTGGCGCTGGCCTAAAATGCAGATGCCTGAGCTCACAGGACAGATGGATCCTGGGGCAGGGTCCAGGAATCTGAATTTGTAATTCATCCCCTCTAGGAGATGCAGATGGGTCTAGAACCCTCTCACATCTCCAGGACCAATGTAGGTGCCAGGGGTCTGCTGGAGGTGGGGAGGGGGCACAGCTGTTTCTAACTATCAGAGGTGACCTGTGAGTGCCAGACACGTCATGAGGGGGTGGCTCCCCATTACCCACAAGGCACAGCTCAAAGTTGGAGGAACACTTGTGGGGCAGGAGGTGGGGGTGGGCGTGGGGGTCCTGAGGGTTCCAGGAGGACAAGTTCACTCTTCAGCTTCCACCAGAAGACCTCCTGCTGAAGTTGGAAGGGGTCCTGGTTGGGCTGCTTCTCCCCTCCTGCCTCCCCTTTGGCAGCTAATGTTTCATTTCTTCCTTCCCTTCCTTGCCCTCCCCCTGTCCCCACCTGGTCTGGTTCTGCTCCCTGTCCTGCTCCCCATTCTGGTCCTGGGCTGGCCTTCCTTGTGCTTCTCTGGTCTCTCTTCTGCCTTCTGTCTTTCCTGTCAGTAACTGTGGACTTAACCACCCACCCCAGGCCCTTTGTTCCAACCCCATGTTCCCCTTTCTACCCCTGCTCTGGCACCTTCCTCCCCTGTCTCAGAGGACCACTCTCTCCAGATGTTCCTCTGGTTTCTGGTTTTTGCAGTTAATTTTCTCTTGGATTTGTGGAAATTTTTCATTTTTTGAAACTGTAGGGTAGGATAAATTGGGAGATTGAGATTGACATATAAACACTACTATGTATTAAAGATTGGGATTCCCTGGTGGATCAGATGGTAAAGCGTCTGCCTGCAATGCGGGAGACCCGGGTTCAATCCCTGAGTCGGGAAGAAACCCTGGAGAAGGAAATGGCAACCCACTCCAGTACTCTTGCCTAGAAAATTCCATGGATAGAGGAGCCTGGTGGCCTACAGTCCATGGGGTCGCAAAGAGTTGGATACGACTGAGAGACTTCACTTTCTCTCACTTTCTATGTATAAAACAGATAACTGAGAACCTAAAACAACTAACTGGGGGCCAGCACAAAGGCTCCCCTTCTTCTCTCTGACCCCAACCTCTGCTTTTGTTCTAGGCCACTAAACCATCTAAAGAGATGAGTGGTTCGAATGAGACCTCAAGCCCAGTCTCAGAAAAGCCTTCGGCTTCCAGAACCTCCATCCCCGTATTGACTTCCTTTGGAGCGAGGAATTCTTCCATCTCCTTCTAGAAGCTTCCTTATAACCCCAGCCCAGCCTGCCCTCCTCCCCCTTCCCTGCCATATCTCTCTCTCCTCTGCTTCCCTTCGTTTCCACCTCATTGTCCAGAATCTCTGAAGGGTTTGCCATGGATGCGGCCCTCTCAGCTCTCTCTGACCATCCCCTGTTGGTGTTTTTGGTTTTTTGAATGATTCACTTTTGTCTTTTTTTTTTTAAGGAAAGAAAAAAAAGCAAACCAGTAAAACTAAAGACCAAAACACACCACCTTCCCTTGATTTCCTATTCCAAAATGGCGCACTTCCTGTCATCGTCCTTCCCCTGTCTCTTTCCCCACACTCCCTCCCAGGTTCATCCTGAAGTTCCTGCACCCTTGCCCTCCCTTCTCACTCTCCCCCCACACTTCCCAAGAGCACTCCAAACAAACTCTGAGCCATGGAGACTTGGAGCAGCAAGACACCCCCTTTTCCCCTTTCTCAGAAACCTTCCTGGAGGAAAACCTGGACATTGGATCAACCCCAAAATCAGGCTAGAAAATTGGACGTAAGGAGACTTTGGCCCTGGAGGCGCCCCACCTGCCCACCCTCAGGACATGACTGAATTCTGCTGCTTCTCTGCTCCCATCCACTCATGCCCGGGTGGGCCTGGAGTCAAGACAGGTGGGCTGGAGGGGGAGGCCAGAGTCAGAGGGGCCTCAGGGTGGTGTGATGCCACTGAATCTGTGTGTCCCTGGAGAGGAGCTGGCTTCCCGGAACCACCTCCCTGCGGTGAGGAGCTGCCTGGCCCATGCCAGTGGGAGGAACGGGGCACATTTGGACTGCTGGCTGTGGACGGTGGGTTGAGCAGACAGCCTGATGCTGGGGACACTGCCTTGGGAGAGGGCAGCCCCGAGGAGGGGTAAATCTGGTACTTTTAGTTTCCTAATTTAGCACTTTAAATGACATTAACTTATTTAATGGGGTGGGATGGACAAGAATGAAGGGCCTAGCAAATTAGACTTAGAGGCCTAGAGGGTGGGAAGGGTCTGGTTGTAAGGGAAGTGGGGGCAATAGAGAAGGGGTTGGTGGGGGGCAGCGAGGACAGCTCTGACCCCACAGGTAGGCTGACTTGACCTTTAACCATCCTCTCTGAGATTTGAGGGTTTTCAGGGAAGGCGTTAGAGGGTTTAAAATGGGGAGCTAGTGACCCTGGTGAGATTCTCAAGGGTCCTCGAGGCCTGACCAGCCAGCCAGTGCCCCCAACCTCCGGCCCGTGGGCCCCTGCCTTGCAGAGGCTGTGGGCAGTGAGGCTTTTGGTTGGGGTCCTGAGAAGGGGAGGGAGAGATCAGTTTTGGCTTTCAGCAAACCCCGCCACCCGCAGGGCACAGTGAGGGGCCAGCAGGGAAATTCTGTGGGTGGGGGAGGAGGAGGATGGAGAGAGGTCCCCAGGGAGCAGGATTCCTGTTTGGAGCACAAAGTGGAGTAAGCACAGGGGAGGAGGGGGTTGGAATTAGTCACCCCCCGCAGAAAGCACAGAGAGGGGAGCCATTGAAGGAGCAGAACCTTCTGGGGCCTGGCGCCTGAGGAGAGCCAGGGGGAGCTGTTGAGGGTTGGGGAGGGAGGGGACACTGGGTTGTGTTACTTCATTTTCTTTTTTTGTTGTTGTTTTTGTTGGTTCATCCTTGTTTTCTAGCTTTGGATCATTTTTGTACAAAGGCAAGCAAGCCTTTTTGAAAAATAACAAAAGAAGAGGAAAAAAAAATCCCTCCCCCCAAAATAATAACCCTGGAAAATAGAAAAAAAAAAAAA
>NW_011494752.1:4122805-4134392 GCF_000754665.1 Bison bison bison
TGGTTTCTGTGGTCCAGTGAAATGGTTTGGTTTGATTCGGCTGTACAGAGACCCCCTGACTTAGGAGGAGAGGGGGAGTGGTGCCCCCTCCTCCCTCCACTCCATTGCCCTTTGCTTGCTACTTTTCCCTTGCCCCGCCTCCACCCTCAGCCCTGTGCCCTGAATGTTTGCCCCACCGTCATTGTCCTGAGTTGAATGTCCCTTTGTGGGGGAGGGGAAGGGGGCGTGTCCATCCATGAGGGGGCAAATGGAGGGAGTCGTGTGCCCCACCCCACCCGCTGCTAATGCGGAGCCCAGTGGAATTCGTACCTTTTACTTTGGTGCCAGCACATTTATAGGAGGAGTTGTGCGCAACTTGTGTGTGTGTGTGTGTGTGTGTGTATCCACTGGCACTAGTCCATTTATCCGTGTGCAGAGGAAAGGAAGCATGAACACGCACAGACATGACCTCCCGCATGTGTGTGCAGGGAGGCATGCCCACAGTGGTGCGTGTAACCAGCCTGGGCATTGGCACATGCGCACGTGCACCTTGGCATGGAGAAGCCTGGTGTGTAAGAACGTGTGTAGTATGTGTGTGCAGACGTGGCAGCTGTGAGACCTGTATGTGCACATGGAGGTGCGTGCGTGCATGTGTGTGTAGACCCCAGGTGTAGAAGCGCCTGAGTGTGTGTTCCCTCATCCCTGCACCACTGGTTCTGGCTCCCCTCACAAGCCCCCAGCCCCTGGGCCCTCTCAAAGTCCCCAGCACGTCAAAGCCCCCCCAGCTGCATGCGCCTCACTGCTCTGTCCATCAGTGTGTGCTTGACCAAGAAAAACCAAGACGTCTGGGGGGGCCCCTGTACCTGGTCCCCCCAGCCCCTGCCCACTGTGCTGTGTTACTCGCATGGGGGGTTTCTCTCCCACCCCTTCCACAATATGCTGTTTCCCCAGGAGCCTCAGGCCTGAGGCTCTGCGAGGGGTCCCAGGTGGGACCCCCCAGGGCGAGCCCGGCTCACACCCCACCCTGTCCCCCGTAGGGCCCATGTTGGTGTAGCAGTGATGGCTTCTGTGGGTATTCTGTGACCTCTGTCAGTGTAACTTGACAATTTCTAAATGGAAAAGGGTTGCTGTGTTTTCTCTGTCTCTTTTTTAATGTCCCTTTTCTTCCCCCACTTTCCTGCTCTCTTTCCTTTTTGGTTTTTCTAGCTGAGTGTTTGGGGCTTAAATAAAACTTGTTTCTTTTTCCTCTCCTGGATCTCCTTCCTAGAGGCTGCTGTCTCATTATTTCTCATCTTCACCCTGGAAGATGCTGGGGCGGGCGAGGGGAGGGGGAATTCCTGGCAGCCAACTGCCTTACGACTTAGCGGGCAGAAGGCTTAGCAGGCAGAGCGCAAAGTGGGAGAGGTGGAATCAGGGCCCGGGTTGGGGGGCTGTTGCTGCCCGCAAGAGCCCTTGAGAGCCAACATCTGGACGCTGGAGAGGAACACCGCTAACTCCTGGGGTGCCAGCCCTCCACCATCAGCGAGGATGCTATGGCATCACTGGCACCGGCAGGCGACAAAGCCAGGCGTGTTAGGCGTCTTCCCGACCATCATGCAGCACAGGCAGCATTGGAGTCCAGCTCTGCCTGACTCCAAAACCAATGCCTTCCCCCCAGAACTGAGTCCAGTCTGCTTACCTCCAGCTGTTCCCTGGATCGGGCCTCAGCCTCCTGCCCTTTGAGTGAGCTGACCCTTTAATGGTCTCCATCCATCCTGTCAAGAACATCAGCTTTCAAACTGTTTTCTTCAGCTGTATCTCAGTAGGAAATCCATTTTACATCTCAGTGATTTAGACATGTCCACACGTACACAAACATCCACATATTTAGTGAAATAGCACCCGCTGTATACTCTGCTGACCTCCCTGGTGGCTCAGACGGTAAAGCGTCTGTCTACGATGCGGGAGACCCGGGTTCGATCCCTGGGTTGGGAAGATCCCTTGGAGAAGGAAATGGCAATCCACTCCAGTACTATTGCCTGGAAAATCGTAAACATTTGGTCACAGCCCACTCTGGATTTCATGACCCTTGAAAGGGTCAAAACCCACAGTTTGCAAAATACTAGTCTGAAGATTTAGCCTCAGTCACATTGCATTTCTGCTTTGTCCTCCTCAAAGGCCACTGGTTCCTCTTACACCATGGTCGCCTCTGAAATTGGAAGACCCCTGACAGGAGATTTACCCTAGATGCTGGTTGGCTGGGGTCCTGGACCCTGACCCTATAGCCAGCAAGCTGCCTGAACCCTTCCAGGCTACCACATCAGAGTCTAGCCTGCCCTGCCATCAAGTGGGCCAGCCAGCTGACCTGCTTTGGTTTTTCAGGTTTCCCTGGAATTCTGAAGGCTGTGCCACTGTCCCAGTGTGTTCTAATCATCCTTGAGGTTACACTTCTAGGAATTCTCCAGCGTGGCCAAGACCTGGGGTATTATTGGGTCACCTGTACCGTAAAACTATCCCTTCCATCCCATGAGATAATTACAATGGCCTAAGAACCACCCTTTTCCAGGCCTCGCTGGAACCCAGTCACACTTAGGTTGAGGATGTGCTTGCTGTCTTCAGGGAATGCCCCCTCCCTGGGTCACCCACCTGCCATGTAGCCCTTGAGGTCTGACTGAAAGTCAGACCCCACCCCTTTTGTCCTTTTTAAAAGGCAGCAGATCTTGCCTTCTCTCTCCCATCCTATTTCCAGCAAGCTGGGCAAGTAGCCAAAATCCCTTCATCTTCCAGAATCACCCCCATTCACCAACAGTTCAAGATCAAGTCATAAATGGGACCATCAGTGAATAGCAGGAGTTAGGCCAGGCATTTCATTCGTCCTTCAAATACCTCCCAGCTGTCTACTCCTGGCTGGGCACTGCTTACTGATTCACTGGGCCTATGACTCAGCACCTAGGAGGAGACCCAGCCAAAACAGAGGTTTCTGAGCAAAATCATGACAGACAGTGAGCTGTGCCCCAGGAAGGCAAGCAGGCCTGCAAAGGCGGTGGCTGAGTAATGAAGACCACCTCTGAGAGTGTGACCAGAGGCCCTGAGGTCACACTGAGGGCAGGTCTTCAGAATCGACAAGGGGATTGTCTGGGAGCTGGTGGCTGGGTGTCCCCCACAGAAGACCCTGAGGTAGGAAGTCATCTGTGGGTTCTAGAAAATGAATGAAACCCAAGTAGATTGAGAATTGGCAAGGGGGCACAGCGTCACAGGAGGTCTTGGTCTTGGACAAATGTAGCAAAGAAGGTGAATTTCTTCTCAGGCCATTGAACCAATAGGAGGGTCAAGTCAGAAGGTGACATGATCTGACACTGTTTTTCAGAGTTTACCTATGGCTGTGGTGTGATGAGGTAGGGTGAGGGCGGGGTGCAGATGACGGCTACCCGAACTCATTCACAGTGAACAATCTGATGGCTGAGGGAGGGGAACTGAGTCTTAGAGACTTTGTAGCTATAGAGTGATGGAGCTAAGACTCAAACCCATGACCCATCTCTCCTGTTAGCCATGCTTTCTTGGTGCTTTTAGTACTCATCATTACACATATTACGGACTTCCCAGGTGGCTCAGTGGGTAAAGAATCCATCTGCAATGGAGGCAATGCAGGAGACGCAGGTTCAATCCCTGGGTCGGGAAGATCCCCTGGAGACAGACATGGCAACCCTGTCTAGTATATATGCCTGGAGAATCCTATGGGCAGAGGAGCCTGGCTGGCCACAGTCCGTGGTTGCAAAGAGTTGGACACGATTAAAGAAGCTGAGCACACAAACACACGGATTAAGTGTTCATTTAATCCTTACCATATGGGCTATTGGTGTCATTACCTCCTGTCTACTGATGGGGAGAGTGACTGAGCAAAGGATTTGACTGACCTCAGGTTGGTCTCAGAGCCAGATTCTAATTGATAGTAGAAAGGGGGCTTCTTTACCAATAGGAACCTGGGAAGTCCACATATTTTCTCCCTCAGCATCTGCACATCTCTGAGTCCCCTGGGAATGTTCTTCCTCTTTGATCTCTGAGTGGCTTAGTTGTTAAGTCACTCAGTCATATCTGACTCTTTGCGACCCCGTGGACTGTAGCCCACCAGGCTCCTCCGTCCGTGGGATTCTCCAGGCAAGAATACTGGAGTGGGTTGCAATTTCCTTCTCCAGGGGATCTTCCTGACCCAGGGATCGAACCCAGGTCTCCTGCATTGCAGGCAGACGCTTTAACCTCTGAGCCACCAGGGAAGCCCCTGAGTGGCTTAAGTGACCCTAAACTCACAGGGCAGCAAAGCATCCTTTACTGTGCCAGGGCCTTGGGCCCAAGGCCACCGTACCCATTAGCTGACATAGGCTCCCTCAATATTCTCTAATGCCGACTGGTTGACAGCACTGGCATCTGGCAAGAAGCTCCACCCCATATCCCTGGCCACGTGCCAGGAATTTCACTCAAGTCCACAGACTCTCTGCTTCAGCTCAGACCCACCACTGTAGTCCTTCCACCTGCCCATGTCAGAGAAAAATCCTTATTCCTTTAATTCAACCCAAACAGATTTGGAGTTTTCCTATGAAGTATATGCCTAGCCTCATGCCAGTAGCACAGTGTCTTGACTGGTGGTAAGTTTTGAAGTTGGGAACTTTCTTTTTCAAGATTGTTTTGATAGTTCTACGTCCCTCTCATTTCCATAGGAATTTTAGGATCAGTTTGTCAATTTCTGCCCAAAAAGACCAAAAAAATGGGGATTTTAATAGGCAGTGTGTTAAATCTGCCAACTTAACAACATAAGATCTAAAACATGGAATATCCATTTATTAAGATCTTTTAAAATTTCTTTCAACAATATTTTCATTTCCTTGGTATAAGTTTTGCACTTTTATTAAATCTATTCCTACGTATTTTATTATTTTTGATGCTATTATAAATAGAATTGTTTCCTTAATTTCATTTTTAGATGGTTCATCACTTATAAAGTGGGGTGAGTGATAAAGACTTCTTTATTGAGGTACAATTGACATACAACGTTGTGTCCGTTTCAGGCATACAACGTAATGATGCAATATTTGTGTAAAACTGTAAAATGACCCCCACAGTAAGTCGAGTTAACATCTCTCACCATCCATAGTTAGAGAAAATTTTATTCTTGTGATGAGAATTCTTAAGATTTTCTCTCTTAGTAAAGATTTACTCTTTTGCTTTCAACTATGCAGTACAACAGTATAATTAACTATAGTTGCCACACTGTACATTACATCCCCGGGACTGACTTAAAATATAACTGAAAGCTCGTACCTTTCGACTCCCTTCTCCCATCTCACCCCATTCCAACCCCTGCTTCTGTCAACCACCATTTGTTCTCTGAGATTTTTTTTTATTCCACGTGTAAAGAGCGCATATGGTATTTGTCGTTTCTATCTGACTTGTCTCATGTAGCACAATGTCCTCAAGATCTATCCATGTTGTCGTAAATGGCAAGATTTCTTTCTTTCTATGGCTGAATAATATTTCATTTTATGTATATACAATGATTTATCTATTTATGGTATTTGGGCTATTTCCACCTTTTGGTTATGATGAACAATACTGTTATAAACATTCAGGCACAAGTTTCTGTTGGGACATATGTTTTCATTCCTATTGAGTATAAAGCTGGATGTGGAATTGCTGGATCATATGGTAATTTTATGTTTAATTTTTTGAGGAACCACCAAACTAGTTTTCATAGTAGCTGTATGTTTTGCACTGCCTCCAGCAATGTTCCAGGGTTCCGATTTCTCCATATCTTCAGCAACACTTGTTATTTTCTATTTTCTTGATTTAATCTTCCTGGTGAGTGTGAAATGGTATCTCATTGTGGTTGTGATTTGCATTTTTTAAATGACAAATGAAAATAGAAAAAAAGAGAAAATTAAAAATTATAAAACTAAAAGTTAGTTATTGGAAAAGATTGACAAAACTGATAAATACCTAGTTAGACTGACCAAGAAAAAAAACTAAATATTTGTCAGTTTTGTTCCTGGTGGGCCAGTGGGCGGTGAATTCTGAGGTTTGGGGGAGAAAGGCTGAGCGGCCTGTGTTTTATCAAGAGGCCATCCTGCGTAGGCCACTCTTCTGGGCCCCGGGGTCGGGGGGAGTCTGCATGGTGGAGAAAAGCATGGGCCCTAGAGTTCTTGAGAGTCTTGGAACCTAAAGAGAAAGGGAGGTACAGATCCCTCTAACAGTGACCAGGAGAAGGCAGTGGCACCCCACTCCAGTACTCTTGCCTGGAAAATCCCATGGACGGAGGAGCCTGGTAGGCTGCAGTCCATGGGGTCGAGGAGAGTCGGACACGACTGAGCGACTTCACTTTCACTTTCACTCCAAGAACCAGCTTTTAGTTTTATTGGTTTTCTCTTTTTTTTAAAATATTTTCTGCTTCATTTATTTCCATTCTTTATTATTTCCACCCTTTGGCTTGTTTTGGGTTTAGTTTGCTTTTCTTTTTCTAGTTTCTTAAGATGCAAGGTTACGGTATTGATTTGAAATCTCTCTTTGCCAGTATGACATTTACAGCTATAAAGTTCCCTTACAGAGCTAATTTAGCTGCATCCCATAAGCTTTGACATGCTGTGCTTTTGCTTTCATTTATCTTAAAGTATTTCTAATTTTCCCTGTGATTTCTTCTTTGACTCATTAGATATTTAAGAGTGTGCTTTTATATTGCCACGTTTGTGAACTTCCCCAAACCTTCTGTTGCTAACTTCTAACTTAATTCCCTTGTGTTTGGAGAACAAACTTTGTGTGATTTCAATCCTTTTAAATTCATTAAAATTTAAATTGTAATTTAAATGTTCTGGGCATGTTTTATGGCCTAGCTTTTGGTCTATCCTGAAGAATGTTCCATGCACACTTGAGGAAAATGTATATTCTGTTGTTGGGTGGAAGCTTCTTTGGAGATTGTTAGATCTAGTTGGTTCATAGTATTGTTCACATTTTCTACTTCCTTATTGATCTTCTGTCCAGTTGTTCTAGTCATTATTGAAAGCAACAATGTCCGACTATTGTTTTGATTTTTGTTTGCTTTTTGGTCACGCCACACAACTTGAGGGGCCAAGGACTGAACCTGTGCCCTTGGCAGTGAAAGCATGGAGCTCTAACCACTGGAATTTTCTCCAACTATTGCTTCGAATTGTCTACTTTCCTTTCAATTCTGTTAGTTTCTGCTTCAGGTTCTGTTGTTAGAAGCATATATTGTTGTTGTTCAGTCACTCAGTCATGTCCCAGTCTTTGCGACCCCATGGACTGCAGCATCCCAGGCTTCCCTGTCCTTCACCATCTCCCAGAGCTTGCTCAAACTTATGTCCATTGAGTCGGTGATGCCATCCAACCATCTCATCCTCTGTTGTCCCCTTCTCCTCCCACCTTCAATCTTTTCCAGCATCAGGGTCTTTTCTAATGAGTCAACTATTTGCCTCAGGTGGCCAAAGTACTGGAGCTTCAGCTTCAGTATCAGTCCTTCAAATGAATATTCAGGATTGATTTCCTTTAGGACTGACTGGTTTCATCTCCTTGCAGTCCAAGGGACTCTCAAGAGTCTTCTCCAATGCCACAGTTCAAAAACATTGATTCTTCGGCGTTCAGCTTTCTTCATAGTCCAACTCTCACATCCATACATGCTACTGGAAAAACCATAGATGGACTATACGGACCTTTGTTGGCAAAGTAATGTCTCTGCTTTTTAATACGCTGTCTATGTCATAGCTTTTCTTCCAAGCAGTATGCATCTCATAATTTCATGGCTGCAGTCGCCATCTGCAGTGATTTGGGAACCCAAGAAAATAAAGTCTGTCACTGCTCCCATTGTTATCATATCTATTTGTCATGAAGTGATGGGACCAGATGCCATGATCTTCATTTTTTGAAGATCATTTTTTGAAGCATATATATTTATAATCATTTTATCTTCTTGGTAGACTGACCCTTTTATTCTTATAAAACATCCTTCTTGTCTCTAGCAATGATTTTTTATCTTTAAAGCCTATTTTATCTCATACCTGTATAACCACTCTGGCTCTCCTTCATAACTCTTTTCATCATTTCGTATCTTTTTCCATTCTTTCACTTTCAACTATTTTGTGTCTTTGAATCTAAAGTAGCGGTTTTGTGAACAGCATGTAGTTGGAGCATGTTTTTTAATCAATTCTGCCAATCTCTGTCTTTTGATTAGGGTGTTTACTCCACTTACGTTCAATATAATTACTGATAAGGTAGGATTTATGCCATTTTGCTGTTTTTCATGTCTTATGTTTTTGTTGTTTTTCCAGTCCTTGAATCCTTCTCTTTTTTGTGTGAAACATATTTTCTAGTGTACCTTTTTAATTCGCTGTTTTTTCATTTATAATATTTTGAGAGAGTTATTTTCTTAGTGGTTTCCCTGGGGGTTACAATTAGTATCTTAAGTTAAAACAGTTTAGATTAATACTAACTTAATTTTCATAACATGCAAAAGCTTTGCTTCGTTATAACTCCATTCCCTCCTGACTCCTTTATGCTCTTATTATCATAAAATTTGATCTTTATACATTATAAGCCTGTCAAAACAGTTTTGTAATTATCATCTTATGCAACTACCTTTAAACAATAGGGAGTTAAGGACAAACAATAGAAGAATTACAAATAAAGATGTTTATGGGAATTCCCTGGCAGTCCAGTGGTTAGGACTCCCTGCGGAGTCCTCCAATGGAAATTGTACAGGGCATAAATTCGATCCCTAGTTGGGGAACTAAAATTCCACAAGCCATGTGACATGGCCAAAAAATAAATAAATTAATTAATTAAAATGTTTATACTGCCTTTTATAATGCCTACATGTTCCCTTTAATGGTGTCCTTTATGTTTTCGTATGGATTCAAGTTACCATCTAGTGTATTTCATTTCAGCTCACCGGACTCCATTATTTCTCATAGGGCAGACCTGCTAATGAGAAATTGCCTGCTTTTCTTTACTGGAGATGTCTTCATTTCTCTCTGGTTTTGAAGGAAAGCACAGGGTTTTGATCTGTCATTGTTTAGTTGCTAAGTCATGTCCGACTCTTTTGTGACCCTCTGCTTGTGGGATTTTCCAGGCAAGAATGCTGGAGTGGGTTGCCATTTCCTTCTCCAGGAGATCCTCCTGGCCCAGCGATCAAAGCTGTCTCCTGCATTGGCAGGCGGATTCTTTACCACGGAGCCACCAGAGAAACCCGGTTTTTTATCTATTCTCCCGCAAAGCCTACTATAGCATGAAGGAAGCCCAGTGGGCAGCAACCCTGTCCTTATGGCTTTCTGGGCTTAGATTTATCCTGCCTTTACCGCTTATTAGCTGTGTGACCCTGGACAAGTATGTCATCTCTCTGTGTCTAAAGTTTCCTCACATATACAAATGGAGACAACAGTGTTGTGACCATAGCTCCAAAGAGTTTTGGAGGATTAATTAAGGACATATAAAGCCCTTGGGGGCTGGTGTGGGCCCACAATAACACTAGCTCTTAGCCCATGTGCCAATCAAAAACAACCTCTGGGACAGAGTTGGAAGAAGGAAGGAGATTTCAGTGAGCCACTAAGCTCTTCCCAGTTCCAAGGCTCCTCCCTATGTTCTCTTTGATGACTGTCATCTGTTTTTCCTACAGATGGCTACTAGCATCATCAGAGGCAGCCTGAAGCTGGCAGGAGCGACTATAGAGACATGACATGGAAGAAAGCCCATCCCAGGTTGTAAGCTTACATATGTGAATAAGACAAAGGGCGATGACAGCTGGCCAGCAGGGAGGACCCTGGGCTTTCCCAAAGCCTCCTCTCTGCTGGCCAGCACCTGTGGACCATTCTGAAGGTCCAGACAGCCCTGAGAAGGAAGGTGCCTGTGCCCTTCCTGGTCTCTGCAGGAAAAGAGAGCAGGTGCGTGAAAATCTTCTGCAGTGATGAGGGTCAGCACCCTTCCGTCTTATCTTCTGTGCCCAAGTCATTGCTCAAGCCAGTCTTCCAGGACACCTCCAAGCTACCAGGAAGCAGAGGTTTGTCTCCACTAAGTCACCACCTGGCCCGGCCCCACTGCCCCCGCTCCGTGGGCCAGGTACCTCACTTTCAACCCCTCCCAGCCCCACTCTGTCCCTCTCCTCCCTCCCAAACAAGTGAGACAGCTGACTCGTGCCTCAAGGAAGGCCATTTATTTCCAAGATATAGACTATACTGTTCAGACAGGACTTTTCAGAAGCAGGAAATCTTAGTTGTTGCCTAGAGAGGTGTGTCAAGGACACAGTAAAAGGAGACATGCGGACGTCGGGCGGAGGCTTATTCAACACTGTTACAACACTTTTTTAAATGAGCAAAACATCTTTAAAAATCCTTATAAATTCTTTATAATATGTTACACATTTAGAGACAATATTTACAATAAAGGATGAGGGAGGGAGGATCAAGAAATCTACTTTACAGCAAATCTTTGCATAAAACAAGAGGACCGATAGATGTGGCAGTGGGTTCACAACCCCCTGGACTTCCCTGGGATGAGTGAGGACGTGGGTGGAGAGGCCTGTGATCTGAGATCTATTTACAGCTGTTGGGGGAAGAGAGCGCTGGGTCCTGCCCTTCCTGAAGGAGCAGCCCAGCGCAGATCCCATCCATCTATCTGTGTGTGTGTGAGAGAGAGAGTGAATGAGAGTGTGAGAGACAGACACCAAGGATGTTTTCTACCCTCCCTCTTAAAGGGAAGAAGGTGGGGCCCGTGTGCCTGAGCTGTGGAAGGAGCAGGCACAGCTGGAAGAACAAAAAGCGGCAAGAGGTCTAGCAGGGGGACTCTGGACCCTCCCCATGGTCTGGGGCACAGGCAGCTCCCCACGGTCGTAATGTAAAGATTGGGAAAAGGTTGGTGTGGGGAGTAACCCTGGTGTCAGTCCTGCCTCTGTGGAAGGGCCCCACCCGCCTTCTCTGGCTCTGACAAGCAGCAGGGGAGCAGGATCCCGTGTGCAGGGAAGACAGGGAGCCCTGATGGGGGCGGGGGAGGAAAGGGGCAGGAGTGGCAGGAGTTGCTACTGGAAACACTTGGACAATGAGAACACACACTCGCACACACCACCCCGCCCCCACGGACACTATCGCCCCACCTCATCTCCCCCAATATACATACACACGCACCCCGCCTTAGCTGGCAGCTAGGGGCTAATGCGGGCGGGGAGGACAGAGGAAAGGCGTGAGGAGCCAGCATCACCCAGTGTCTTCTCCTTAGTCTGAGCCTTAGGGGCTCCCTATCCACACCCCATGGGCCGATAAGGGTCCCTAAGTGCAGACACAAGGGCCCAGAAGGGCACACTTATCCAGGGGACAGAGACCCTCACAGCCCTGCACGGAGTCCCAGTGGCCTAACCCTTCTCGGTCTCCTCAGCCTCGGAGCCCCTGCCTTCCACTCACACTCCGTGTCCAGCCCCGGCTTCTCCTCTGGCCACTCCCGACCAATTCCAGCGTACAAACCAGAGACACGGCCTCAGCGCCCCCCACTTGCACCCGGATGCTCCCATGGGCGACTAGAGAAGGGGTGCAGGCAAAGACGACTCCTGGGAAACCGGGGCGGGGAGGGGGGTGACGGGCGCGGGCGGTGT
>NW_011494752.1:4135122-4141094 GCF_000754665.1 Bison bison bison
CCCCGCGCCCGCCCGCCGGCCCCCGTTGCCCGAGCACACGCTGCGGTCCATGGTAGGCAGGGTGGACGTAGCCCGAGACGATCGAGCGCGTGTCCGCGGCCGGCCGCTCCTCCGGCGCCGCCGGGGGGCTGAGGCGTCCGGGGGCCTCGGGGGCGGCGGCTCCCGGCCGCTGCCCCTCCGGCCGATCCTGGGCCCGCGGCGCCGGCGCCCCCGCCTCAGGCTTGTGCGCTTCCTGCTCCGAGTCGTCGTCTGTGCTGCTGCCCAGTCCCCGCGCCTCCCGCCGCTTCTTCCGCTTGCGGTTGACCGCCGAGATGAAGGAGATCGCCAGCATCTCCCGGGTGTACGGCTCCTTCTTGGGGGCCCATGAGCCCTGTGCGGGAGACAGGTCAATGTGCCGGGGGCGGCCTCCAAGCTCCAGACCCTACATCCCCCCCACACCACAGCACCTAATCTTGACAGGGCCAAGCCAAGCCCAGCCCAGCACCCGCACCGTCTGCTGTTCCCCGCCCCGGCCCCCAACCCCGGACGGAGGTCCCAACCAGATCCGCTCTAGAGCCTACCACCCCCGCCCCCTCAATTCTGAAGCCTCCTTGGCGCCTCCTCTGGTCTTAATCCAGACTCGGCTTTTTCCTGCGAGCTGGGGGCTGGTTTCTCACCTCGCCCCAACTTTCATTCCATTCTCCACATCCAGTGTGGCATAAATCCTTTTAAACTCAAGCTCTACTAATAACAGACTCTAAACAGCGAAATGACACTGACAGTTTGAACCCATTTCGCGTATACTATCCTGGGTCATGATACCAGAGCCTGCACCTTTCTCTGACCATAACTCTTCCTTCCCTTCCTCTCCACTCAGTCTCACCAGGAAACCTGCCTTTCCACCTACTCAGTAGGAACAGCCTCTCTGTGGCAACCCACCCAAGTTCATGTCCCTTCCCACCACACCCTAAGCATTTCTGTGGTCCCACCAGCACCCCGCTGGTGGCTCAGATGGTAAAGAATCTGCCTGCGATGCAGGAGACCCAGGTTGGATCCCTGGGTCAGGAAGATCCCCTGGAAAAGGGAATGGCACCCACTCCAGTATTCTTGCCTGGAGAATTCCACAAACAGAGGGCTACAGTCCATGGGGTCACAAAAAGTCGGAAAGGACTGAGTGACTAGCATTTTCACTTTTTTCCCACCAGCTCTCCAGCTCCACAATCCCCAGCTCCAGATCAATCCAACCACCAGTTCTGCTGCCAAAAGTGGCTTAAGAATCCTGCACAACCCGATGGTTTGGATTGAAGCCACTTCCAAATTGTGATTTACAGCTGCAACGTGGGCAACTTTCTGCCACTGTTCTCACTGCTGAGCCTGTGGGTGGTTTTTGGTCCTGGCCTTCCATGATCCCCTAGCGGAGCCCAAGCTGCCCATCACTGCCTCCTCCACCTGGTTTTTAATCCTGCCTTTCTGGCATCTCCTCTGTCTCCTGGGAGGCTCGTTTTCCTCTTCCTACCCCTTAAGAAGCCATGCTCTCAGGGCTCTGTTCTCAGCCCCTTTTTTCTTCTCTCTCCCTGGGAATATCCTGCCCCCGAGGTCTCCCTCTCCAACACCAAATTCTTTATTTCTCGAGCTCCATCCAGAACTCCTCTTCTAACTGCAAATCTGCCTCTACCAAGGGGTCTGCCAACACCTGAAACTCACCTACCTGGAGCCACATTACATTTCCTACCCCTGCCCTAGACTGCCAACATTCATGTCCTTACCTCAGGTGACTCTGACTCCTCCCTCTCCCCTCCTCCCTCTAGATTCTCCAGAAATGACTCCCAAAGTGGTTCATCCCATTATCCTGTGTTCAGACCCTCACTCTGCCTTTTCTAGACCTTTCTGCCCTCTCCAAAGAGGATTCCCTGCCTCCACCCTTGCCTCATCCTAGCCCCTCCTCCTCAAGAGCAGTCAGTCCTTCTAAGGCAAGGCAAGAATCTGACTGCCTCTGGCCTCTGCAGGACGAGACCCCCATGAGGATAAAGCACAGACACAGGGCCCTCACAACCTGCCTGAGGCCCCTCTGCCCTGACCCCAACTGAACACAGCCGTCACTCAGGCGGTTCAGACCCTTCCCTTGATAGGTCTTGCACTTTAACACCGGCAGCCCTTAGTTGTGCCCCGCTCCCCACCCTATTTATGGGATGAACTCTTAAGTCCACCTACTAGGCACAGTGCAAACACAGCATCCTCTGTACAGCAGCCTCCCACCCAGCTCTCCCTTTGGCTGAGCTGGGAAATCCCTTCTCTACCTGTTACATAGACCTTTGAAAATACACATACAGCAGCTCTTTCTCACATCAGAATAGCTTTGTTTCCACATCATCTGTATCAAACCCTGAGTCCTTTGAGAGCAAGGTCGCGTGGCTCATGTTTGCATCCATGACTCCTAGTACAGTGCCTGTCACATAAGAGGCACTCGAGAAATGTTAAGTGATTAAACAAATAGGTGAACGAACGTAGGAAGCTCAGTAGAAGCAGATGCTGGGACTGGTCCCCTGCTGGGCTGGAATGAATGACCTGCCCTGCCACCCGTCTCACAGGCCACCTTCTGTTGCAGCCACAGTATAACAGGCACACCTCAGAAATACTGCAGACTCAGTTCCAGACTGCAGCAATAAGGCAAATACCTCAATAAAGCGAGTCACATGAATTTTTTGGTTTCGCAAAGCATATGAAAGTTATGTTCACACAGCAGTCTATTAAGTGTGCACTAGCACCATGTCTAAAAAGTGTACGTAGCTTAATTTAAAAATACTTCATTGCTGAAAAACACTAAACAATACCTGTGCCTTCAGGGAGTCATAATCTTTTTGGAAAAGTAACATCAAAGATCACTGATCACAGAACACCATAACGAATACGATTACCATGAAAAAGTTTGAAACAGCACAAGAATTATCCAAGTGTGAACAGAGACACAAAGTGAGCAAATACTGTTGGAAAAATGGTGTCAACAGACTTGCTCAACATAGTGTTGCCACAAACGTTCAATTTGTTTTAAAAAAAAATAAGTGTAGTAGCCGTAAAGCACAAAGGAAAGTGTAAGAAAATGAGGTCAGCCTGCAGGGGACGGAGACACAGCGCTGCCTCCCATGACCGCCGCCTTCTCTCATATCAGTTAGCTCTGAGAAAACCGGAGTCTGTCAGGGATTCAGGATTCACAGGCCTGCGGCTCCTGGGCCGCGGCTGCCCACATTGTGTGACTCTAGAAGGCACCGCCTAAAGCTGTGTGAGCTGCAGCACTGCTACAACCAGCGTGAGGCGCGTGGGGGCCTCTTCCCTGGCCTTCCTTCCTGGCCTGTGCTCTCTGGGAGACGTGAGAGACCGCTGGGCTCATCTGATCAAATTACACTCTCATCCTGGCGAGTTACAGAAGCAATGAGGTCAGAACGGCCACTTCTAGGGAATACAGAGGTCAGGAGGTTCACATATAGGTTGAGGGGTCAGTCCAAAAGAGGCTACAGGAAACCAGGGGTCTGGCATGAGCAAGGGGTGGAGGTGACAAGGAACTAAATTCAGGTCACTATAATTAATTTGCTCCCTGCCATAGAAGTCTTGTGATGGAGTGAGCTCCCTGTCGCCAGAGGTGTGTAAGCAGAGGCTCTATGGAGAGGTTACAGTGGACTTCTGCACTAGACTAGAGCAGCCTTCCTTCCTTCTGGGCTTTCATCTGACGTATAATGAACTAATGAATATTTATTATAAATAATGAATATATAATATATGTATATATATGTTGATATATAATGAATACAATGATTAGATAACATAATGTGCTTGGTGTCAGGCACACTGATTTTTCTGGGACTCAGCCAGTGCTTAGAGATCCAGAAAGAAATAAGCCCAGTTTGACCAGACAACATTTAGCTGATTTCACCGACTACTATGGACAGAACTGTTCCCCACCCCCAAATTCATATGTTGAAGCCCTAAGCCCCCAGTGTTATGGTACTTGGGGCATTGGGGAGGTAATTTTATATGCGGTCATGAGGGTGGGGCCCTTATGGCTGCATTAGTGCCCTTATAAGCAGAGAAACCAGAGAGCTTGCTCTTCGTCTCACATGCACACCTGTTCACTTTCTCTTTGCCATATGAGTACATGGTGAGAAAGCAGCCATCTACGAGCCAGTTCTCACCAGAAACTGACCGTGCTAACACCTTGATCTTGGACTTCTAGTCTCCAGAACTGTGAGAAAATAAATTTGTTTACACACCCCTGGCCTTCAAGCTCTAACCTAACAGTTGAGCAGGGCTCATCTGGGGCAGGCATCCTTGCCCTACTGGGCAGGCTCTGGAACAGGCAACTAGCTGCCTATGAGACCTGGTTCAGAGAAGCAGCTTAGGCTTCGTTGTTTTCAATGTCATTGATTTCTGTTCTTATCTTTATTATTTCCCTTCATTTGCTTTGGGCTCTGCAAAGACCTTAAAAACAATCATTATATAACTCATAGTTGTTGTTAACCCCATTTACGAGGGTAGGTATTATCCTCATAAATAGTATGAGGAAGCTGAGGATCTTAAAGAAGTTAAACAACTTGCCTAATGTCCCAAAGCTACCAAGTGGTGGAGCCAGGACATGGGCCCACAACTGTCTGTGCTCCTAACCAGTAGGCAACACTGCCTCGGGCCACCAAACTCCCAAGCCAGAGCCTCTACTTCATCAATTATCTCCCCAAGCACTGCCAAGGTGAGCGAACTCAGCTTACCCTGGACACTCAGGTGTTTCCCACCTTCCTTCCCAGTGACTAGCAATCTTCTTCAAGATTCTAATCACAACTCTCCCAATTGTTGTGACCAAAAAGCAAGTGGGCTGGCTTGTACAGGGATATAACTTTCAGAATTGCTGTGGCACTTACCTTAGACTTGGCTGAACTACAGGTGGTGGAACCTGTTGGTAAGAAACAAAGGAAAAATGAAAGTTGGATTGGGCAAGAGAAGGCTGATTCTTGTGAACACAATTCCCTCTCCTCAACGGCTTCAGAAACCAGGGAGTTCAGAACCCTGAGCTCTCCCCAGGTCCTGGGAGCGCGGTGGACTTCTGATGTCATTTCCTGGGGGATAAGGATGGAGTGGAGAAGGATGTCAATCACCACTTCCTTTTGAAGCAGGAAGTGACATCAGGCCCCTGGACCTGCATTTGCCCAGGGTTAAGGGCAAGGCGGACTTTTCTTTGGCCTCTCCCCTCCCCTCCTGTCCCTGTTACTCTGAAGCACTAGAGAGAAAACGCCAAACATCAGATGCAGTTCACAGAAACCACCACAATACACAGCAAATCACAGATGCTCTGGAAAAATGGAGACCACACAGTGCACAGAGAGGGGCACTCTATACCTACCCTCACCCTCCGACTTCAGGGACATGAGAGGGCAGAGGGACCATGTGAATGATGGGGCACAGGGCAGACAGGAAATGGGCAGGGCAGGAGGTAGGGAGGGCTGGTGATTACAGCCTGGAAAGCGTCTACCTCCAGACCAGAGGTCAGGCTGTCCTCAGGGGCAAAGGCCCTGTTTACTATCAGAGTTATGAAGGAATGTGGGTTCCAGTCCCTTATTAACACTGGGGTGGGGAAGGACCCAGAAATAAGTCTTGCAGTGCTGTCCCCAGGACTGGGGAAGGAGCAGGCCCACCCAAGGATCTCTGGGGGTCTGAAGGGGGGCAGGTGCGGTTAATCCACACTCTCCAGCAAGCAAGTTAGATGCCTCCTCCCCAGCCCTCCCCTGCACACAGTGAGAGCAGATGGGCTGACCACACAGCGACACACACGGGCAGGAGAGTGGCAGCAGGTGATTAGAAGAGACGGGGGGCTCCTCTCATCACCTGCTGCACCCCCACGTCCTCTGGCCCCCTCCCCAGCCTGCCTCTTGCAACTAGGGGTGCTGTGGTATGCCTCTGTCAGAGACGAAAGTGGGGAGGTCACCCACAGAGTGGGGAGTTAGTGGCTAGAG
>NW_011494752.1:4141194-4163165 GCF_000754665.1 Bison bison bison
GGCTAGAGCCAGAAGGCTACCCTCTTGTCCCTGGACTCCTCTACTATGACAGCCAGACCCCTGGGAGCAGGACTAGGGGCTGAGTGACCAGGGGCTCTGATTTCGGGAGCAGGAAGAGCCAGCCTTCAGAGGCGGCTGACGCAGGAGCTATAGATGCAGAGAGGCTTCTGGGGTGGCATCACTGAAGTCTGGAGATGCTGGGTCCCACTACCAGCCAAGCCTACTCCACCCAGATAATCAGAAGTGGCCAAGCTCAGCACAGAGAGAAAGCCATAGAGTAGGGGAGCCGGGGGGCTGTGGAGGGCAGCCATGTGGTGCCCAGGCTTCCTGGCAAGGGGCCCTGACTTGGCTCTAACAAGTGCTTCCTTCCTCCTGAGAAGGGGCTTTCCGATGGGAGGCCGGTACGCTATTAACAAGCGTGGGGAGCTGGACTGTAGGGGAGAGGTCCTCACCGCCCTGGACAGCTCTGCCTGTCCCTTGCCCCATGCCTGCCCAGCCTTCTTATAATCACCCGCCACTGTTAGTGACCGAGGTCGCAATGCCGCACTGTACCCTTTAAATCTCCAACAGGTCCGCTGGAGGAAGGAAGGGAGGAGAAGAGAAGAGCAGGATCCAGGGGATGGGGGGAGAGCACAGGGAGAAGAGGGAAGAGGGGAGGAGGGGTGCAAGGAGAAAAGGAAGAAAAATTAAAAAGAGGCACGTGCCCAGGACACAGCCCTCGAGAAACAAAAAGCTCAGGAAAGAAACCGGTGAAAACAAAGGTCCTACCCAACCCAGGGCAGCCGAGGAGGCAGAAGCCCCCGCCACAGCCCAGCCCAGTGGTGGGGCAGGGAGGGGCCCTGTGGGGCAGGAGCAGGGCAGCTGGGCGCCTGGCCAGGCATCTGGGACCCTCAGGAATGCAGATCCCATGGCCTCTTCACCCCTTCCTGGGCCCGTGCTCTCACCTGAGCCTGGCTCTCCAGGTGGCACTGTCCTGCCAATGTTAGGCAGGAGGTACTCGATGTTTGGCACTGACTGAGGCTCCTTGTCATCCACGGGAGTCTGCAAACAGGAGAAGGGTCAGGCCCACAGCCTCAGATGGGTGACTGCAAACCCCTTGGAACGGGAAACCCTGAAGACAGGGCGCAGGTCTCCTCCATCAGACTGGGGCTCACCGGCTCAGGGAGTGTTCCCTCATCAGCCAGGGACTCCAGGGCAGTCCTACATGTCCCTGCCTCCCCAGCACCTTGGCTGAACCCTAAAGGCGAGCTGCTCCCTCCACTGAGGGTAGGATCTGTGTCTCCTCCATTAGACTGGACCTTCCTAAGCCCTCTGTCCTCCTCATAAGATTGGAGGGCAGGGTCTGTCTGTGCTACTGGACTCAGACTCCTTAGGGCATGGCCTCTATCTCCCCCTCAGACTTGGGGTTCATGAAAGTGAGGGCTATATCTCCCATCAGACCGGAGGCTCCTGAGGAGAGGGCCTATGCTTCCTCCAACAGACTGGGATGTCCTAAGGGCAGGAACCTTCTCCTGCTTCAGACTTCCTGCCCACCCCACCCACCTGGGATGAGGGCCCACCACCAACCTGACCCCACCCCACGGCCCCTCTGCATCACTCACTCTCTCTCCCTTGTCCTCGCTGTCGCTGAAGAACCAGTCTGACTGCAGAGGAGACAAAAGGAAGTGATGGAATCAGCGTGGGAAGGAGCTGAGGGAAGACAGGGAGACAAGAGTGCCCAAACTGCTCGGTTCAGAGGACCCACTCAGGCACCTGATGGAAAAGTTGGGACCCAGTGTGGAAAGGAAACACAGCCTGGAGTGGGAGAGGGTCCGAGTACAGAGAGATGCCCGGCTCAGGACAGCTTCTCTCTGCCTGTTTTTCACCACGCACAGTCCCTGCGCATCACCACAGCCACTCCCTATTGCAAACCAGAAGAGAGGGGTGCAGCAGCGCCATCTAGTGCCAGCGAGTTCCGCTGCAGGGAGAAGGCCAGCCCCCGCGGCTGTAGCTGTGTGTATCCCACCCCAGGCTGGGGTGGGTGCCCCAACCCCAGATAACAGGGTTGGTGCCCCCAACCCCAGATAAGGCAAGTGCCTACAGTGAGGTGTCAGGAGGTTCCCCGAGGGTCAGGCAGGCAAGGGTGTTCTCATACATGCCAAACAGAATAGAAAATAAAAATCGCACTCAAATTTATTTTGATGATAACACCCTAAAAGTTTTCTGAAAACCGAAAACATTGCTTACATGTGAACAGGTATCAGCCTTAACTAGAACTTTCGGCAGCAACAGATACAAGATGACATGAAAGTAATATTTTTTGATGTGTTTCTGAACTAAAATTTAAGAGATTTTTAATCTAGAATTTTATATCTTGCTAAACTCTCATTTAAATTTGAGTGTGAAATAAAGCTATTCTAACATCAGAAAGTTTGCTACATGAAGATTCTCTTAGCTGACCTCATGAGCAAGTAAATAAATAAATCCAGGAAAGAATAGGAAGTTCTAAGAAGTAAAGATGGATAATAGTGTAGAAAAGTCAATTGTTATCAAACTAAGCAATGATTGCACACATACATATACAAACAGGCACCAAGTATACCCGTGACAATGTGGACTTCAAATTCATAGGGAGGAACTAGTGACAGGTGAAAATATACTAAGATACTCGACTCTTAGATGTGGTGGAAGGAAGACGTGGACACTGATAAACTTTAGAAATTGACAGTAAAAATTCAACATGACTACAGGCTTTTGCAATTGTATCATTCAACATAAGTATGGGTTTTATAAATTGTGTGAGTTTTATATCAGGAAAATAAAATCAACCCATACAAAGGTAGGAAAGACCCAAAAAAGCAAATAAAATGAAAATGTAGTAGACAGGAGATGCCATTTAAGATGGCAGAAATAAGTCCTGACAGTACAGAAATTACAAAAAGTAAATGAGCTAAGCTCACTAACTGAAAGTTAAAACACAGGGAGTATTATTTATATTTATGGATATCTTTATACTTAAAATTAGCATGTAGAAGGTGGATTGAAAAGACATGCGTTAGCCTATTTTAGAGTGGTAATTATTGGGGGCTGCAGAGTGGGCTTTGGAATGAAGGGAGGAAACAAGGAGACTTGCAAAGTTGATTATGACCTTGGGTCACGAACTTCAGTTATTATTCATCATAATCAGGCATATGATTAACTCAAATAAGCAGCGCAGAACAGGAACAAGGAAGAGACAGAGGAAAAAAGAGATGACGAGGGGGAAACGCAAGATCTAGAGTCAGTCACTCAGGGCTCCAGTTCACCTGAGGTAAACCACCTCTCTGAGTCTACTTACTTATCTTTAAAATGGGCATGATACATGAGTATCTACTTTGAGAACTGTGCTGCGGATTAAAATAAAATACCGTATGGCCGTTATCGAAAAGACAAGAAATAACAAGTGTTGGCGAGGATGTGGCAAAAACCCTTGTGCGGTGCTGGTGGGAATGTAAAGTGGTGCAGCCACTATGGAAAAGAGTATCGAGGCTTCTCAAAAAATTACAAAGAGAATTACCGTATGACCCAGAAAACTCACCTCTGGGTATTGATCTGAAGGAAATGAAAACATATACGCACCTCCCTGTTTGTTGCAGCCTTATTTACATAGCCAAGACACGGAAGCAACCTAAGTGTCCATCAATGGATGAATGCATAAAGAAAATGCAGTCTATATGCCCAGTGGAATATTATCCAACAGTAAAAAAGAAGGAAACCTTGCCATTTGAAGCAATACGGATGGACCCTGAGGGCATTATGCTAAGTGAAATTCAAAGTCAGGCAGACAAAGACAAATACTGTAAGATCTCACTTACATGTGGAATTTGAAAAAAAAATAATCCAGGCTCATAGATACAGACAACTGATTGTTGGCTGCAGGGGAAAAGGGATGGGGAGGTGACTGAAATGGGCAAAGGTGGTCAAAAGATATAAACTTCCAATTGTAAAATGAATAAATAAGTCGTGAGGATGTAATCATGGTGACTACAGCTAATAATACTGCATCGTATATTTCAAAGATGCTAAGAGAGTAGATCTTAAAAGGCTTCATCAAAGAAAAAATTTTCTATGTATGGTGTTGGACATTAGCTAGACTTTTGGTGCTGATCATTTCACAATCTATACAAATATTGAACCATCATTTTGTATACTTGAAACTAATATGTCAATACATCTCAATTTTTTAAAAAAGCGAAAAAGAAATACTGTATGTAAAGCATTTAGTACAACAAATA
Organism: Bison bison bison; assembly: GCF_000754665.1. Lineage (NCBI taxonomy): Eukaryota > Metazoa > Chordata > Mammalia > Artiodactyla > Bovidae > Bison > Bison bison. Next base: position 4,145,448 of record NW_011494752.1, read on the forward strand.
GTGTATAATAAATGTTAGCTATTACTAAAAGGTGCAGTTCCTAGAGACAGACTGTCTAGAAGGAGCCCTAAAAACCCAGCCTCTAACTCAGGTTTAAGAGTACCTGAAAGTGCTCTGAGAACCCGGAAGGCTACAGGAAGCTTCTGGACGTCTATGGGAAGCTTCCGGACGTCTACGGGAAGCTTCCGGATGGCCCGTGGTTCTCTGGAAGAATTCACACTAGCTCAGGCCACCCTGCTTTTGCACATGCCGTTCCCTCTGCCTGGAATGCTCATTCTCCCTTCTCTGCCTGGCTAACCCTAGTGCCTTTCAGGAACTCCCTGACTCTGGTTGCAGCCCTGCACCCAGGGCTGGGCTGGGTCCTTCCATGTGGCTTCCCTGGATATAGCCCAGAAGTGCTGCCTTCACTGGGCAGCGTGCCTTCAGGGCAGGGTCTGAGCTCCATTCACCTCTGTGCTGCCAGCACCTGCATTTGTGTCTGGTACGGAACAATGACAATGGTGGTGATGATGGCAATGGTGATCAATAAGCTAACCCTTGTATAACACTTACTACCTGCCAGGCACCATTCTAAGTGCCTTACAGATAATAACTCATGCAACCCTCACAATAACACTGCGAGACAAACAGGTGAGGAAACAGAGGCACAAAAAAGGTAACTAACTTGTCCAAGGCCCCACAGCATATAAGGGGCAGAACCAGGGTGCAACCTCAGGCAGACTGGCTCCAGGGCCAGTATCCTGAGCCCCTGCATCAGTACTTCTCAACTGGGGTGACTGTGCCCCTCCAAGGGGGCATTTGGTGACATCTGGAGACACTTTCAATTGTCACAAGTGGAGGGAGCCTCCTGGCATCTGGCCAAGAGATGCCACGAAACATATTATCAGCCACAGGACAGCCCCCAACAAACAATGGTCTGGCCCCAAAGGTCACTAGTGCCGGGTTGAGAAGTTCCAGTGCACGCACAGTAGGAATCACCACGTTTGCTGAGTGAATAAATGAACAAATGCCTCAGCATGGTCTTTGTTTCGGTTTTAGCTAGCTTAGTAATCATGAGTATGAGCTGGCTGGTGACTTGCTGCCGGGTGGCTGAACACTTAGGTTTGGTTATAACTCGGCCATATCTTGCTGTGGGACCCTGAGCAAGTCACCATTCCTCTTCAAGCCTCGGTTTCTACTCTCTGTACAATGCAAGGTCAGGTCTCATAACTTAAGGCCCCTTCCAGCTCTGCTGTCCAAAAATTCCATGGAACACAGAACCCCCGGGGCAGGGAGGCAGGGGTGGTCACAGCTGAACCTCCCAGTGGGACGGGAGGTCATGTCACCCACGAACTCCAACCACCTACTCACTGGCCAGGGGCTCAGAGCCAGAGCAACTGCTGCCACAAATTCTGCCCTGCCTGGGCTCGGGACTACACTGGGATTACCCTGGCTCAAGAGTCTCTGTGCTAGACAGACTGGCCAACTTGGGTGGGTGGGCTCAGTGGGCTCAGTGTGAATGAACAGGCAGCTCACTTTCTTGACAATTGACAATCATCCAGGGCTGATTACTTTAATGCCAACAGGGCAGAAAATGGAGAGGTGCATGTTTGGTCATTCCCCAGAAATGATTTCCTCAGTGGGAATGCCCAGACTGGCATAACCTCAACAACAAATCATTCATTCATTCATTCATTCAACCAATACTGAGGGTTCACTCTATGCCAGGCACAGGGTTAGTGCTGGGGTTACACCTATGAAGGAGACCAATGTACTCCACCTCCCCCACCCTACCCTGAAAAGATGCTGCCACTGGCTGGGGATGTCCCCCTGAGACCCTAGGGTAGGGGAAGTGGACACACTTTGGGCCTCCCATCTCCCTGAAGGTCCTGACACTCCAGCTGACCAAGGCTTTGGGCTTCTTTGGACTTCGCTAGGAGTCAGGGGGCCAGTCTCCCTCTCTTCCTCACTACCTTCCCCACCAAGCATACACTCATGGGGGCCCCATGGGTTCCTCGTTTGGGGAGCTGAACTTTTCCAAGGGAGGAAAGCTTCCCCATACCAAGGCCTCATCAGGATCTCTGACACTACCCAGCAGCCTTGGCCTCCCCAGCAGCTCTGGAGTGGGCCTCCGGGCTGGTGGTCCCAATGTTAGAGTGAGAACAGGCCTCGACATACCCTCCTATGGCTCAGAGCTCTGACACCCAGTGAAGGAAGGAAAGGAGCAGGCAAGGCCAGCCAGCATGACCAGTCTACCCACAGCCTGACTCGGCTAACTCTGACCACCTCGCTCACTCAAGAGCCAGCTCTAGGGTGGACCCAGGAGTCGGCCCTCCCATTCAGTGGGGAGTAAAGCAGAGGAGTTGGTCAGACAGACCTGCCTTCAAATCCTGAGGCTGCTACTTAATAGCTGTGTGATCTTGAAGAAATCGCTTTTCCTCTCTGAGCCCCAGTTTCCTCATCTGTAACAGGAGTAACATGACCTGGCTTATTCCCTTCCCTAAAGTGTCTATGAGGTGGGGGAGCTGAAGTTCCTTTCCCTTGTTTGTTGTTTGTTATGTATATGTATGTGCTCAGTTGTGTCTGACTCTTTGCAACCCCATGGACTGTAGCCTTCCAGGCTCCTCTGTCCGTCGAATTTTCCAGGCAAGACTACTGGAGTGGGTTGCCGTTTCCTACTGCAGGGGATCTTCCTAACCGAGGAGTCGAAACCACATCTCCTGCATTGGCAGGTGGATTCTTTACTACTGAGCCACCAGGGAAGCAAACCCTTTTTTTGACCAGTTGCCCATCTTATTTCTCCTGGCAGGAGGGTTTTGATTCCATTCTTTGTGGGTTAAACCACAGGTCCCACCAAGATTTGGAAATGGAAAAATCAATGATTCATAAAAACATCTCTGAGTGCCCCTAGAAGGGGGCAGTGCTGCCCTGGGTTTGGCACTTAAAAAAAAGAAAAAAAAAAAAAGCCTCCTGCGCCTTCTGCTGGCCATTCTGGGTTCTCATCCTGTGGTGGATAATAAGACTCCTTAGAAACCACAGGCTCTTGTGGGGCCTCCAGGCAGCCTTAAGGAGGAAGGTGACCAGCCCAAGACACGGAGACCACGAAGCCAGATCCTGCCCCAGCCCATCATCCACCCTGCCCCATCTGCCTCCCATTCCCCAGGGAATCGCCATTTTTCCCTTAAAGTCTCAGTGGGCCTGCAGGGAGAGTGCTGTCCCATCTGTCTGCCCAGTTCTGCTTGGACATCTCTCCCGTGGGTCACCTTCTGAAGGCACCCCGCTTCTTTCAACCCTTCTGCCCTCCAACCCAGCAGCAGCTCTCCCTGACCTTTCTCCTCCCTCTGTCCCGCACACACATCCTGGAAACTCAGCGGCTTCTGGTTGTCCCGCTGGGGACAGGCATTCAGGATTCATACCTGCCTGGCCTTAAAATGCAGGCTACTGCTTCTGAAGGGCCTCCTGCACCCCCGGAGCATTTTCCACATCTTTCCCTGTGCACACCCACCCCGGCGAGCAGGAGCCAGGGCCCAGGGAGGCCGCTTACGTGCTGGATCAGCGTCTCTACAATCTTGTAGCGGTCAGGCATGTGGGTCACCATATCTGCCATGTTGTCCTCAGACGTCCTCACCAGCGTCGGCCCGAAGACCAGGGCCAAGTTCCGGGGCTCCATCTGGGCAGGGGAGGGAAGCGGATCAGTGTTAGTCTCCCTGTGAGCTTTGACCTCCAGGCCCCTGGGCCTCCCTGACTCTGGGCCCCTCTGGCCCCCAGCCAGACCACATCCTGAGCTGGTCCTGGCCTGGGGCCATGTGCCTCCTTGCTGGGCATGGAGGTGCCTGGTAAGTAGAGAATAGGCCCCACTCAACCCCAGGCCCAGCTCTCACGGGCAGTTCCCCACCTGCACACCTGTACTGTCTAGCAATGGGAGAGGCCAGAGTGAAGACCCACTGGACGTCCCAAGGGTGTTTTGGACTGGCAGGAATCCTGTATGTCCCCTCATTCTACCCCCCTGCGGAACTAGAAGATACAGGGGTTTGCTTACGAAAACGCAACGCAAGGGACCCAAGCTCAGTCAGAGGGTAGATTCCACCAGACACAGAGTCTGAGGCTCTCCGCCTCTGAAGACCCTCAGAAATTCAGGAGCCGGCTCAGGAAGAAGTACTGGCCAGTATGTGGGGGCAGCGGGACAGAAGGACCCCCTAGGTCGGAGGGCGGGGCCAGTGAAGCCTGAGGTTACCTGACCTGGAGGAGCTTACTGAATAGAATATGCTGAGGAGACCCCACTAGGCTTCCCTCCCCCACACTTCAAACTGGAGCTGGACCCACCTTGTTTTTCTCCGAGTGGTCGGCAATGGTCTTCAGATGACTCACGAGGAATTTGAGTGTTTCATAGTAGTGTCCTGGGAGATCCCGGATCTGGGTGGGAGAAGGAAGGGGCATGGGACCAGGCTGTGATGGCTTCCGCCTCCCCACTGCCCCTCAAAGGGGCTCCACTGCCATATCTCAGGGGGTCTGGAACCCACTCTCTAACTGTCCCCCGGGGATAGACAGAGGAACTGAGGCCCTGAGGAGAGAAGGGCTTGCCGAGGTCACAGGGGAAGCTGGTGGCACTGGGCTTGGGCTGCTGGGGCCGCAGCGCTCGCCTGTCCAGTCTGCCCTGGGCCCAGCAGCACCCCCCTCCTTACCAGCTTCCGCAGCGTCTTCAAGCGCTCCCTCGAGTCTTCAATGCGATTGGCCTCGATGAAGTCGTTGTATTTGTCTAGAACAGTGAGGATTCTTTAGAGAGGGGGGCTTCCGGGCTGAGGAGGCCCTGCGGGGAGGTCATGTTTGTGCTGAGGTTGTTCAGTTGGTGGGAGGGGGGCTCCAGGGCCCTAAGTTCATGTGACCAAACCCACCGCAGCTGCCCTCAGGGGTGCGCCTGACCTGGAGAAGCCCAGGCGTGCTCGTTTGGGAAGAAATGAGACCTCAGCTGCCTGTTGACCCTGGAGAAGGGGTCCCTGCCCCAGGCTCCAGGACAAGGACACCACGAGGTTAGAAGACAGGTTACCTAGAAAGAGGGAGGGCCCTTTCAGCCTCCAAACACTCCTCCCCATCTGTATCAGGGTTCCCCCACCTCCCCTCAGAAGAAGTCCACTGGGAACTTTAAAAAAGGGAACGTGGTAAGTTCATCCTGAAATACACCTGGATGAGAGAATGTGCAAAGACAGCCAAGAATATTCTCCAAGGGAAGAATGATGAGGGAGGACCTGCCAGTGAGAAACTGACACGGACTAAAACCATCGTACAGCTCAGGCAACGTGACGCTGATGGAAAGGGGAAGAAGGGTCAGAACTGAAAGGAGGGAGACAGGCCCTGTGGATCTACAGGAAAAAGTGTGTCCGACTCTTCGCGACCCTCTGGACTGCAGCCCACCAGGCTCCTCTGTCCATGGGATTTTCCTGGCAAGAACACTGGAGTGGGTTGCCATGCCCTTCTCCAGGGGATCTTCAAGTCAGTGGGGAAGGATGGTGGTGTCGATAATGTCCTGCGGACTATTAGCTATCTTGTCGGGAAAATAAATCCATTTCTAGCTCATGTAATATACAAACAAATCTAACTGCATTACAGAGTCAAAAATAATACTTATTCAAGTATTGGGAAAAATAAGAAAATATTTTTATAATCATAAGGTATTCCTAAACACTCATGTTTACGTATGTATCTCAACACAGAATCCATTAAAGGTTAATCTCCTAGTAATGACAGAAGTGAAAATGAAAACAACAGTGAGATGCCATTTCCCCTCTCTGATCAGCAAAACTTTAAAATATTAATAACATCATCCAGTGTGATGGGGACGTGGGAAAGTATCTTACACCACCAGCGGCAGTGTGAGCTTGGGTCAGCTCCTCGGCATGCAACTTGACTTTAGCTTTCAAAAATGCTTTCCAGGACTCTGACCCAGCGAGTCCATGTCTAAGAATCTACCTCTGGGATCCTGGTCCAGGCATGCAGGGACACAGTCAAGAAAAATCATTTTAACGTGTTTTGAAATAGCAAAAATGTGAAGGCAATCTAAATATCCATCAGTAGGAGAGTGATTGAGCTTCTCAGGTGGCTCAGTGGTAAAGAATCTGCCTGCCAAGCAGGAGACACGGGTTCGATCCCTGGGTTGGGAAGATCCCCTGGAGAAGGAAATAGCAACCCACTGCAGAATCCTTGGCTGGGAAATCCCAAGGACAGAGGAGCTTGGTGGGCTACAGTCCATGGGGTACCAAACAGTCAGACACGACTCACCAACTAAACAACAACAAGGGGAGTGATTAGACAATTTACTGTCTATTCAGGCTGGGAAACACTATGTGGTTGATTTAAAAGGAAAACAAGGTCGAGCTCTTTGTACTGACACGAATGAATCTCAAAATTAACGAGCCTCCTTCTGCTGAGAACCACGCAAGCAGCGGAGCCACTCGCTCACAGGACTCCTGACAACTGGCTGTGTCTGTCTTGTCCCAGCTCATGTCGGTGACAGCAGATTGGGATCCTGAAGCCAGCCATGGCAGGAGTATCTATACTACAGAAACTGGAAAGTGCTATCATCGCAGCTTTATTCCTTTCAGAGCCAGATGAAACAGCTACCAGCATCACCCAACTGCAAGCCCTATGTAGGCACGTGTGTCTTTGTCACACGTGTGAGAGGAAAAAGGAAAGTGAAAGTCGCTCAGTCGTGTCCAACTCTTTGCGACCCAGGCCAGAAGACTGGAGTGGGTAGCCTTTCCCTTTTCCAGGAGATCTTCCCAACCCAGGGATCGAACCCAGGTCTCCCACATTGCAGGAGGATTCTTTATCAGCTGAGTCACAAGAGAAACCCCGTGTAACAGGGTCTGGAAGCAAACACAGTGCACTGTTAACAAGGAGCTCAGCAAACGGCCAAGAGCTGGGCTCTGGGGACAGATGCCTGGGGTTGAATTCTGGCTCTGACACTTACAACCTCTGTGACCTCGGGCAAGTCACTTAACCTCTCTGTGCAGCAGCTCCCTCATCTATGGGGTGGAAATAATAGTACCTCCTCATGGATTTGTAGGGAGTAGTGCCTGGCACATGGTAAATGCCCAGAAAATGTTAGGATAACCTCTGTGGACAGGAAACGGGAAGATGACTGTGTTCACTTTATTTATATCGGTACTGATGAAGTTTTTTACAAGCATGTGTTTCTTTTGTATTAAACCCCCAAAGTAAAACCACACACTCAATTTAAAAAGCAGTCAGGATGCAGCATAGATAGGTACTCCCTCCCCCTTCCATCCTCCACGTCCGCCCCCAACTCACCATCAGTGAAAAGAGGCTCAGGTAGCTTTCGGAAGAAGGACTTGAGCAGGCTGCTGATCACGTTGAGGTCTTGCCAGCGCTGGGGAGGGGGCAAAGACATAAGGCTGTAGTCAGGCCCCGCCCCGGTGCCCACGTCTCCATGCTGGTCCAGCCCTAGAGCCCAGTCCAGCCTGGTTCTGGCCTTCTCTGGGATCTACTGATACCATACCCAGCTCTGCCCAGACCAAGGGTCACTGGGCTAAGAATACCCACTACAGCAGAACAGAGTCCCCAGCCAGGTCCAAGCCCCTTGAGCCCCTAGCCCCACTGCCCCTGCTCCAGCCAGCCCAGCGGGCTTGGACATTTGTCCCTCCACAGAAAGAACATCCCTTCCCTGGTGCAGGCACTGTGGGGGACAGAAGTGAGCAAAACCCACCCCCACATGAGCCTGCCCACTGGACCTGCTGGTGCCAACTCCTGCTGGTCTAAATCACGAATTCTCAAGAAGGGACGTTGGAACTGTTTGGTTTTCACACCTGGGGCACGCCACTGGCATCGAGCGGACAGAAGCCTGGGGTGCTGCTAAACTTCCTCCAGTGCACAAGACAACCTCCCACAAGAAAAGAGTTATTCTGCCCGAAGTGTCAAGGTTGAGAAACTGGGCTAAACAAATGGTTGTTGAACACAAGAATGAAGAATAGCCAGGTCAGTGTCCCTTCTGTGCACCAGGGGGCGCCAACACCCAATGCAAAGTCCTTCCTGGATAGGAACTGCTCAAAATAACACATGTTCAGAAAGCAACAAAATCCTGGAGCAAAGACACACAACTCAGCAATATAGTACTCATTACAATGGGTCCATAGCTCAACACTTTTTTCTTCTTAACTGATAGTTAATTGAATTTCCATCGACAAGCCCAGTCCAACGGGTTGCTCCATGACATCCTCTTTCCTGTCCTACACCTCAGGTCTGCCAGGGACAGATACCACCAGTCCACAGCTCAAACTTCTGGCTCCTTTCCTACCCCTCCTTCTTCCCTCTCGTGCAGCCAAGTCCTAGAGCTGCTCCCACCCTCCTCATCCCCCTGGGACCACTGAGTCCTCCTGATCCCCTCTCCCACAAGATGGGTAATTTCTTCCCTAGACATCCTGCTCTGGGCCTCCTTAGTTTACATCCACTCAAGTGAAGTGAAAGGTGCTTAGTTGTGTCCAGCTCTTTGCGACCCCATGGACTATATAGTCCATGGAATTCTCCAGGCCAGAATACTGGAGTGGGTAGCCCTTCTCTTCTCCAGGGGAATCTTCCCAACCCAGGGATCAAACCAGGGTCTCCCACATTGCAGGTGGATTCTTCACCAGCTGAGCCACCAGAGAAGCCCACACACCCATTAGGCATACGCTAAAGCCCTGCTTCTCAAACCCTACTCTCATCTATGCCTCCCCAACTGAAGAACCATCCAAGGCTCCCCACTGTCCATTAGCTCAAGGTCAAAGGCTTTAGTGAAGCCACCAAAAGCCCTCTGTCCTCGGCCCTGGGCCTCACCCTCCCCACTGCCAAGCCCAAGAGGTGGGTCCACTCTCTGTTCTGACACTCAGATCCCTCTCTGGGATACACAATCTGGTCCCTAATGAGAACCAGCCTTTTCTCTTGTCCACTATTTCACATGTGCTCATCTTGTCTCCCGAGCTCCTTCCCAAGGGCAGAAAGACTGTCTTATGTCTTCACATACAGCTTCAGAGTATGTGACTCATAGGACTTTCCTGCCCAAATTCATGGTTTTCTGAAACATCTTTTCCAGCAGAGTATCTTTTGTCCAGTAAAATGATCCAAGAAAACCCAATGTGAAAAAAATCGACATTAAAGAAAACAGACAGAAGGACTTCCCTGGTGGTCCAGTGGTGCAGAGTCCGCCTGGCCATTCAGGGGAGAGTGGGTTTGATCCCTGGTCCAGGAGGATTCCACATGACGCGGGGCAACGAAGCCTGTGTGCCATGGCTGCTGAGCCCACGTGCTGCCACTACTGAAGCCAATGCTACTAAAGCCTGAATTCCCGAGGGTCCCTGCTCCGCAACGAGAGAAGCCCCTGCAACGAGAAGCCTGCATACCACAAGGAGGAGCCCCTGTTGGCGGCAACTAGGGAAAGCTCACCCAAAGCAACGAAGACCCAGCACAGCCAAAGATGAATAAAAAGAGACAGAGCAAAGCAGGTTACTCTAGTTCAGGCAGGGACGCAGGTCCTGACCTGCCCTCAGCCTCCCACAGCACCTCTGGGGAACCTTAGGGTTCTGGGAAACACTGGCCCTACTGCAAACTCTTTTTTTAAATGGAAATGTTTATTTGGATATTTCCCCCAGTTTTATTGTGATATAATTGACATTTAAACTGCTGCAAACTTTTTTTTTTTGGCTTAAACAACAGAAACTTCTTTTCTCACAACTCTGGAAGCTGGGAACTCTAAGATCCAGGTGCCGGCCCGTTCAGTTTTTGGTGAGGGCTCTCTTCCTGGTTTGCAGGCAGTCACCTTCTTGCTGTGTCCTTATGAGGTGGAGAGGGTGAAGAGAGGGGCTCTTCGGTGTCTCCTTCCACAAGGACACTCACCCTATCATATCGCAGCCTGACTTTATTTCCCCATAATTACCTCCCAATAGGCCCTACTCCCAATACAGTCATGTTGGCAGTTTGGGCTTCAATGTATGAATTTTGGGAGGACATGATTCAGCTCACAGCACAAGAGAAAGGGAAGATGATAGAGTAGAATTCTGGAGGAAATACCAAAACAGGATTGTGAACACAGAGACATTAATGTTTCTCTCTATAGCTGAAGAGGACAAGTTGTAATGAAAGCACAGAAACATTTTTAGACAAGACAGACATTTTGGGAGTTTGCATTAGATGGCCTTGACCTCTGGAAGGCTGCACTCTTCCTCCCCAGGCTGCTGTTACCCACCTTTCAGAGTTATTTGACATTTACTTTATATACTCTGTCCAGGATTTTTAGATGTAATCACTAGGAAAAACTGGTCAGAGTGTGCTTTCTCTATCTTAACTGAACCAGAGTCCTTCTATGTAATTTTTTTCCTGCTTTAAACACGTCTTATCATGAAAATTGAGATCTAATTGATGTTCAGTATTATATAAGTTTCAGGTGTATAGCATATGTGTGCCAAGTTGCTTCAGTCATGTCCAACTCTTTGTGACCCCATGGACTGTAGCCTACCAGGTTTCTCTGTCCATGGGATTCTCCAGGCAAGAATACTGGAGTGGGTTGCCATGCCCTCCTCCAGGGGATCTTCCTGACCCAGGGATCAAACTTTCATCTCTTACGTCTCCTGCATTGGCAGGTGGGTTCTTTACCACTAGCGCCACCTGGGAAGCCCCCAGGTGTATAGCATCAGTTCAGTCCAGTCGCTCAGTCGTGTCCGACTCTTTGCCACCCCATGAATCGCAGCACGCCAGGCCTCCCTGTCCATCACCAAATCCCGGAGTTCACTCAAATTCACATCCGTCGAGTCGGTGATGCCATCCAGCCATCTCATCCTCTGTCTCCCCCTTCTCCTCCTGCCCCCAATCCCTCCCAGCATCAGAGTCTTTTCCAATGAGTCAACTCTTCGCATGAGGTGGCCAAAGTACTGGAGTTTCAGCTTTAGCATTATTCCTTCCAAAGAAATCCCAGGGCTGATCTCCTTCAGAATGGACTGGTTGGATCTCCTTGCAGTCCAAGGGACTCTCAAGAGTCTTCTCCAACACCACAGTTCAAAAGCATCAAGTCTTCGGCGCTCAGCCTTCTTCACAGTCCAACTCTCACATCCATACATGACCACAGGAAAAACCATAGCCTTGACTAGATGGACCTTTGTTGGCAAAGTAATGTCTCTGCTTTTGAATATGCTATCTAGGTCGGTCATAACTTTCCTTCCAAGGAGTAAGCGTCTTTTAATTTCCTGGCTGCAGTCACCATCTGCAGTGACTTTGGTGTACAGCACAGTGATTCACAATTTTTGAAGGTTATATTCCATTGTTATTATAACATGCTTCAAACTCTTAAGTGTGGTTGTCAGATCCCTTCACAAGCTAGTCTTTTCTCATCTGATCAGCCACCCACATTGCTGGCCACTCCAGCAAACACCATATACTCCCTTTCTTTTAACCAGGGGTCTGCAAACCATGACCCAAATGTCAAATCCAGCCAATGACCTGTTTTTGTGTGGCCCTCGAGGTAAGAATGGGGTTTGCATTTTTAAAATGTTGTGAAGAAGGGCTTCCCTGGTGGCTCAGTGGTAAAGAATCCACCTGCCAATGCAGGAGACGTGGGTTCAACCCCTGATCCGGGACGATCCCACGTGCTGTGGTTCAAATAAACCCATGTGCCACAACTATTGAGCCTATGCTCTAGAGCCCAGGAGCTGCAACTCCTGGGCCCATGAGTCCTAGACCGTGCGACGCAACGAGAGAAGTCACACACTAAGAAGCCCACACTCCACGACTAGAAAGTAGCCCCCACTCGCTGCGACTCGAGAAGAGCCTGGGCGGCGATGAAGACCCAACACAGCCAAAAATAAGTAAATAAACAAATAAACATTGTGGAGCTGAAGAAGGAAGAGAACAAGGAGGAGGAGGGTGTACAACAGACCACATAACCAAAGCCTGGAACACCTGCCTCCTGGCCCTTTACAGAGACGGCATGGTGACTGCCAGCAAGCCTCCAGGGCCACGCCTTTCCCCAGACCATTTCCCTGCCTGGAGGGCCCTTTCCTGGCTTTCCTGAATTCTTCTTATCCTCCAGGCCCAAAAACCTGTCACCCGCCAGCCTCTGCTTCAGAGCTCCCAGGCCCTGACCGCATCCACCTGTTGGGCTGCAGCCGGGTTGAGGCCCATCCCTGCGGCTGGTCTGCAAAGGCAAGTCTCGTCGTGCCCATCTTGGTGCCTTGGCCCAGTGCCAGGCACATCACAGGGTACAATGAACACACCACATTGGCCCCCTTCCATGGACCAACCCCCGAGTCAGACTCACCTCATCCTGCAGGTTGATGTCCCCGGGGCCACGGTTGAGCTGTTCCTGCAGGCTGGACACCACTGCATTGTTGCCTGGGACTCGGTAAATGCCCGTGGACTCCAGCCCCCGTGCCTCCACAATTCGACAGCACGCGGCCACGATCAAGGGGACACGCTGGAGACACAGGCAAGGCAGGGGTGTTAGGGAGGTAAGAACAGCATTCTCCGGGAAAGGATACTTGCAAATGATACGACTGATCAATGAGGGATTAACAGCCAAAATACATAAACAGCTCATACAACTCAACATCAACAATACAAACAACCTGAGAACTCCCTAGCGGTCCAGCAGTTAGGACTCCATGCATCCCCTGCTGGGGACCCAGGTTTGATCCCTGGTTGGGGAACTAAGATCCTCCAGGCCACAGGTCAAGGCCAAAAACAATACAGATGACCCAATTAAAAAATGGGCAGAAAAACTGAACAGACATTTTTCTAAAGAGGAAATGCAAACGGCCAACAGGCACACGAAAAGATGCTCAACACCGCCAGTCATCAGGGAAATGCAAATCAAAACCACAGTGAGATACCGCCTCAGACCTGTCAGAATGGTTGCATCAAAAAGACCACAAAGGACGAAAGCTGGCGAGGATGAGAAGAAAGGGGAACCCTTGTACACTCTTGGTGGGAATGTAAATTGAAGCAGCCGTTGTGGAAAACAGCATGGAGATTTCTCAAAACACTGAAAATAGAGTTACTATATGACCCAGCGCTGAAGAATTGATGCTTTTGAACTGTGGTGTTGGAGGAGACTCTTGAGATTCCCTTGGACTGCAAGGGGATCCAACCAGTCCATCCTAAAGGAAATCAGTCCTGAATATTCATTGGAAGGACTGATGCTGAAGCTGAAACTCCAATACTTTGGCCACCTGATGCAAAGAACTAACTCATTGGAAAAGACCCTGATGCTGGGAAAGATTAAAGGCGAAGGAGAAGGGGATAACAGAGGATGAGATGGCTGGATGGCATCATCGCCTCAACGGACATGAGTTTGAGCAAACTCTGGGATTTCGTGATGGACATGGAGACCTGGTGTACTGCAGTCCATGGCGTCACAAAGAGTCAGAGATGACTGAGCGACTGAACTGAACTGAACTGACTGATGACCCAGCAATTCCACTCCTGGATATATATCCAGAAAAAATAAACCACACTAATTTGAAAAGATACATGCACCCCAATGTTCACAGCAGCATTATTTAAAGCTGCCAAGATACGGAAGCAACCTAAATGTCCATCAACAGATGAATGGATAAAGAAGATGTGGTACATGTACACAACGTAATACTGCTGCTGCTGCTACGTCGCTTCAGTTGTGTCCGACTCTGTGCGACCCCATAGACGGCAGCCCACCTGGCTCTGCCGTCCCTGGGATTCTCCAGGCAAGAACACTGGAGTGGGCTGCCATTTCCTTCTCCATTGCGTGAAAGTGAAAAGTGAAAGTGAAGTTGCTCAGTCGCATCCGACTCGTAGGGACCCCATGGACTGTAGCCTACCAGGCTCCTCCATCCATGGGATTCTCCAGGCAAGAGCCCTGGAGTGGGGTGCCATTGCCTTCTCCACTACATAGTCATAAAAAAGAATAAAATTTTGCCATTTGCAGCAATATGGATGGACTTGGAAAGCATGATGCTCTGTGAAATAAGTCAGAGAAAGGCAAGTACTGTATATCCCTTATACGTGGAATCTAAAAAATAAAATAGTGAATATAACAACAACAAAAAAGCAGGCTCAGATATGTAGAGAACAAAGCAGTGGTTATCAGTAGGGAGAGCAAAGCGGGCAGCGGCAAGACAGGGGTAGGGGATTCGAGGTACAAACTAGTGGGTATAAAATAAGCTACAAGGATATATTGTACAACACAGGGAGCATAGCCAATATTCCATAATAATGATAAATGGAGCATAACCTTAAAAAATTGTGAATCACTACATTGTACACCTATAATTTACATAATATTGTACAACAACTATACTTCAATGAAATACAATTTAAAAAAGAACAGTATTCTCCACCAGTGGGCCAGAGGTGGGAAGGACAAGATGGGGGCAGAGAAAGGGCAGAACCCCATGGAGGGTAGTTACTAAAGGCTCTCGCTGCCTCCAATCTGGGAGCCAGAAATCACACCAAAGCTTTGCCATGGTCTGGGAAGGAGCACCAGCTGGGAATCAGGGACTCTGACTCAGCTCTGTGCTCCCTCCCTGAGCGGCTTTCCCAGCTGTGTCCATAAGATGAGGTGGAGAGCTGGTTCCAAGGTCCCTGGCAGCTCTGACCCTCTGTGCCTCAGTCGCCCCACTCCCCTCTGGCCCTGGAGCACGGCAGGAGCCCACCTGGTTCTCCGTAGCTGGCTGGCAGTCCTCCAGTCGGACACCAAATGCCCTGGGCGCCGCCTTCTTGTTCTTCTTGATGATGCTGATGCCCCAGGGGGGTTTGGAGGTGGAGACACTGTCGTCTGGGGCTGGAGGAGGAAGAGAGCCCGGGTGAGCTAGGGGCCCAGGGAGGGGCAGCAGCCACACTCGGTCACAGACACTTGGACATCACATTCACACACTGGACGTAAGGGGACTCCTTCAGAAAGGCAACCGGGATGCTGAGGGCTGATGGGAAATTATACTATCCCAACAGAGAAGGCCAAAGTCATGAGGGTGTTCACCCTGGGGAAGAGAGGCCTCAGAGTAATAGGGGACTTCTGTATGGGCTCAGGGGCTGACAACAAAGTGGGCGCCACAGATTCTGGTACAACCAAAGAAAGAACTTTCTAATGGTCAAAAGCGTGTGAAGATGGAAAAGGCTGCCTCCTGCTCCTGAAGGACACAAGCAGAGATTGGAGGACCACCCAGCTGGGATGTCCTGGAGGGAAATCAGGCTCCAGGCCCTTCCACCCCTGAGACCCTCAGAGCCCCCAGCCCCTCACAGGCATACACACATGGGCAGATGCATGAGGATAACCACGGCACACACCCACATGCATACCACCCCCTTAGCAGCCACCTTCCTACCCTTGCTCCCTGCAGGCTGGTCCTGAGTTCTGAAGCCACGTGCCGTACTCTGTTTGAGGAACTCAGACTTGAGTCCCCCCAGGCCACGAGAGCCTTTGGGGGAAGAATCAGCTTTGGGCCCAGAGCTATGGCTGTGTAGGAAGAGGGGAGAGGTCTTCACTGGGGTGGCCCAGCATGCCACCTGCCCTGGCCTCCCATCTCTTCGGACCTCTCCTCCATCCCCAAGACCATTCCCCCCATGCCCTTCTGGGGACTGGAGGCCTCAATGCCCCTCTGCCCTCCCTGCCCCCAAGAGAGGGCGATTCAGGGCTGCCCTCAAGTCTGGAGATGGGCCAGGAGAATGACCTCTGCCTGGGGTGTCCCCCACCCCATGGCCAGGACAAGGACTGGGCCTCACCTCACTTTGCGATAATCATTAAGCTTCTTGCTGATCAGAGCTTGGTTGGCACAGCCGGGGTCCTGGAGGAAGGAAAGAGAAAGCAGACCCCATCAGTGCCCACGGCCAACCCACCAGGACTTCTCCCTGGCCCCTGCCTCAGCTTTGCCTCCCCTCTCCTCCATCTGCCAGCTGGAGGGGACAGACCCCAGAGCAAGAAAGACCAGGGCCGGACTCTCAAGCACCCCCTCACCAGCCGTGTGACCTTGGGTAATCCACTTAACCTCTCTGAGCCTCAGTCTCCTCCTTGGAGAGATAATATGGCAACCTCAGGGTTGGGGTGCAGAATTATGCATGTGGCATTCATCACAGTTCTGGCAAGGCACAGCCCAGCTGCCCCAGGAGGGGCAGCTGTTGCAATAATGCAGGGACTTGGGACCCCCAGCTCATACCCTGTTGGGGACAGCCCCAGCCAGTCCCCGCAGAGAAGGGCCCTAAATTTCAGGTGCTTTTCTCCCTGCAGCGAGGACATTGTCCTGGGGCAGCAGAGCCTGGCTCAGTGAGATGGTGGGCCTCGGTGAGCACTAGGACCCCCTCCTGTGGTCAGAGCAGGTGAACGCTGGACCAGGGCCCAAGCCCACCATCCTCTTGGCAGAGGCCAGCCCCCAGCTCCCAGCCCAGGACCCCCACAGAACTGCAGGTGTACAGAGGCACACTTGTGCAGCCACCTGGGAGCTGGAGTGAGTCGAGGCAGATACTCCAGCCAGGCCCCTGGCGTGCAGCGCCACCGTGGAGGGGGCGCCATTTAAAACTTCTGGATTCCCTGCCAAAGCCCTTGGCTCAGCCCCTGCTGCCTGCTGCCAAAGGCCAATCCCCTTGGCCTCCTCCCAAGGTCAATGTGTTTTTGCCTCTGCAGAAAGGCCAGCCCTGGCAGGGGGGTCCCCTACAGCTCTGGCCCAGGGGGACCTCTTTCTGTAATACATTTCACAGGAGATCCCCCTGCCTCCCAAAGCTCCACCAAGAGGCTGAGGTTTGGCCTGGACCTGACCTCTCTGTGCCAGAGCCTGCCCAAGGCAGTCATAACAACGATGATAATAATAATAATTACTGTCACTCTGACAGCTATTATTGTTACTGCCAGTCATGGAATACTAAGGACGCCAGGCCCTCTGTGAGCCACTGGCCCATGCATCCTCTCTTCACACCAAACCCTGGGCGGGCAGAGTCGCCAGGTATACTCCTGTTGGCCCATTTTATGCAAGAGGGGACTGAGGCTCCGAGCGGGGAAGGGAGGAGCCCGGCCGGTGAGAGGGGCCCGGGGCCTGCCCTGCCCTCCCTGGCCCGCCTGGGGCCGGGCCGGGCCCTCACCTCGCCCTCGGCCCTGCTGTTCTCTCGGATCGCTCTGATCCAGCCCAGCATGTCATCCCGGTCCTCAGCCTGAAAGAGATATTCACAGAAGTCAGCGGTGGTCAGCCGGAACACGTGCCTCCTCTTGGTCTCGCTGTAGGAGATGTCCACCAGGCAGGAGCCGATGCAGACGGGCGCCGCCTTGTCCTCACCTGCGACGGCCGCCGCCGCCCCCGCCGCCGCCGGCCCGGGCTCCCGCCGCTCCTTGCTCAGCGAGAGCGAGCGCGCCCGCAGCGCGGCGTACACCCGCTTCCACTGGCGCAGGCCGCCGCCCGCTTTCTGCAGGGAGACACGAGGAGGGGGAGAGAGGGGAGGGGGGCGGGGTTGAGAGGCTGGGCCTGCCCTCCCCGCCCCAGAGCCCGAGGGGGCCCTAGGAGCTGCAGGCGGTGGACAGCGGTGGGCACCCCACCCCACTGCCCGCCGGGAGCCCCCTGCTCTGCGCCACTCCCGCCGGCGCCTGGGGCGGCCTCCCGCACGCAGTCCCCCACCTCTCTCAGCCTCGCAGGGGCCGGGACACCCCTATCCATCGTTCTCAGTGCCCTCAAAGGGTCCCCAATCTTCTCTTCAAGTGGGCGCTCCGACGGCATCGGCAATGCCCCCGGAGAACCGGCAGGGGGCTCC
>NW_011494752.1:4163595-4166103 GCF_000754665.1 Bison bison bison
ACTCTCTCTTGGCATCCAGGATCCTGTGGTTTCTAGTTTTCCTCCTAATTTCACTGACTCCTTTTCTACTCCTCCACCCCGCCCCTCATCAACCAACATCCCCTACATCAGCAGTTCTCAACCAGGAGATGTTTGTCTGGAGACATTTTCAGTTGTCACACCTGGGGAAGTGCTATGGCACCTAGTGGGCAGAGGCAGACTGAGGATGCTGCTAAGCATGCTGATGCTAGGCCAACCCCACAGCAAAAACTCATCTGGCCCAAAATGCCAACAATGCTGAGCTGAGAGTCCTTGCCCTAAAGGAGGGGGCGCTCCAGAACTTTGTCCTGGGCCCCCACCCCCTGCACACCTCCCCCATGACACCATCCACGCCCGTTTTTTAAAATCTTGTCTGTCTGCTGATGCTGATGCTCAGTCGTACCCGTGGCCCAGCATCTCCCCAGAGCCACGCTCCGGTACCTGCCACTGTCTGCTCAGTGTCTCCATCTGCATGTCCCACGGGCACTGCAGATGCTGCTTGCTCACTATGGGGCACTTGATTTTTACCTTTCCCCTTCCATCCATCTTTTTCAGCTCAGTAAATCCACCTAGTTGTCCAAAAACCTGGGAATTGCTCTTGACTCCTCCTTGTTCCTCAACCTTGACTCCAACCCATCAGGAAATCACAACTGTTCTGCTTCTAGAATATCACCTCTCTCCATCTTTCCTGCCACCACATCAACACCTCTTGCCTGGACCACTGCATGAACCTTCCCAGTTTCCACTCTCCCTCCTGCAACCCACTCTGCAAGCAGCAGCTGCAGCCATCATTTCAAAATGTAGATGAGGTCCTGGCTCCCCCTGCTTGGCACCCTCTCATGGCTTCCCATCACCGCTGGAATCAAATCTAAGGTCTTTTGTGATCAGGTGCCTGTTTCTCCTAACCCATCCCTCTTTTTTTCTCATGATGCCGAGACACAGGGGCCTTTTCTACTGAACAAGCCAAACCTTTCCTTTCTCCAGATCTGTGCACATGCTATTCCTTCTGCCCAGAGCCCCTGGTCTTTCTTCCTCATGTGGTTGCCTCCTTCTCACCCTTACGGTCTAAGCTCAAGTGTTACCAACATCACCTCCTTAGCAAAACCACCTCTAAGCGCTTCTCCCCTAATGGCAGCTCCTCCTTCCTCCCCACTTAAAGGCAATTACATCGCCCTGTTCATCTTCTCTGAATGCCCATCGCAGCCTCAGGTTACTGGCTATGGGCAGCTTTCTCCATATTGGGAAAGCTCGGAAAAGCTCCTGAGTCAGGGAACTCATCTGCCCTCTTGCCTCCCCACTCCAGAGCCTAGAGCCATGCTGGCACAGGGGAAGTGCTCGTTGATATTTACTGAGTAAATGAATTTGTCGTTCTCGGAACAACACCCTGCGGGCTGGGGCTTCATCTCCCCCATTAGACTGAGGGCACCGTTCCTCTGGCTCACAGCCTACCTACGACTCTTCAGCCAGCAAGAGCCTCTGTCCTCAGAACAAACCAGATGAGGAGACTTGGAGGCTGGCAGGTGAACTCAGCTACGTCTGGCCATGAACCCTGCCCATCATCCCATACCTACTGGACCCAGGCAGGGATGTTCAAAGCAGGAAACAGCAGGGCCCTCCAAGAGAAGTTTAATGTCAGAGTGAGATGGTGACAAGGAGGCCCTTTGGGACTAAACCAGCTAGATGACCTTGGACAAGTCAGGCCCCCGCCCCTAGCATCAGTATGCCATATTGGAAAAATAAGAGGTGACCCAGCTCCAAGGTCACATCCAGCTCCAGTGCTGGGTCTGGCTGCAGGGATGTCACACCCACCCATCCCATCCTCTCACTGATAGTCAGTGGCCTCCAAAGGAGCTGGGGGCCGGGGGAAGGCTGGACTTGGCTGGAGCAGACAACATCTGCCTGGCAATCTGGATCCTGGACAGACCGAAGCACCCGGGAGGGGCCAGGTCCCTTCCTTGCCCAGGAGATCCTGCTGCTGGGCTGCCAGAGGGCTCCCAGAGCAGGGGACAGCCCACTGTCAGGCAGGAGTCAGCAGCTATCACCTCCAGCCTTGGGCCAGACCATTTGTCCATACCTGCCCACTCCTCCTTGGTCTCCATTCTCCGCTTCTTCCCGAGGCCCATCCGTCTCTTGCTTTCTCCCTCAGTGTTCCTGCGCCTGTGGCTGCAGACACTTGTGTCCTCTCTGATGGACAAGCACCCTCCCCACGTGGATCTCCCTCCTGATGCCGCACCCTCAGAGCCTCTGTCACCAGGACACCTCCACTGGGGGATGCGCCAGGGCCTTCGGACGCCATAGGCCCACAAAGAACCTCTTGGCTGCCTCTCCCCAGACCTGCCCCTCCGGCTGGGGGAAGGGTCCCACCATTCACTGACCCTCCAGCCCAAGCTGGGACCCCAGGAACCAACACTACCTCCTCCACCCTCCGTCACCTCCCAGCCTGCAGCCTGCCCAGCTTTCCTTCCCCCTCACATCTCTCTAAATTGTCCC
>NW_011494752.1:4166203-4167130 GCF_000754665.1 Bison bison bison
CCCGCCCCGCTCCCCTCGCTCACCTGGACAACAGCAATGGCCTTGTCTCCGCCTGTCACAGATGCAACACTTACCTCCTGGGCTCCCACCTCCACCCCACCCCCTCACCTGCAAAGGCTTACCCCAAGGGATGGGCCTGCGAGCGGGCAGGCACCCACCTCCACACTGGCCTTCCATCTCTTATCCCGGCTCCTAGCCGCCCAGCATCCCCTGCCACCTTCCCCCCAGACTGCCCAGGAGGGCATCTCCCCTGTCAGATCACACCCTTCCTGCTTCATAGATCCCTAGACACCCTTCACAGCTTTCCAGACACCCCCTCCCATTCCACTGAGGTCAGGGTCATAGGTTGCTACGCACTGCTCTCCTGAGTGCCCCCATCACAGCAGTCAAGCACTGTGCTTTCTCCACCCAGCATGAACCCCAGCAGGGCAGGACTGGCCTGGCTCCTTCACCCCTGAATCTGTAGAACCTCAGCAGAGAATTGGAGCTGAGTAGGGCAATGGCACCCCACTCCAGTACTCTTGCCTGGAAAATCCCATGGACAGAGAAGCCTGGTGGGCTGCAGTCCGTGGGATCGCACAGAGTCGGACATGACTGAAGCGACTTAGCAGCAGCAGGCTGTGCAGCATCATGAACAGGCCAGACAAGGGCACAGAGGAGTGCCAGCCCTGTTTGGACTACACTCTCACTTCACTTTCACATGGGCCCTTGGAGAAGAATAACACTGTCCCCATCTCACAGATCAGAAAAGTGAGATTCGGACATTAAGGGGGTTACCAGCTGCCTTGTGCCTGATAAGTGGCTGGGCAGGAATTCCAAGTGTGTCTGACTTTGAAGCTTAAGTTCCCGCCAGGTACAAGATACCCTAGAAGGCAGGATAGAAAATTCAAACAATAGCAATAAGCAGAAGAGCAGCTCCCGAGGGCC
>NW_011494752.1:4167230-4170652 GCF_000754665.1 Bison bison bison
GAGGGCCAGGCACCCAGGTAAACTCTTGCTTAGATCATCTCATTTAATCCTCAGCAAAGATGCACGATCTGGGGATTAGCATTCACTCCGCTTACAGACGAGGAAACTGGGTCATAGGTCAGCGAGCAGCCTGAGCTTCACCAGCAACTCGCAGCACAGTTAAGAGCCAAGCCCAGGTTCACGCTAACCGCTCTGCCCGGCTCTGCCTGTGCTGTGGGGAGGCACAGCAGTGGGGTGGCTCCTCCTCCCGCTTCTGCAGCCCATGGTGCTGCCTGGAGCCAGAGTTCGTGCTCCATAGATCCAGGGGCTCCACCTTTGCCCCTTGGGATCCTGCTTGTTCCCCCGCCCAGGCCCAGGCCCCCTTCCTCTCTCACCTGAATCTCCAGAGCAGCTCTTACTTGGCCTCCTTACCTCCCTTTGACCCTGTCTAATTCACTCCCCACAAGAAGCCCAGTGGGAGAGGCCCCAGGGGCTTTTAGGTGCACCTTGTTGTTCAGTCACTAAGTTATGTCTGATTCTTTGCAACCCCATGAACTACAGCCCTTAGTATAAAGCCGCCATGGCTCAGATGGTAGAGAGCCAGCTTTCAATGCAGGAGACCTGGGTTTGATCCCTGGGTAGGGACGATCCCCTGGAGAAGGGAATGGCAACCCACTCCAGTATTCTTGCCTGGAGAATCCCATGGATAAAGGAGCCTGGCTGGCTACAGTCCATGGGATCTCAAAGAGTCAGACAGAACTGAGCTACTAACACTTTCCAGGATAAAGACTAAAACCTCTGATGGCCTTGGAAAGGCTGAACTCTGCTTTCTTCTGGGGCTTCAGCTCCCCTAACAGAATCACCCTGGCCTTGCTCTGTCATTTCCCATGAGCCCCAGTGGCAATTCTGGGTGTGATCTGCCAACCAAGGATCAACCATGGGATAGTATTGTCAGAATTCCAAGCATAACTTGATCAGATCCACCCACAGCAAAGACCATCTCTCTGATGAACTTTTTCATGAGTTCTTTAGGATCCCTGGGAAGTTCTTCCTGGCATCTAACCCCTCATGCGGCAGTCTTAGCTCCAGAGGCAGTGGGGTGGGTGTAGGAAAAACTGGAGAGTTCTGCTGGAGCCAGCTTCCATCCACCTCCAGCTCATTCCTCCAGCCATCTTACCTTCCCTTTCTTGGTGAGGACCTGCTTATAATACAACCAGCCTTCTCTCCTAATGTCGCTGAAGGTCGCATCTGAGAGGTCAGAGGTTGAGTGTCGCTTGGAAGGAGCGTCAGCATCTTCGGAAGTGCCCCAGCTATCCAAGGACTGCAGAGAGACAACAGAGAGAAATTTAGGGTGGCTCCCACATTACCAGCATCTCAGAAACCCCATGGACCACTTGCAGCCCCACAGGCCTGGTGTGTACCACACACCTCTGTGCTGTGTGGTCTCAGAGGCCTTGCTTGCCCTCTCTGATCCATCTGTATTGCTGTCATGAGATGTATGTGATGGGGAAGCCAGAAAGGAGGAAAGGCTATGTGACCTGCCGACCACCTGCCTCAGCACATTTAACTTTATAGACTTGAAGGAATTAAGGAAACAGGGAAAGTGATTGTGTCCGCATGGAGTTACATAAACAGGGGAAGTAGGAACATCAACAAAGACTGAGTTAGTGGAGCAGGTGGTCATACCCACAAGGGGTTAACAGAGGAAGTGCCAGTGTCAGCAGGACTCCAGCAATAGCAGTGACAGGTTAGGGGAGGGTTAAGTAAGCAGAGGAAGTGAAAGGAGGAAGCCAGGTGACAGAATCATCAAGGTGTCAATAAAATCAAGATGCCAGGAGTTCCCTGGCGGTTCAGTGGTTAGGACTGCTCACTTTCATTTCTGAGGGTGCAGGTTCAACTAAGATCCTACTAAGCCACAGGGTGTGGCCAAGAAGAAGAAAACAGAAATCAAGATGCCTTTTCCAGCCCGTCTATAATCAAAAAGATTTAAGCCTGGACTTCCCTAGTGGTCCAGTAGTTAATAATCTGCCTGCCCTGTACAACACAGGGAGCCCAGTCTGGTGCTCTGACAACCTAGAGGGGGGGGATGGGGGTGGTAGGCAGGAGAGAGGCTCAAGAGGGAGGGGATATATATACATATATGTAGTTACGACTGATTTATAGTACGGCAGAAAACAACACAACGTTGTAAATTAAATTAAAAATAAAAATAAAAGAATCTGCCTGCCAATGCAGGGGACATCGGTTCAATCCCTGGTCTGGGAAGATGCCACGTGCCGGGGGGCAATTAAACCTGTGCGCCACAACTATTCAAGCCCGAGTTCCCTACAGCCCAAGCTCTATGACAACAGGAGCCACTGCAGTAAGCCTGCGCACCACAATGAAGAGAAGCCCCTGCCCACCACAACCAGAGAAAGCCCTCACACAGCAACAAAAGACCCAGAGCTGGCAAAAATAAATAAATATTTTAAAAAATAAATAAATAAAATATTTTTAAAAAAAGACACTTAAGGCCATTTCAGAACTGATCCTGTGTCTCCCAAAGTCCTGAGGCTGGAAACGTTGGCCTCTCCAGCACTCTCAACCCTGTGTCCCCGCCGCCCTTTCCAGGGTGTTCGCTGTCCCCTGAAGACACCACACAAATACCGACCCAGTGCCTCCCGGCATGGGCACTGTGTTAGACACCCAGTAGGGTCAAGCAGTGACTAAGACAAGTGAAACCCCTGCCCGCATGGGGCTTACATTCTAGCTGGGGAGACAGGCAAGAAAGGAGCCCATAAAGTGCTCAACAGGGG
Source organism: Bison bison bison (assembly GCF_000754665.1). Classification (NCBI taxonomy): domain Eukaryota; kingdom Metazoa; phylum Chordata; class Mammalia; order Artiodactyla; family Bovidae; genus Bison; species Bison bison. Next base: position 4,170,005 of record NW_011494752.1, read on the forward strand.
AAGTGCTCAGAGGAAAGCACGGTGGTGGGGGGAGGCATGAAAGTCAGGGCTAGGCTGAAATCTGACGGAAGGCCTAAAAAAATCTAGAGAAAAAAAGTAAATCTAGAGAAAGTGAAAAAGTGAGTCCTGCGGCCATGGAGGTGGGCATGGAGAGGACCTTCTAGACGAGAGGTGGGGGCTTGGCAGGACAGTGCAAAGGCCTTGGGAGGGGGGCTCACGGTGTCTTTAGGGGATGACAGAGCCCCCAGAGAGGGTGGGTCTCATGGCTGGCACAAAGTGAGTGTGGGGAGAGCCAAGGTAGGAAGGAGACAGGAATCCGGGTGACCCATTTGGGATCATAGGAGTCCCAGGCCAGGCCCTGCTGCCAAGGCTAGGCTCCAGAGCTGAGGCGTGGGACACCCCAGCCCTCCGACACCCTCACCAGCTCACATCACACGTGCCACTCACCCCATCAGTGAAGAAGCTTCGAAGCATCCGCAGGCTGGGCACGCGGTTCGGCAGGCGCCTAGGCGGTGAGGATCAAGGATGAGGCATATGCGAGGCACCGCTTGGACCTCCCACAAGTCCCAAGGATCAAAGGTCCTGCAGTGGGAAGCCCACTGCCCCCGCGTGTAGAAGACCCAAGGGCCAAGAGCCCTGCCACACCCG
>NW_011494752.1:4170752-4171353 GCF_000754665.1 Bison bison bison
CAACAAGTAGGAAGAACGGCGGCCAGCCTTGATGCGGCCTGCAAAGCCGCCCAGATCAGCGGGGCAGCGGAGGGGGCTTCCCCAGAGCCCTCCCATCCAGGCAGGGCCCGGGGACCTGGTCCCCAGGGGACCCCAGGAGAAGCAGAAGCCAGTCGGGGGAGGCCAGCCATCAGGCAGTGGGCCCAACAGGGACCAGTGGGACCAGGCAGCAAGGGAGCGGCTGGGGCTGGGGTTGCGGGAAGCACTCACTGCAGTCCTGGGAGTAATGGCGGCCGAGGGCAAAGGTGAAGGTTGGGGAGGATGGGCTGGTGCCCAGGACAGGGGCGGAGTTCATGGCGCTGGAGACCACAGCAGAAGCAGGGACGTGCTTGGCTTGGAGGTCAATGCTGGGGCTGGTGGGCTCGTCTGCGAGAGCAGAGGGAGCGGTGGGTGAAGGTCCCAGAAGCCTGAACCTGCCTGCCACCCCAGGGCCCCAGCCTCACAGCCAGGCTGGGACCATATCCCCAGACTCCAAAAGCCCTCCAGGGCCCTCCTGGCAACACGCCCACTGCCAAGGGAACTGAGCCACCACTGTGGTCATGCAAGCTCAGCTTCAGCCTCC
>NW_011494752.1:4171453-4171803 GCF_000754665.1 Bison bison bison
GAGGGAGCCGCCTAAGGGGTGTGTCCAGGGTGGGGTGGGCGGGGGCTGGGAGAGCCCAGCTGTCCCTCCATCCCCCTGGACGGGAAGCTGAGGGCCTGGCTCCTGGGCCACTGGGGGCGGGGGAGGGACTTGCTCACCCCCTGCTTCTCTGGACCAGGCTTGAGGGAGAGGCCAGACTGGTTGAGGGACCTTGCGCCACCTTCTGCCACCCCAGCCCTGGAATTTGGCGCTGGGAGCTGAGGCTGACGCTGCATTGCTGAGGAGTGGCAGGGCCAGCGCCCAGGCCCGGCCCAAAAAAGAGGCAGCCCCCAGGGACAGCGGCCTTGGGCCTGGCCTAGCCTGGCCCCTGA
>NW_011494752.1:4171903-4172244 GCF_000754665.1 Bison bison bison
CCGCAGCGCCATTGGCCTCCAGCCTTGGCTCCCAACCACAGGAATGCCTGGGCCCCACCCTCCAACTAGCCAGGGAGAGGGGGGCCGGCGGAGGCCCCCAGATGCTGACAGCTGGGGCTGCTTGCCCACCCGAGCTGGGGCAGCAGAGCTCAAAGCTGTTGCCCCACCCTGCCCAGAGGAGAGAGCACCGCCCTAGGTCCCGCCCGGTCACACACAGTCCCCCACCCCACCACAGCACGCCTGCCTCTGCCTGGAAAAGGTGCACACGGGCAGGGCCTTTGAGACTTGGGAAAAGCCGTCCACCTACCTCTCTGGGCCCCCATCCATCCCTGCCTCCCCCT
>NW_011494752.1:4172344-4176266 GCF_000754665.1 Bison bison bison
CCATCACACTGAGGGCACCCAGGAGTGGGGGCAAGTCACCCCTCTTAGACCTGGCTCCTAGAGGCAGGAACTGTGTCTGCCCCACCAGACTGACGGCTCTCTGAGGCCATGGAGTGTGTCTCCCCCATCAGACTGGGAGCTTCCAGAGGATAAGGACCATCTATCTCCCCCACCAACTGGGGGCTCCTTGAAGTGGGTGCCACATCACCCCCTTGGACTGGAACTACCTCCTAACTTCATATTGGGAGCTTACTGAGACAAAAGGCTGTGTCTGCCCTATTAGACAAGGCTGGCTCAGCGGACTTGGGGGCTGGGGTGCGGGGGGCAGGTCGTGCCTCCTCTCCTGGCCTGGGGATCTTCCCCAGGGTCACTCCCATGGCTGCCCTTGGGTGAGCTCACCACCCTCAGGTCCGGTTACCACCTCTGGGCTCCAGTTCCATGATCTTGCAGGCCAGTCTTCCCAAGCCCCCAGACCCAGCCCAGCTGATCACGTTCCCTCACGAGCACCTCTTATTCAGCAAACCCGAAATCTTTTCCCGTCTCGTTCCTTTTCTTTCCTGATACAGAGGTGAGGCTCTACCCTCCAGGAAGGCCAGAAACCTGGGAATCACCAACCCTTCCGCTGTCCCGTCTCCCCTTTACGCATCCATTCCTAACAAGTTTTCAGTATTCCCTCTGCTCTCAAAGTGAAGTCCGAACTCCTCATCAACTAATAGGCCCCTCCCAACCCATGCAGTGACCTGGAAGGACATCCTAACTCACACTTCGGGGTCTTTGCACATCCTCGTCTCTCTCCCTGAACTTTCTTCCCCTGACTAACTCATTCGTCTTAGCCACAATCTCCTTTCTCTCCTTGGCCACTGTGCCCCAGCCCAGCCCTTCTCTGTCTCTCAGCGCTCCCCGACTCCTATTACACACCCGTTCACCTGGATCGTTCTCATCTGGTCATACATTCCCATGGACCATGCGCTCCAGGAGAAGACAGAGCCTAGCACAGTGCCTTGCACAACTCGGTGCTGGATGCATGGAAGGATGGAGGACGGATGGAAAGAAGAAAGAGTGAACGGAACAAAGGAAAGATAGAGAAAGAGTGGAAGGAAGAGTGAAAAGAAAGAAGAAGGGAAGAACAGGACAAAGGAGGCCAGAGACGGGGAGGGAAAGAAGGAAGGAAGGAAGGGAAGGAGAGACAGGGGAAGTAAAGGTGGATGGAAAGAAGACTGGACGCGTCAACGAGTGGAGGAGGGATGACGGGATGATGGGAGAAAGATGGATGGACGAATGGATGGATGGCCACAGAAATGAGTTGATCCCATCAGCACCCACCCCAGAGTTTCGCTCGGGTGGCAGGTAGGTGGAGGACAACAGGGACACGGAAAAGCAAGTCTCCCAAGACAAGCCACCCGCACCATCACTCACCGATGAAGGGAATGGAAGCCAGAGAGTCTTCAGTAGTGGCCAAAGGGGCCACCTTCCTGGCCGGGCGTTCCCCTCGCCCACTGGCCTCTGGCTCTGGGGACTCGTCACCAAACCCAAGGTTCATCTGTCTTGCGGGGGGCAGCTGGACCTTGCGGCCCGTGGGAGGCTTCTGCCTCAGGATCACTTCATCACGGCGATCCTCGGCGGGAGGCTCTGAGGCCCGGGTGCTGGGTTCTGGTCGGACAACTCTTGGTGGTTCAGAGGCCTCTGGTGGGAACGGTGCGGGGGACTGGGCCAAGTTGAAGGTGGGCAGCCCCCCAAAGGGGGAGTCCCGGAAGGAGAGCGCCTGCAGGAGGCCAGTCCGGCGCTGGAATGATGGGCTGTAGCTCCGGTACCCGATGTACCCGAGGTCGTCCAGGCCCTGCAGGCCAGGAGGGGCTGGGGCCTGGGGCCCGGGCAGGTCCCTGGGTGCGCAGGCAGGGGTGCGGGCAGACGGCCGCTGGGAAGCCCAGCCGCAGCGCTCGAAGCGGGGTGACAGCAGCGCTCCTGGCCCCAGCGCCTCAGCAGAGCGGGTGGCCCGGCTCAGGTAGTCGTCTGAGCGTGCTCGGTGCCAGCCCTCCTGGCCCAGCTGGCTCAAGGCACCCTGGGAGGTGGAGCAGGGCCAAGGGCGATGGGCAGTCACCTCCTCCAGTCGGTCCTGGGAGGCACTACGGGCCCGGGGGGGCATGGCGGGGCACCGTCTCTCCCCCGCCCTGCGGGGTACCTGGTTCGACAGCCAGTTTGACAAGGCCTGCTGGCACTCCAGTCTGCTGGGGGGTGCCCGGCTGCCAGGCTCCGGGAAGGCACGAGGCGTCCGGGGCTCTGGGGGGAGGCGGGGGAAGGCACCAGGGCTGGGGCGGGGCTGGCTCATCCCCAAGGAAGGGTGGTCCGGATGGGAGCGGGCGGTAGACGGGATGCGGGGCCCCGGGTCACTCCAGGCAGCAGGACTCCGGGGGTCACCGGGCAGTGCTGAGAGCGGCTCAGGAACCATAGCGGCCCAGGTGGAGACCCGGGCTGGCGGGGCGTAGGTCTTTCGGGGGTAGCAGATCGGGGGTGGCTCTGGGATGCTCCGGGCCTCTCCAGAATACGGCTCGTTCCCCTTCAGGTAGGCGTCCTGGGAGTAGGCCTGCCCGGGGACACAAAGGCAGGTGAGCAGGGCTGAACAGACCCTACAGGGCAGGGTTACAGCAGCCCCCGGAGGTCAAGGCCCTCCAGAAAGGGGCCTGAAGGAAGGGCACCAAGCTTTGGGGGTGGTCCTGAGAGGGCGGGGGTGAGAAGGCATGCTCCAAAGAGAGTCAAGGGGAGGACAAAGAAATAAGAGGCCTTTGAGTCTTACACACACATACACACATACACACACACACATTCACTCGAGAAAGAGCCAGGATTTTTCTAAGGCTTATGACAAGGACTGCCTTTAGCCACAAACATTCCAACATCTGTTTTCTGGGGTCCTCCCCTCATGCTGGCCTCAGCTGCCTCCCTGCTTGCTTGTGTCCCATGGTGCCCACAGACCCTCGGGTGGAGCTGGGAAACCCCACCAGAGACCAGTCAAGGTGGCAGATGACAGGGGAGGGAGCCGCCTAAGGGGTGTGTCCAGGGTGGGGTGGGCGGGGGCTGGGAGAGCCCAGCTGTCCCTCCATCCCCCTGGACGGGAAGCTGAGGGCCTGGCTCCTGGGCCACTGGGGGCGGGGGAGGGACTTGCTCACCCCCTGCTTCTCTGGACCAGGCTTGAGGGAGAGGCCAGACTGGTTGAGGGACCTTGCGCCACCTTCTGCCACCCCAGCCCTGGAATTTGGCGCTGGGAGCTGAGGCTGACGCTGCATTGCTGAGGAGTGGCAGGGCCAGCGCCCAGGCCCGGCCCAAAAAAGAGGCAGCCCCCAGGGACAGCGGCCTTGTGGCCCTGGCCTAGCCTGGCCCCTGAGGGGCTACCCAGGGGCCTAGCTCAGCATGAAGTATCAAAGAGGGAGGGTGAAACCAAACCACACACACACACACACACACACACACACACATCACAAGGAGACCCAGGAAAATACACACCCAGAGACACTCACACACACACAGAGAAGCACAATGAGACACACACACACACAGTTAACTACAGCTCCAGTCCCGGGCACACACATCACGTGACGAGGGTGAGTAAACCACACCCCGTACTCAGCCCCCTTAGGACCCACACACCAGCCAGGACACTCACGTACCTCTCCCTCCTGCCATCCTGCCGGCTCCCCGGACTCCCCGCATCACAGCCGCTGTGGTGGCATCCCGGCCCCCTCCACCCTCCCCGCCCCCGCCAGCCCCCACTGACCACTGTGCCGGCCCTGGCCTCGGGGCCCCCCAGCCTGCCCTCCCGGCGACTGCCCTCGGCCCCCACCGACTCTCTCTCGCAGGCGGGAGGAGGAGGGAGGGGAGGATGGGTGGATGGATGGTTGGATGGAGCCCCTGGCAAAAGGGTTCCGGG
>NW_011494752.1:4176366-4177056 GCF_000754665.1 Bison bison bison
TTACCAGAGGGGCATGGTGCCAAGCATGGCACTGAGATTACAGTGATTGTGAGCACACATCCAGGGCAGAGGCCAGCACGGCGGCTCCCAAGGCCTCCAGGATTGGCCCGCAGCCCTCTCCTGGGGGGCAGTGACCTTGGGGGCAAGCAAGCTGGCTTCTGGCTGGCACTCATGAGACCAGGGAACTGGGCACTGGGCAGAGAGGACTGCTCTGGGCTCTGGGTCAGAGCTGGGAGGGAACAGAGAGGCAGCGTGTGTGTTTGTGTGTGTGCACACGTCAGGCATGGAGTGTGTGGCATAAACGGGTACACACGTGAGTGCAGGGCACATTGCGTGCCACGTCTATGGTGCCTGCTCTGTGGGCAGTGGGGTGAAGGAAGGGGCGTCTGCACCGCGTATCATGATTGGGGAAGTTCATGTGGTTGTCGCACTGCTGAGCACACACGCCAGGGCTGGGATGGAACAGGCTGGGATGTCTGTGGGCACATGTGTTCTGACAGCAGCAAGCATTCGTGATGTCCTAAATATTCGTGCCACAGGGGTGAGAACCCCGAGTGTGTGCTGTGACACACTGGTGGCGTGCTGTGGGGATCCGAGATGCTGAGGAGTGTGTGGTATGCTGTGATGCCCGTGGTCATGCGTGTGGGGTGGTGCCTACGTACTGAGGGGTTGTGTGTGTGGTGTGGGGTT
>NW_011494752.1:4177158-4181963 GCF_000754665.1 Bison bison bison
CTGAGGGGTTGTGTGTGTGGTGTGTTGTGTCTGGGATGCGTTATCACATAGGACAGGCCAGATGAAGGGTGGGCCACGGGCTGTGTGGTGTGGCTGTGTACCGAGCGTGTCTGCTTGAGCATGGGGTGGTCCGTGGTATGCCGTGTGAATGGGAGCACACAACAGTATTGTGTGTGTGTGTGTGTCTGTGTGTGTATGTATCTACAGGAGACGTGCTCACACGAGGCCAGGTGGGGAGAGGGCGGGGAACAGACATCTTACAGGAGCCACAGGAACGTGCCAGTCTGGCAGGGCCTGCTGGGCCACCTTCCTCCCAGACACCCTGGCAGGAATCCTGCTGGTCAAAGCCAGTGCCCGCCTCCCCCAACACAGCGCAGCCCTGAATGAAGCAGCCAGCAGCCCCAGCCCGGGGACGGGCCTGGCATCCCCAGGGGGGCAGTGCCGGGCTGGTGGTGCCCCCACACTCTCTCCTCTGCTTCCTAGAGGGGCCAACATGGGAGAGAGGCCAAGGAGAAGGGCTGTATCCCGCCCCGCACCCAGGGTCCTCCACCTCAGAGAGCGGGGAGGACTCACCAGCTGGAGGATGTCCTCGTCCTTGGGCATGATGGAGAGTTCCAGAGTGTCATCGCTACGGAGACAGGGCAGGGGGTCAGGCCAGGCTGAGGCAACAGGGTCTGGGAGAACAGGGATCCTGGTCGCCAGGGCACCACCAGGGCCGAGGGGGAGGGTGTGGAGGGACTCGGGGAGTGGGCTGGGGGCTCTGATGGGAGAAGGGAGGCAGGGGTGCTCACCTATTCTGGATCAGAGCTATGACCTGGGAGTAGGTCTTCCCAATGACGCTCTCCCCATTCACCTTCACCAGCCGGTCTCCTGGGAACCAGGGGCATGGCCACAGGTGAGCAGGTCAAAGGGTGTCAGTAGCCCCACCCGAGACCCCCTGCATCACATATGAATGACAATGAGCCAGGTAACTGGGACAGCTCACCTGTGCGAAGGCCCGCCCTATGGGCGGGGCCATCATCCTTCACGTTCTTGACAAAGATGGTGTCCATGGGCTCCAGGCGGTGCCGGGGGGAGGATCCTGTTGAGCATCAGTCAGGTTAGCTGGGGATGGCTACTGAAGGTCACACCCATGCACAGCTACACACACGGGGGACACACACTCAGAGAATGAGCACACTCACACGGACACAAAACAGAGCCACACATCCACAGGGACACGGACACACAGGATCAGAAAAAACACACTGCTGGGAGGATGAAAAGCTACACGGGCGCATGGAGCCACCCCTTAAATGGCTCCTGTGTCCTAGCACCATGCTAGAAAGTAGACTTCAGAGGAAGCATGGACGTGGCCCCTGCCCTTCCCGAGCTCATTGTCTAGTGCGGCAGACAGACAGGCATGCACACACGCACACACACAAACATCACAAGACAAAAGAAGGGTGCCCTAAAAGGCCAGTGGGGAGAGACACCCGCACGCTCAGAGAGTGTCCACATCCAGACCCAGGGAGAGCTGAGCAAGGCCCTGAGGCTCACAGACACCCTGACCTCCCACCCCACTCCCTTCCCCAGGGTCAGGGCTGCAGAGGCCCGCAATCCCAGGACTGGCACTCCCTCCTTGATGACATCACTACATCCCAGCATTACTCCTCTGCTAAGTGCTGTATCCATCAGAGAAACAGGCCTGCACTAGGCTGGCTGGCTCCTCCCCCATCACAGGCCTCTGCAGTGGGGATTCAGAAAGACAGAGTCCCCACGTGCGCCCAGTAGAAGCCTCAGCGGCAGACGGGGAAGCCTGCCTGTTCAAGGAGGTCTGCCTTGGATACCCTGGGAAGCCATTTGGGAGAGCAAGGCTGACAGCCAGGGGAGTTAGTCTCACGTCTGGAAACAGAAGGACCTCAGGGCCGCCCTATACCCCGAGAACCCTAGTGTCTCTGCCCCCAGGGACAGCCCTCAATCAGCCTTCCCACCCCCAGGGCCCTGCAGGTCCCGCCTGAGCTTCCATCTAGGCTGGGAGTAACTCTAGGGCAGGGGCCAGGGCTTAGAAACCCATCTGCTCCCCAGAACACCACCCCCAGCATGAAATGGACAGGTCCGAGGAAGACAAATGTGGAGAAAAGAGAGGGCGCAGAGAGTAAGCATATGTGCAAGTGGATACACAGGAAAGAGCAGACAGGGGCTGCAGTCAAGGGCAAGGGTGCAGCAGAATCCACGCCGACCTGCAGGAGAGGGCCAGACACAGAGCGGGTCCCCAGCCCAGCCCAGCCCCGTCCACTCCTTACCTCCTCCTCGGCCTCCATTCTCTTCCTCCTGCAGGGGACAGAGGCGGGTGTGGGCCCTCGGCAGCACAGGGGGAGGCCCAGCTTTGCCGGGGTGGGCCCCTTCAAGCTCCCCCACCCATCAGCCTCCCCTCTTATCATCCTTCAAGTAGCCCAGAAGCCAGAGGGGGAGGGAAGGGTGTCCATGGGGAGGTCACATCCCAGGCAATGTTCCCCGGTCACAGGAGCCCTCTCTCATGCCTGCTAGTCCTACCACATCAGCAACTCAGCCATCTGAAAGCCACCAACCCAATGGGGGACTCAGGACCCCTTCCCTTGGAGAGCTCGAAGCCCAGTGGAGGAGGGGCCAAACCCATGACACACAGACAGGACCCAGGCAGACACAGATAAGCAGGCATGACAAGTGCAAACAGTGGCTATCAGCTCTCAGAGAATGGGGAGGAGAGGCCTGATTAGTCCCTCTGGGAGGGGGCGGTTTAAGGCAAGTTTCAGGCCAGCTGAAAGAAGGCACTGGGGTGAGGTGAGCAGAGGACGCAGGCACTCAGTGGCAGAAATAGGACTGAGTCAGCTGAGCTGAAGCAGAAAGAGAGTCAACACCAGCAAGTGACAAGAGTCAGACTCAAGCTTTCAGGTCTGAAAGGAAAGAATGAGGGAGCCAGTGAAGTTCTTGAGTGGGAGAGAGTAGATAAGAAAATGTTTCCAGCATCTAGGTACAGGGCTAAGAAATGGCCTCAAGGAGACCCACGAGGGAGGTCTCTGGGCTCATCCCTGTGAGTGAGGAGGGAAGGGCACTGCATTTGGGGAGAAATCGGAAAAAGGCAAGAAGAAATCAGAGAGACAGGCCAGGCCAGTGGGGTGCAGCATTTTCCAACTGGATAGAACCTTTGGGGTCATCTTGTCTAATCTGTTCCACAGATCACCACTTTACAGATGACAGGGTGTGATTTGTCCAGGGCCACTCAGAGACAACAGAGCAGCCAGTGCTAGACCCCAGGAGTCTGGGGCACCTCAGCCAGGACAGGAAGCCGCGGGGCTCTGCTGGAGCACAGTCCCTTGGCGCCCGCCTTCCTGAGCGGGGCGCGTGCCCGCTGATATGAGCTGACAGCACTGTGAGCAGTGGCAGCGGCAGATGGATGCATCTAGACGGGTGAGTGCCCTGCAGGCTCCCAGCCCTGGGCATGTTCTGGAAAGGGACGGAGCCTGTCTCTGGCTTGCCCTGCCCTGGGGTCTTCCACGTTAGCAAGGTCTCTCTGAGACACAGGCCAACCACCCAGCCTAGACCACTTGAGCTGCATCTGCAGGGCCACCCTCCGGAGGTCCCCTGAGAGAAGGACGAAGGTCCAGAAAGGGGGGACATTCTGGGGAAGGAAGGACCGGAGGTTCCTGGGAACTGAGAGGCTGGTGTCCTCGGGCATAAGGGGTGAGGCAGTGCCCCTACCACACACTATCAGCCCCTCTTACAGCCAATGAGAAGATCTGGCTCACACCCAGACTCAAACACGGGTGTGAGAGCTATGCAGCGACATGCACACATGAAGCGTATATATAGACACATGTCTAGATATACACACACGCGTGTACATGACTAGCATACCATGCACGCATGTGTGCATACAAAGAAACACGAGCAGGCACACGGACCCAGGCAGAGAAATCCAATGCCTTGGTTCTCTGGCAGGTGGGACTAAGCTCCCTGTCCCTCAACAGCTGTGCAGGCTGGTCCCAGCCCTGGTGGAGGGGAGAAACAGGTTCATGGGCCCCAAAATAAATCGTTCTCCCCTCCTGCTGGGAGAGAGGAGGGGAAGGGAATTGGGCCCTCCTGGGGAGTCCTGGTTCCTGCCTAGGCCCCCCACAAGCTTTCCGGTCAGGGACCACCCCCTGCCCCCAGCCCATACCGTGGCTCAGTTTGAGTAGCCCCAGTTCCTGTACTCAGAGAACGTGATATTTATATTAGACCTGGAAGGGTTCCTCGGAGTCAAATAGATAAATGCCCTCAGGTGACAGCAGCAGACATGAAGCCCAGAAAGAGCGAGAGTACCCAAGATCCACCGTGAGTTAGGAGTTGTACCAGCACTGGGGCCCAGGTCCCCAGCCCAGCACAGGGCTCTTTTAGGCCCAGAGCTGAGGCCAGCAAGGGCCGGGGGCGCTCTGGGAGGGGCCCCGGAGGTGTGTGAGGACGACTGCCCTAAAGCTCAGGCTGGGGAGGGTCAACTAACCCAGCTCAGAAGTGGCAGGTAGACAAAGGGTCCTTGGAAGCCCATCTCCTGAGAAGCTGTTCACCTTCCAGAGGCCGAGAGTCCCGGGGTTGGGGGAGCATCCTGACTCCCCCACCTCTAGCTCCTTGCCCCAAACCAACCACCCCATTCTCCTTAGAAGACTGAGCCCAGAGCGGATCGGGGGCTTGTCATGCCACACAGGTGACCCAGCCAGGGCTGCCCCTGCCTCTCGGTGACCCTCTTCCCCAGGCACAGAAGCACCCGGAGGAGAGCACAAAGGAGTTGCCCTGAAGCTCCCTCAGATCGG
>NW_011494752.1:4182063-4185264 GCF_000754665.1 Bison bison bison
CTGCAGCACCTGGGGGGACAGCCGGGGCGCACCGACCCGGCTGTGCCCAGACCCCTGCTCCCATCTCCCTTCCTCTCCCACACTCATCAGCCCAACAGCTTCCTTTTCCTTTTTTTCCTCAGTCCCCTTAAGACACCTATGCGTCCAGGGAAATGAGTGCAGCAAGTCAGGTGTCCGTTCTGTTCAGTTCAGCCGAAGCTCACCGACTCTGGACACACAGCCTTCCTGCCTGGGAAGTGCCCGCTGCACAATCTCACACACACACGTGCACGTGGACACGAGCACAGACACACCCACACGCACTCACGTAGACGGGACACACCACAAACACCCAGACAAGAATGCTCGTGTGCAAAGGTGCAGACACACCGAGGAGCACACACATGCTCACGGAGACACAGACATGCGCACACACACACATAGGCACAGACAGACTGACACACACATGCATCCTTCAAGAGCAGCAGTAAGAAGACGCGAGGGACCATGAGTCCCAAGGGACAGTCCGCTGAAGGGACCGAGCCCAGTCCTGGCTGGCTCACCAGAACTGAGTGGAGAGCCGGGTTGGGGAGACACTCCGCTACCCTCTGGCCACCCCACCTGAGTACTTGGGATTCCCCGAGATGGCAGGGCAGAGGGTGTCTGAAGAGGGTTTGGGGGCACATGGGTGTGTTTATGGGGCAAGAGGGAGAGAAGGAGGTTAGTGCCTGAGAGGAGGCTCCCTTCAGTTGCCCTGCTCAGACACAGAGGGAAAGTGGGTGACAGGAGGGCGCCAAAGTGAAGGGCAGTCTGCCTGCTGAAGCCAGGACAGCTCCCTCAGGGGTTCACTAACCCCTGATCTCGGGCAGCCTAACCTACCTGGCGCCCCTAATCCAAACCCTTTGGAGGGCGAGAAGCCCCTCCCCTCCCTCAACGGTCCTCATCCCCTGGCTCTTCCTTGGCACCAGGCCGGAGGGGACTTCAGCTGCAGAAGAAAGGCGCAGCTGGGTGCAGAGGGAAGAAGACTCCAGGGCAGGAATTTCGGTAGGAATTTCACTACGAAATCCCCCTTGCTCCCCACCTCGAAACTGCAACTCTAATGTACTCATCCTGAGAAGCCCCTGCCTGTAGCCAGCCACCCTCCAGGTTACACATCTGGCAGAAGGAGTGGATCCTGTGCCCAGCCCGAAGCTAGGGATTTCTGCGTGGGGTAGGGGCTGGGCTCCATGGGGCAGGAGGTTTGAGGAGGGGATATCCTCAAATCTCAAAAGATTAAAGTGCCACAGAAGTAACAGGCTTGCTTCATACGGTTCCAGAAGACATAGCCAGGTGGGAGATTTGAGAAGGCCGAGCTAAGCTCTTAGCCAGGGAGATCATTCTAATCATATACATCTGGAAAGTGACCCAGATGGGGCTGTGAGCCCTCTGTCCTCACAAGGGCTCAAGTGAAAGCTGGACGACCCCCATCAGGGAGGCTGTAGGAGGCCTCCGCCTTTTCTGGCATCAGGCGGAAGGTCCAATGATGCCCCCTCAGCTCCTTCCACTTGTGGCTATAGCCTGGACACTCCCAATGAGCCCCACACCTCCACGGGGGTCTGAGGAGCCCAGAAGAGAAAATTCTCTGGGAATTCTGCTGAGATCTGAAAGCCCCTGGATTTCCTATCTCTGCTGGTTTGGCAAGGAACAAATGAGGAAGAGAAGAGGGCCTCCGGGGACCCTCCACTGCCCCCTCCTACCAAAATCCCTGCTCCTGCCTAGCGTGGAGTGCTTCCACTGCACGTCCTCCACTGGGCTCTGAGCTGAGGCTGTGTGCAGGGCCTATTGTTTTGCTGGTGTCCTGGATTAAGGTTTAAGCCACCAGCTGCCCCAGTGATGAGAAGTGGCTGGGACAGGTCCCCGCACGCCCCCCGCCCCTCCCCCAGCACACATCCTGCCTGGAGCTGCCAGCTGCCTGGGGGTGCCACTCCCTGGGGAGGAGGGGCCAGTAATCAAGGGCAGTGGGCATGCCTTTCTCTCTCGGGTCCTCTCCTCACCCAGGCACCACTGGCGCTCCCTCCCTTATCTCTGCCTCTCCCTTTCCTCTTTTCCTTCCTTCCAAGGCCCCTTCCCCCATCCCTGCCAACTAGGCGCCTGAGAATGTCAGTGTGGTAATCCCCCTGCCACAGTAACCACAGCCCTGCCTGAAGAGGAGCTGCTGCAGCCCCCATTAATGACCAGATTTGGCAGTCTGTGGGAAGTTCTTCCTTAGGTTTAACTTCAGTCCTTCATGCTATTACACATGCATGTTCCCTCTGCTTTCCTCCCATCTGGGACAGCACTGAGTCTTGCTCTCATCTTGACCGGGAGGGAGGTGACAGATGAGGAAACAGAGAAGGGACCAGCAGTGGAAAGTCATTAGACTGGGAAGAGGTACAGCTCACACATACATCCCCAATTGTGCTATCTGAGGTAGGTACAGAGACAAGAGGAAGGAGAGAGGCAGGTTCAGGGGACACAGGGTCATCACCAAGTAATGCCCCCTAGCCCAGATCCACTTCCAAACGCTCCCACCCTCAGGTCAGGAGAGACATCCAGGAATTCCCACTGATGGTGGGAGAAGGGCAGGTGGTCCCAGGGCCACAAATAAGACAGAACTGGACATGTGATGGGCTGGCAACACCAGGAGCTAGAACCCAGGAGTCCGGCTCCTCCCCTCCCCCAGGAGCATAAAGAGGTCATTGCGGGGAGCACAGCGTTCACGCTGGGCATGGTGCCCACTGTGACTCACACCCTGCCAGCCTGGTCGATCTCGGACCTCAGAAACACTGTCCCCACCCCCATCCCCCCACTCCAGCCATGTCAGTTCTCACCCTGAGGTCACTCATTACTTCCTTGGCCTGCTTGAAAACCTTGTGTGTCTGTGCCCAGGTCCCCTCCCAGGGAGAGGGCAGAGTTCTGAATCAGGGTCACTGTCAGCCCAAACTCTCCAGGATTCCATGCCCTGGCATCTCTTCAAACAACCCCGGTCCCTTCCATCTTTCTCCCACCTGTAAACCAAGAGGCTTGAGCCCACTGCAGGCCACCACCAGACTGGGGGTTGTCATCCAGCACCCCCAGAAAAGGTCTCAGCCACCACTCTGCCGCCCTCACCCACCTTCCAGGGCATGGGTCCCGGAAGCCTGGGCTCCCCGGCCCCGCTGACCCCCGCGGCGCTCACCCTGGCCGGACGCGCCCCCGGCGCGC
>NW_011494752.1:4185364-4187593 GCF_000754665.1 Bison bison bison
TTCCTGCTCCCTCTCTTCCCAGGCCCCTTCCCGGGTGGGGCTGGCAGAGGCCTTGGCTAGTAGGTGTCACCACCACGATTTCTATGCACTTGACTGTTCAGTGTGGTCTTGCCCCACACAGCGGCTCACTGGGGCCTGGGGCCACTGCCCTGGCCCAGTTTTCAGAGAAGGAACCAACAGAAACCCAAGAGCACCCAGTCTGTGAGGGCGGCACTGGGACTCCAAGTCCAGAGCCCCTTCTTTCCAACCTTGATCTCACCCCGAAACTCTAGCCAACACCAGGGAAGGAAGGCTGAGGGCAGCGGGGAACAGACCAGCCAAACTGCGCTCTCAGATCTAGGAGTCAGGGAGGAAGAGGCATAGGGTTGGGCCCTTGCAGGGGAAGCCACCAGAAGGGAGAACCAGGCAGAAGAGCCAGCATCCCTTCCCTCCGTCATCCCCATCACCCGCTGTCCCGGGAAAGGACAGGCCAGGATGGAGAATCACCTGGGAGGCAGAGGAGAGAGACAGAGGGGCACAGGGAGGAGGCGAAACCAAGGGGCAGAGGGAGGAGAAATAAAGGCCCTCGAGGGTGGGCAGGAGCGAGGGAGGAGGCGGAAGGGTGAGGGTGAGGCGTGTGGGGCCGGGAGCGGTTTTGTTCTCCTGTTTCCTGTTTGCTGCTAGCTGGGCCCCCAGTGCAGGAGCCAGACCCCCACCCGTTCCCTGGCGGAAGCCAGACAGGAAGAGGGAGGCTGCCATCAGCGCTGAGTCAGGAGGGCTTGGGGCAGAGCTGGAAAGGACCATCCATGGTCTGGGGGAGCAGGACTCCTGGCACCTCCATCAGCAAGCTCCCCATCATTAGAAAAACAAGGCTTCTGGGTCAGGACCACTCTTGCCTTTGTCTTGCCCTCCAAAAGCCAGGGCCTTAGACCACTTGGACTGCCCAGATGTCCTCAGACTCTGCCACCCCAGATGAAGGGCTATGACCATACGGACGTCCTGACTCAAAGCCTGACCTGCTTTCCCAGAAGGCAGCCAGTTAGTCCCTCCAGCTGCCTGATTGCCTTTCCTCTTGCTGCAAGTCTGGTCCCTGGTTCTGAGAAAATGGGCTCACTCTCCCCTCTCGTACCCCATGGAGTCTCTCGTGGCCAACAGGTGCTGACGTGTCTGTGTGTCCAGATCAAGAGCCCACCTCCTTCCCTCGAAACGGGTGAGGGTTCTGAGAGCTGTGGGCAGAGGCGAGGTGGACAAGCAGCACCAGGTTTGTGTCCCGGGCTGCAGAGACCTGGGAAATACAGGCCATCTGTGACACCCATCTCCTGGCAGGGGCAACAAGGCCCCCGAAAGCAGATAACAGCCTCCTCCAACACAAACCGACACCTTCCCCACCCCACCCTCTCCACCCAGCTGCCTCGGTAGGGATGTCAGGTGCTGGGTACACATGGTAGGGCCTAGAAACCTATACACAGCTTGAATAAATGATCCTCCAGGCCTGGGGAGCCTCTCAGCCACCTCCCCCATTTCCTTTGGGAAAGGAATGTGGGGTGGGCCCCAGAGTGCAGTCAGGGAGGGGGCCAAGGGCTGGGAAATACCAGGCGTAGCTGAGATTCTATTCCAAGCCTTCCTGCCTGGTGTGAGTCCTCCCCTACACCCTCCCGGCTTCCTCCCCCCAAATCAGGAATTACCCCGCTGAGCAGTCTTTCCCATCATCCTCTAGTTTGACCAGCTTGCAAAATCCATTCAACCTTATCTTCCTGAAGGTCCCTGGGGAAGGCTTGGGGACTACACTCCCAAAGGGAGGGCATCCAGTCTTCCTCTCTCCAGATGAGATCATCCTTTACTGTTTGAAAGCACTTTCACTTTATCTCATTTGATCCTTACCCTAAGAACTGGATATGTGAAATTGTTTTTATACCCATTTTTCAGATGTAGAAACTGAGGCTCAAAGAGGACAAATAACTAATTCAAGGCTGACTTTTACTTTTAAGCTGGGACAATCCTAGGATTCTAACTGACTCAAATCTCTTTCCATTATCCCCTTATTTATCTATTCAGGAACTTGAGTGCCTGCTGAGGGCCAGGTGCTATGCTGGGGGCTGGGACACCTTAGGACGAAAAGACAAATGCAGACCTCACCCTCAGGGCACTTACAGTGCTATCCTAGCTCCTGAAATCAGGGCGCTCCAGTTCTAGATTCAGGCCCAAGCCAGCTGCCTTCACCCCCACCAGCAGAGACCCCGCCCCCCCCCC
>NW_011494752.1:4187693-4188643 GCF_000754665.1 Bison bison bison
TTGCAAATACACACCCACACCCACACACACACACCCACACAGGAGAGGCCCTGCGCAGTGCCCCCGCAGTCACACACTGCACACCCCGTGCAGGCGCGCGCGCATGCACACACACACACACACACTCACGCACACACCCCACTCACAGGAAAGCTCTCCGTACCCGCCCGCACACGCTATACTCCTTCCAGTCCAAAGCTCACGCATCTTGCTGCGCCCCAGAGAAATACATACTCGCATGGGTACACATGTAAACACACACCCAACCCACCTCACCACACACACATCTAGGCACCCCACACCCTCCTCCCACAGGCACACTCATTCTGCCTATGTCCACATGCCCCACATAGACACACACACAAGCACACTACACCCCTCATACACATGGTGTGCATGAACACCGTTCTTTATGCACACACGCTTTGGACACCCCCCAAGGATATAATGGCCCCCACCTCCCACTGAGACACATTTGCAAGCATATCCACTGTGCCCTTAAAAGCACACCAGGCCCCCTCCTACCCACCCATACCTACCCACACTCACACACCCCACAGGGAGACCCACAAAACCCACAAAGGCACATGCCTATAGGACTTGTACACACTACTCAGCACAGCCACTCAATGCATTGCTGCTGTTCCCCCTCAGGTCTCTCTCCCTCTCTCTCTAACACACACACTCACACTCACACGCACTGCCCTGCACAGGGAGCAGCTCTTTCTCATACCACCCCGTTTCACGTCATGTTGTACACTTCCCACCACCAGCCACGGGAACGCGTAGCCACCCCTCTTCCCTAGGGCCCCCTGCCCATTAGCTCGACCCAGAGGGGACACCAAAGCCGACAGTGGGCTCCAAGCTGGCCCCCACTTCACCCCCAGCACGCAAGTCAGACAGGAAGCCGGAGTCACGGCAGACCCTGTCCTCCGCCCCTTCCTGCTCCC
>NW_011494752.1:4188743-4201037 GCF_000754665.1 Bison bison bison
GCCCCCCCCCCACACACCAAAGGAGCCCCTGTGTCAGAGATTCAAGGCTTCTCTCTGGAAGGGGACAGCTTGTTTGAGGGTGGCGTTCAGGGCCTTCCAGGTTAGCCTTTGAACCAGAGGGTGGACAGGGCTGGTGGAGGGGAAGGCTGCAGGGGCCAGCCTGACAACCGGGAACTGGGGAGAGGAGAGCTCCTGGGGCCCAAGGGTCAGGTGAGAGGAGAAGGAGGGAACAGATACTGCTGAAAGGCATGTGGTTCAGGAAGTGAGAGAGAGGGGTCTCTGGGTCAATTCGCCTGCTTTTTCTTCCTCTGGGTTGCTTAGTGCCTCCTCCCAGAACATAGGCTCCAAACCCTGAGACAAGCAATGCAACCACCCCAAGAGAATCATGTGGAATTTCCAAAGGTCTGACTGGTTCCATACGCCCACTGCACACGACCAAACTGGGACCCACTGACACAGGCTGGGACCTGGAACCCTTTGCTGCAGTGCTTGCCCCTGGACAAAACTCTCCTCCAGCAACAAAATGCAAAGAAACTATATGGGACTAAAAATAACTGTACACTTTCACAGTTGGGGCAAAATTATGGACTAAAGATACAAAGAGACCAAAAAAACCCAATTGCCACTTTTGAAGAGCCCAGAAGAAAAGCAGGAGTTGGGGAGAAAAAGAAGGGTATTGCGAATGCCCTCTATACTCAACACCACCAGAGGGGTGGGCAAAATACCTAAGACACCCCTCCAGCCTGACTCTTGGACACACCCCTCCCCTCCCCTCATATAAGGAACAAGCCTGCCCCTTCCTCAGGTAGCAGCAAGCAAGGAGACTTGTTTGTTCTCTCTAGACCCTGCTGCAGCAGAGGCCCTAATAAGGCCTTGCCTGAATTTCTTGTCTGGCTTCTAGTCAATTTTTATTGATTGGGGAAGGCCAAGAACCCTGGTCGGTATCACCATAACCACCTCACATACAGACAGAGCAAATCCTCTGCCAGCCGGTCCATCCCAGGCATGCCGGCAATGTGATACCAAGGCATGCCCGCCCGCCCACGCCTGGGCCTCTGACCCCTGCCCCAGTCTCCTCGCTCAAGGGCGGTCGCCCGCCCCCTCCCTCCTCCTCCACCCTTCTGCCCCACTCGGATGCCTGCTTCTCAGCACCGCTTGTGTGAGCCTGACGTGCCCCAACAGGCGAAGCTGACAAGCCGGCCAGGCAGGCCCGGGTCTCCCCAACATTCTTCAATGTGCAGATAAGCCCGCGTCACTGGGAACCTGAGGACCCCATACTCGGTCTGGCCTGCAGGCAGTTGGGGAGGTGGCTCAGAGGGTCTCTCCCTATTAAGGGTCAGTCTTGCCCTGAGTGGAGGTGTGGTGACCCTCCTCTCCCACTCTGAAACTGGGCCCCAGGAAGGCTGGGGGAGGGGAAGGTGAGAGAAAAGGGAGGAGGAAGCACCGTGATGCCAGAAATCCAGGAGGGCCCGACAGTCTCCAGAGCACCCTCAAGGAGCACCGAATCCCCGAGTTCTTCCAGTGGCAGTATGGCTCGGGCTTAGCACATGGACTCCAGGGTCCTCTGGAGTCCAGAACTTCTGGGTCTGTGTCCTGTCTCTACTACTTCCTGGCTGTGAGACCTTGGGCAAATTACTTAACCTCTTTGAGCCTCAGCTCCTCACCAATAAAAAGAGAATGACACTTAAGTTCCACCTCATAGGTTGTTGGGAAAATTAAGTCAATTAAAGGAAGTCCTGAGTAGGAATTCAATAAATGCAAGCTTTTGTTTGTTGCTTTTTCTTTGAAAAGGTTTTTTTATTGAGGTATAATTGACGTGTAACATTATATTAGTTTCAGGTATACAGCATGATTGGATGGCTATTCACATACTGGATATTCACATATATTTTGAAGTGATCACTACAAGTCTAGTTAAACATGTTACCACGCTTTGTAGATTTTTTTTTCCTGTGATGAGAACTTTTCAGATCTACTCTCTTAGCAACTTTCAAGCATGTGATACTCTTATTATTAACTATGGTCACCATGCTATACATGACATCCCCAGGACTTTACTTTTTGGCTCCTTCCACTCATTTCACCCACCCCCCACTTCTGGCAACCACCAGTCTGTGAACCTGGTTTGGGTTTTTTTTTGGTTTGTTCGGGGGGGTTTCTTTTTAGATTCCACATATAAGTGAAATCATACTTATAGTATCTGTCTTTCTCTGATTTATTTCACTTGCCCTCAATGTCAGGGCAAGATGTTTTCAGCATCTGTTGGATATTTACACTCTCACACACCCAACCACACTCACATTCAGACATACAAACAGCTCGGCCCCACGTACACAAAGACACAGTAACACGTACAGACCCAGGTGAACCTATTCACATGGGCATCACCATCATCTCCACTGCCAGCCCCCTACGTGCCCCACCGCCCCCTAATAAGCAGGGAGGACTCATCAGGAGCCCCCCCACTTTTGTAGCAGAACTTCCTCAGGCCCTGAGCCTTGTCTGTAGGCCCTTTGGGAAGGAGGAAGGGGCGGCCAACACGAGACCCCGGGACAGAGCCTGCTCCCAGCAGACAAGGAGCATGGCGAAGGTGCCAGGCTGGCAGGGCCTCCTCCCAGCAGGAGAGCCAGTGCCCTCCTCAGGGACACCAGAGGGAGGGGTCTTTCCTCATGGTGGGAAATGAGCACTTCCAGAGCAGGGTGAGTCTGGAGCCAGCCACAAAGTAAACAGCGGGGCCATTGCCCAGGCAACCGTGGCCTCGGCGTGGGCCAGGGCGCACCACAGGCCCTCTCAACCCCTGATTTACTCCACTCAGCAGCCCCTCGACTGTCTCAAGGCATGCCCTTTCGGTGGCCATTATGATCTCTGGGCCTGTCTGGGGATTCGTCAGAAGGAAGAAGCCGTGCTTTCTCCATCAGATTGGGCTCTTCGAGAGCAGGCCTGTTGTTGTTCGGCCCCGTGTTAGTCCAGAGTCTCTTCCCAGCAGTCAAGGCCTGTGTCCTTCCCTCAGAGAGTGCTCCAGGGCCTGGCCTGAGTCTCTCCCACTAGACTGAGAGTTTCCTAAGGATCATAGCTACTACATTTTCAGAAATGTATTTGTACGGCTAAAGTGCTTTGTCTGTAGTAGACTCTCAAAAGCTATTTGCCAATGGTGAGAATGTGCACAAATTCGAACTCTTGCACTTTGCTGGTGGGAATGCAAACTGGTTTATTTGCATTTGCAGAGACCGGACATGTGGACAAAGAAGGTGAAGGAGAGGAGGGGATGAACTGAGAGAGTGGCGTTGACACTACCGTGTGTAAAACAGATGGCTAGCAGGGAGCTGCTGTAAAACACAGAGCGCCCAGTCCCACTGCTCCGTCATGACCAGGCGGTGGGGTGCAGGCGGTGGGAGGGAGGCGCCAGAGGAAGGGGATATGTGTATACTTATGCCTGATTTCTCTTATTGTTCATCAAAAGTCAACACAACATTGTAAAACAATTATATTCCAATTTTTAAAATTGTAGAAAACAATATGGTGGTTACGGAAAAAATTAAACACAGAATCACGATATGACCCAACAATTCCACATCTGGCCATGTACCCAAAAGAAGTGAAAGCAGGGACTCAAACAGATGTACAATGATGTTCATAGCAGCATATTTCATAAAGGTTCCCTTTATGGAAAGGTGGAAACAACCCATTACAGATGAATTGGATAAACAAAATGTGATATATACATAAATATATATATATATGTATATATATACACACACACACACAATGGAATTGTATGGTCTTAAATTCTGACATATGCCACAATATGGACGATCCGTGAAGACACTGTGAATTGAAAGTGAAAGTCACTCAATCGTGTCTGTGACCCCATGGATTGTAGTCCACCAGGCTCCTCTGTCAATGGAATTCTCCAGACAAGAATACTGGAGTGGGTTGCCACTTCCTTCTCCAGGGGGGTCTTCCCATACCAGGGATGGAACCGGGGTCTCCTGCATTGTAGGCAGATTCTTTACCATCTGAGCTACAATGACCCGTGAAGACATTATGTCCGTGAAGACATTATGCTACGTGAAATAAGCCAGATCAAAAAGACAAGTATTGGAGCTTCCCTGGTGGTCCAGTGGTTAGGGCTCCACACTTTCACTGCAGGGGGCACGGGTTTGATCCCTGCTCTGGGAACTAAAATCCCACATGCCATGTGGTATGGTCAAAAAGCAAAAAAAAAAAAAAAAAAAGAGAGAGAGAGAGAGAGACAACACTGCTTTAAAAAAGAAAGATAAATGTTGTATGATTCTGCTTATATGAGATACCTAGATTCACAGAGATAGGACATAGAATGGTGGCTACCAAGGGCTGGGGGAAAGGGGAATGTAAGTTATCCTTTAGTGGGTACAGAGTTTCAGTTTGGGAAGATGAAAAGGTTCTGGAGGTTTGTGGTGGTGACGGTTGCACGGCGATGTGGATGGACTTAATGCCACTGAACCGCACACTTAAAAATGATCAATTTTGAGCTGCCTATATTTTAGCACACACCAAGAAAATGGCAAAGTCAGAATTCAAATTAAAAGTATATATATTATTGAAAGAAAATAGAACAAATGAACGGGTACTCCAATGGGGCCCAGGAGCAGGCCCTGCCCACAGTGGATGCCCAGGACAGCTGGGCACCTCCTTCGGGGAGAACCTTTCCCTCCCACCCCTTTCCATTGTGCCCTCTCAGAACCCCCATTGTCATCTCTGGGGCCCTAGTAGTCCCCATGTAGGGGGAGTTCTCAGGCCCAGGGAGTCTGAACCTCGCACACAGTCGATCCTTGGCACTGACGAGGACCTACCATATATCAGGCTTCACTGGTGGCTCAGACGGTAAAGAATCTACCTGCAATGCGGGGGAGCCAGGTTCGATCCCTCGGTTGGGAAGATCCGTTGGAGAAGGAAATTGCAACCCACTCCAGTATTCTTGCCTAGAGAATGCCATGGAGAGAGGAGCCTGGTGGGCTATAATCCATAGCGTCGCAAAGAGTCATACAGGACTAAGCGACTGACACTTTCACTTACCATCTATTAGAGGCCAGACAGACAGATGTAGTGTCTTGAAATGCCACATTCCAAGGTGCCAGGACCTTGGAAGAGCTTTTCTAGCAAAGTCAGGCTGAGTATGGGGCTCCTGATCCCCTGAGGTCCGACCCTCCCCTCAACACACACGTCTTTCCCAAGCCTATGTACATATGTTTACACACCACTTGTAACATGTACACACACACACCAGGGTGTGCACAAAGAGGCAGATCCCTGTTCTCCCATGCTCTCAGGCACACACTCCAAGAAAACCACACCCGCACGCTGAAGGATGCAGCCTTGGCAGAGACACCGGCAGGTCCCGCATGCGGCAGAGCCCCCTGCTGGCCCAGGTCTGGCACACTTATCTCCTTCACAGCCCAGAGTGGGCAGGGTGCCCTCATTCCCTCCACTCCCCTTCCCTGCTGCATTGTCCAGGCCCCTAACCAGGCCCCAGGGTCAGACTCCCTGCCTGTTACAGAGGAGCAGAAGGACAGAGCGACTGTGGACCCTTAGGAAGGGTCTCACTTTGGTTGGTCAAGGAGGCCTGGAGAGAGGCCAGAGCCCTTCCTCAGACTAGATCGTGTTAGGAACAGCCATTCCTGAAGGCCAGAGGATGCCTGCAATGACTCTTCCCCAAAGTCATCATATCCGTTCTTTGACTCCATACTGAAAAGCTCATTTCAGAGGAGACTGGGGGAGAACCCTGGGCGTGGCTCTTCCTATGGTCCCCTACACCTCTCTCCAGAAGTTCTTCCTATTGTCTGACCACCTGGGCAGAGACAACAGGTGCATCCACTGGTTTCTTTCAGGGGAGCGTTCAGTCCAAGTCAAGCTGGGACCACATCCCCTCCCAGGGCAGGTCTCAGCAGATTCTGAAAGTCTACCCAAAGGCACATGGGGCTCCCTACAGGGAGAGGTTCTCAGCTCCACCCCTGAAACCACACATCCCCTCAGCCCAGGCCCTGCTCAACCTGCCCAGGTCATCCTACGCCCAGCAAGAGCTGAACCTCTCCCTAATCCAGCCCATGTTGGCCCGAGGCAACTGGAAGGGTGGATGGGACGGTGGCTCTGCAGGGACAAACAACCTCCCCTGGCTTCTGCCAAGGAGGGAGCCAGGATGGTTTCTGGGATGGGCTCTGTGGTCTGAAGAGGACGGACGGCATTGCTTTCTGTCCCAGATCCTCCCCCTCACCGGGTGCCGGGCTCTGCATTTGGGGACACTGTGACAGCCGCAGCAGTAATTAATATTTGTTGAGCCCTTACTATAAGCCAGGCACGCTTCACATGCATTACCTCATTTAACAGCAGAGCAGCTTCTTAGGATAAGCGAGACACACACCCACACACCATCTTGGCCTCTTGGGCCCCCCACCCAGTCTGGTACTGAACTAAATCATAGGGCAGCTAAGGGCACGGGACAGAAGGCTGGTGAGAAGGAGACTTCTGGCCCAACCTTGAGAAAGCTGACCTGGAGAAAGGGTCACACTTGCCAACGGTTTTGACTCTAGTCCTTTTCTGGCTGTGTCCTTGATTTCACACAGGTTTTCTTATTTCTTCAGTTACAAAACAAAGGTAGGTATAGCAGTCTGACAAAATTGCTGGGAAAGCATCCTGGGAACCGATAAGTGGGAGGGGTTATAGCCCTGGCCCTACATCCCACCATCCGAGAGTGGACTGTTTCCCAAACGTTTCCTGAGTCCACCCACTTCACCATGTCTACCACTCTACTCAAGTCTCCGTCACTCCTCTGGCCCCTGACAGTCCGGATGCATTGTTTTAACATGAGGACCACCAGGCCCTGTGCAATGAGCCTCTGGGTTCCATGTCCACCACACCCCCTTCCACTGTGCTCGGGTTACCCTGGCCTCCTTCCAGTTCCTTTGAAGACTAGGCACCCTTCCAGCCTCAGGCCCTTTGCACATGCTGTTTCTGGAATGCTGTTCCCTTTTTCCCAGCTCCCTCCCTGCCTCATCAACCCACACCCTAATTAGTTCCAACCCACTCTGCAGTTCTCAGCAAAAGAGTCACTCCCCAGAGACACCTCCTCTGGCCCCCGGACCAGGTCAGATCTCACAGTACTCTCGAGATGGTGTCTATATATTTATGAGGTTATTTTGACCAACATCTCCCCCGGGGGCTGCAGGGTCTGGAAGGCTGGGACCGTGTCAGCTCCTAGCCCAGCATGGATGCTCAGCACACTTGTTTCTGAATGTTCAGGAATAAGTGAGCTTCTCAGAGAGGGTGGATGGTTGGCAAATCCCCATTCCCAGGAAAGGTCTGTCTGGGGCAGAGGCTGCTTCAGATCTTTGTCCATCTTCCTGTACTCCCCCGCCCCACCCCACCAACTCCTTCCTCAGTAGGAACCAGATCCAGAAAGTGGGGGTGCTGGAAAAAGAGAGTCAGGGGTGGGGGGAAAAGGAAGCTGCTTCGTCTCTTTTGCAGGGTCCACTGTCCCCTTACCCCAGCTGGCCAAGCCCTTGTCCACTCAGCGCTGGCCCACCACACCCACAGCTCTCGCTCCCTGGAATTTAACATTTGTCTTTCCCTCCCCCACCTTCCTTTAACTTCTCCCTTACCCTCCAGGTCTCAGCTTGACTGTTTCTGAAAAGCTTCCCAGACTGCAAGCTAAGGGACATGCCAGGGAGCCACGGCTAGCAGCAGCGCAGATTCAAGCCCAGGTCTGTCTGCCGGCAGAGTCCAGGCTCTCAACCACCTCATCACACGCCTCATTACTACGTTTCCCCCTTGAGGCCCGGCTGAGAGACAAGCCCCCCTACAGGCCTCAGTTTCCTCCCGAGGGTTCGGCTTCAGGAAAACCCCCAGACTTCAGGAAAACAGGCAGATAGAAAGTGGCGGAGGAGACACAGGGAGAAGTTCGAGGGGAGGAAAGAGGAGTGGAGGGAAGGAGGAACGCAGAGGGTGGCAACCTCGGACCAGCCAGACGTGAGTAACGCCAAGTATGCGAACTACGCCAGCCCCTGAGCTATCAATAGGGCGGTCAGGCTGGCCGCCCAGGACGGCCCTTCACGCCCGCAGCCCCCGAGCCCAGCCCTGCACCAGGTCCCGAAATGGGGCGAAGGCCAAGGAGTCACGCTTAGGGACGGAGGCTGAATGGCAGGATCCAAGAGGTGTGGTCATGCAGATGAAATGCAAATAGAGAGCAGCTGGCTTATCTGATTGGTGGGTCTCTGCCTTTCCGGAAGCGTGCTCCGGATGGGCTCTAGCGTCGCGCTGGGCTCCTGCTCACACTTGTTTTTGCCCCGGCAGTCGCGGTTCCCCAGCGGTCCTTCCGGTCACCCCTTGGATGAGTCGCAGTGATATGTGCAACCTCTCAACCTGTTCTGTCGAGGCCCTGGTAAGGCTCTGCGGTTGAGATACCATTCCCTGCCCTCCTCAGGGTCAGGTCAGCCTCTCCTCCTTGGAGCTCGTATGTCTGACAGCTGGGCTTTTGGAAAATTACAGCAGCCCATCTCTGCCTCCCCTTTTCTCATCAATGACCAAAGTGGGGAGCACACTGGACCAGGAACAGGAGACTCAGTCCCCAGCCCAGTGCAACCCCTTGTGTGCCCCCAAAAGATTCAGTCAACCTCAGAGCCTGGCTCCTCTTTCTTTCATTCTGGCATGATTGACTAGGTGTCCCCAAGGGCTAGGAGTCCAAGAGACCTAAGATCAGGTCCCAGCTGTGTGACCCCAGTCAAGTCTCTTCCCTCTCCAAGCCTCAGCTGTGAATGACATCCCTGAGAGGGCTCAGTGTAGAGTTCCTGGCACATAGGATATTTTTTTTGATAAATCTTAGTTCAGTAGTTCACAAAGGATTTTTTTAAGTTAATAAAACAGTTCCTGATTTTATGAAGAGACAGACATGAGATAAAATTTAAAGGCTGCAGAGCATAGTGTTTAAACATTCCTAAACAAGATTCAGAAGAATCTGGCTTTGAATCCCAACCCGTTTCTTGGTCACACTTCCTAGCTGTGTGTCCTTGGACTAGTTACTAACCTCTCTGAGCTTCTGTTTCTGCATTTATAAAATAGAGATACTGTATTCCCCATAAGGCTGTTGTACACATTAAAGAGATAATGTGTATAAAGTGCTCAGTACAGCAGTGCCTGACACTGAAATGTTCAATAAATGTTAGTTGCAACCAATACTCCTAATGTTATTATTATACGGTTTTCACAAGGCATTGTGAAGTACTATGGTAACTTTCAGTTCATCAGTCAACAATATTCATTCAATTTCACCAGGTCTAGAAGCTGGAGATAGAGTAGTGAACAAGACAAAGTCCCTACCCTCATGGGGCTTAGAGTCTAGTGCCCAGAGGAGGAAATCCCCTTATATTTGAGGAATTGGTGGCTGATACATATGTGTGTGTGTGTGTCTGTGTGTGGCAGATTTACAGAGAAGGATATTTGAACTGGATATTGAGGATAAACAGGAGTTTGAAATGGAGAAGGCAAGGCAGTTCTATCAGACAAGGGGAAGAGATGGTATGGCATGTTTCTGGGAAGGGGAAGAGGGTGACACATTCTGCTCCCATCCTGTCCCCTCCATCTCCAATTCCACATTCAGCCCTCATCAACTCTCACCTGGTCTGCTTCCTCCATTTCCTGACACCTTTCCATGGCTCCACAGTATCGATGGGAGCAAGTCAAGTTCCATAATATGGCATGAAGGATCCGCCATGAGATGGAGAAGAGGACCAGAATCTGGCCCTCATTGGCCTTGACAGTCTCAATCTCTCTTTCTCTCAATCTTGCACTCACTAGCCCCATTAGAGGCCAGGCTGTTAGATACCTCCTTGCCTTTGCTCATGCTGGGTCCTTCTGGCTAGAACGCCCTTCTCTCCCTTCTTCACTATCCCACTTGTCCCAGCAGGCATCTTTCAAGCCTTGGCAAGCCTCACCTCCTTGGGGAAGCTTTCTTCCCTTCAGAGCTGGAGCATCTTTAGCGGGGCAGGGACTCAGCCCACGTTTATTGACAGAGCCCTGGGGTCCTCCATACCACTCATGAGCAATCCCAGACATAGGAGGAAACCCTGTGCATGCAGGGTCACAGAGAAGCAAGACATAATCATGCTGCCTGCATCCACCACCTTTCCTTCATTATGCCAGCCCCTACCTGGACTTCAAGGCTCAGCTGGGGGCAAGGAGAAGTGGCCACCTTTCCAGGATGGGGACTGTGCTCCCAGGCTCTTTCTTGTCTGGGCAAGTAGCCATGACACACGATAGCCTTAGTTAGAATTCAGAAAGACCCAGATTTAAATTTGGATGCTGGATGACCTTTGGTGGAGTAATTTAGCCTCTCAGGGTCTTGGTTCTTGTTATTTGTAAATGTACAACCACTTCACGACAGTCCTTGAAAATTGATCAGAAGAGGTTTCACCAAAGAATTCTCAACAATAGATTTGGAAAGAGGAGATGAGAGAAAGGAGATTAATCATATCACCAACTGGTTTTTAACCAATCCCTATAGAAATTCTACCCAGTGGCACTGTTTCCATCTTTAAACTCCCATCATCACTTTTGTGACCACATTTACACTGAAATGATGTCGCGGTGAAGACACCATTTGTGTCTTCTGTAGGTCTGTCTCTCTGGTTAGATCTGGCCAATTTTCATGGTAATATTTTTTGGGGGTGGCAAGGGGTGTCTGCACTGGTGGACAGTATACGTGCACATCTCAGAACCCCTTATAAAACCTTAGTGGAGCTTTTGGCTGGTGGGGAAGCAGACAAGGAACCTCTTGAGGGCAGGGCTGTTTCATACTCATCCACAGAGAGAGCCTGGAACACAAACAGTGCACAGGAAATGGCCACCAAATGAACAAAGTCCGGTCTGGTCTGTATTAAGACCTCGCCACTGCCTGATTTTCCCAGGCACTGAGCCTCCAGTTCTTGGCGTCAGGTCCTTCTCCTGCCCCAGGCTGAAATTAGGAAGAGGGACACTCTCATGCAAGCCAGGCCTGGGAATGTCCTCAGCACCCTGGGCCACACCCAGTCTCAGAGAATGCTTTCCCTACCACTGTGGGGATCTAAGCCCCTGGAAACCACTGGAGGAGGAAAAGGTCCCAGTGGGACAGGGAGGGGGACCCGTTTCTCTTCCCACGAGCAATCCTGGCCTTGCTGTGTGACCCCCATTGCCTGACTCCCACTCTCTCCTCTTGGAGACATGCCATCCCCTCCTGGGCTGTGGGTCCAACCTCAGCTGCCCCCTTATCCCCTCACCCCCACCAGGTGCTGCAGGGCAGAGGGGGGCACAGTGCCAAGGCTTCATTAGAGCTAATGAGGGCTCAGCCCTTCAGATGCTAGTGCAAGATACAGGAAAGTACCAGAACCACCCGCAGCCCCTCCATCATGGCCTGGTGCTCAGCTCCCTCCTCCCCTTCTCTTGGGGAGGAACCAGGGGCCACACCCTCGGAAGAGGAAAGGGAGATTTAGAAGTGTCTTCCCAAGTACAGAGAGTGCCATGGTGCCAGGGGAAGATGGGGATGAGGGGCCTGAACCAGAAAAGAGCCTCAAGGTGGGGGAGGGGTCTCACCTGGGCTCTGAGGGCTCCACGGTCCACAGCCCAGTCCAAAACAACCCACCAACAGACACTCGCCCCTTCCCGTTCTCCCTTTCATGGAACATAGCGGTCAGAGCTGGGGAGACCATGGGCTCTTGTCCACTCCCCTCGGGTCAGAACTGAGCAGCCTGAACCTGCTTCTCACCTGGCATCCAGCCTTCCTCTTCCTCCCACTCTTGGCTGCCCCTTCCCCTCTGGTTCTAGCCCCTCGGCCTTGGACTTTCTCTAGGCCCAGAGGTGGGGGCGGCCTCTAATATCCATTCTCTTTCAGAGAATGCTGGAAACTGCGGTGGCGGGTAGGGGTCTGCCCTGCAGCCTCCCCTTCCAGCCTTTCCGGGGCTCTCAGACACAGCCTCTAAGTCCTGCATCTACACCCAATTCTCTCCAAGGAGCTCTCACACACTTTGAGGAAATTAAAAAGGAAGAAGCTGCAGACTTAGGAGCCCACAGTCAGATAGAAATCAAGCTAGGGACTGTTGGAAACCAGGCCAAAATGAACTCTGTCCTCCCCTAATTAACCCCCACTTGGCGGCCAAGACCCTGGAGCGGCTGTCCTTCCACATGGCTCCCACATGTCCCCCCAGTCTGGCCACATTCCTCCGGCCCACACACCTCCCACCAGCCCTCCCACCCGAAGGGGCCGGCGCCAGGTCTGTTTCCATCCTTGGCTGT
>NW_011494752.1:4201137-4209009 GCF_000754665.1 Bison bison bison
GTGCTCCGCCCCAGTTCTCTCCTCCCAGGGATTCAGGCTGAGCTTTGAAAGGGTCACTTCAAAGAGGACCTGCCTGCCGAGGGCCCAGCCAGACCCAGGGCTGGCTGCTGGGCCAGATTCCCGGTGGCCGGGGACAAAGGCCCCACTGTTCCCCCGACCCCCGGACGCCCCCAAGTGCACTGGGCATGAGAAGTCTTTCTTTCCCCAGTTCTGTTCCTTGCAGGCCCCGGCTCTTTGCCACAGGGAGTGGTCCTGATCCCTCGTCCAGCTAAGTCTCGAGGGTGGGGAGGTCAGGGAACTACCCGTTTCCCACCCCCACCATTCACCCAATACCTTTGGGCAGCCAGGATGTGGAGGCAGCTTTGGGCTGACTGCAGAACCCGTGGTCCAGACACCTCACTGCCCCTCAGTCACCAAGCCCTTCCCAGGCCGCTTCTCACACCCATAGAACCATACCCTTCCTCCCAGGCCTCCTCCAGGCAGCCTTTCAGGATTCCCTTTCCTCAGAGGTGCCTCACAGCCCAAACCACAGCAGCCAACCTCTCACTCTTCTCCCCAGTTCCTGACAGCAGGGACCACATCTCACCTGCTCCTCTAATTTCTTACCACACAGCGCTGATCCCAAAGCAGGGTCCTTAGGTTTTTCTGTGTTGACTCCTCACCCAATGCCTGAATTCTCTCTAGTCCAACCTGTGCTTGCTTACCTCCACTGGTGGGGGCCTCATTACCTCCAAGGACAGCTCTTCAGATTACTCCAACCATACAGGATTCTCTTTATTGAGCCCAAAGTGTGTCATTTTCATTTCTATCCACTGATCATTGTTTGTTTAATAACAGTTTCAGCTAATAGTTGCAATTATCAAATGTCATCCACCAGGTAAAGTATTACCTCATTTAATCCTTTCAACAATTTTGAGGGATTATTTCAGGGACAAGAAAATGGAAACTAAAAACAACTAAGTGAGTTGGCCAAGGTCATACAGTTACTAAGGGGTAAAGCTGAAATTTGAAGCCCCTCAGGCTGAAGGCAAGGCCAGAGACCCAGTGTGCCTCCCGGCGCACAGAGGCCACGCCAGACCTGGGGCTCTCGTCTCCTGCGTGGCCTGTCTATATTAGAAGGCAGACCACACTCCCCACACTTCTTTTTTCTTAGTTAGCTCCCACCAGCCTTTGTCAGCAGATGAAGTGTGGCCTGCAGATAGCGACAGTTTGATGCTAATTCAAAGCAGTCCGTGGGGAACAGAGGGAGTCAAAGGGGAAGAAGTCACCTGCCTAGGGGTACACAGGCTGGAGGAGGCTGGAGAAAGTGGCCTTGGGCTTCAGGTTTACAACTCGAGGTGACTGGAAACACAACACCCCTTTCCATGAGAGATGGAGAACTGTAGTTGTGCCAGGCCCTGTCCCAAACCTGCTACTCCGTCCACCCTCCAACTTGAAAGGGAAGGAATCTTCCACCAAGATGGTACACTGGGCTGAACATCTCAGGGCCAGAGAGATGAAAAGGAAACAGCCATCTTTAATCCAACCTGTAGTCTTTTTCCCACCTGCCCGTTGCTTGGCACCACTCCCTTAGAACTCTGGGGGAGGAAAGGAGGGAGTGAGAGCAAGAGAGAAGTCAGAAAGCTGGGGGCCCCCAATGGCCTTGGAGGGCAGGTGTGATAGGGTGTGGGTGAGCTTTATTTTTTTGGCCATGCCACACGACTTGCAGGATCTTAGCTCCTGTCCAGGGTCGGGGGTGCAAGCTCCTAACCACTGGACTGCCTGGTAAGTCCCCAGGGTGAGCTTTCCTTTCCTCTCCAGGTCTGGCTCAGGCAGTCCTGGCACAGAGAATAAGATGATGCATCTCTAGGCTACCTTCCCAAGACTCTAACCCAGTTACTTCCAAAGGATTAGACTACAGGATTCCATGGTTTTTTCCCCACACAGTCGGTCAGTCAGTCAGTCAACAAACATTCTCAGAGCTCTGGCTGTGTACCAGGCTCTGTGGAGACCAAGATAAACACAGCACCTCTGGGGCTGCTGGAATAAGCATGGTCAACTCCCTAGCTCTGCCACTTACTAGCTGGGTGACCTCAGGAAGCCATATAATTCTTTGTGTCCATGTCTTCATCCGTCACATGGGATGGGGACAATGCACCCCCGTGGAAGTGGTGGCCGTGATTATTTTTCTTGCCCTCAAATAACTCCAGTCTGGCAGGGAGACTGATGTGTAGACCAAGCATCCCGATGCTGGGCAGAACTGGCACAGAGCACCCTAGAGGTCCAGGGGAGGGGCTGCTCCCCGGCCTGCATTTCACAAACATTTATGGAGGGCTGGCAGCTCTGTGCCAGGCACTGTGCTGGCCACTGGGCACACAGAGATGAACAGGACACATTGTCCACTTTCCCTGCTCCTCCCTGCCCTCCTTTTTCCCTCCCAGTGTCAGAACCCTGCACCAGAATGGGGCACCCAGGACAGAGCTGTGTGGGGAAAGGCACAGGCCGGGAGCATGGGAGTCAGGACCCCCGGGGTTCCCGTCCACCACTCTCGGGTTGTCTGGCCTTGGCTACTCTCCGGCCTCAGGCTCCCCACTGCTGGACAAGATGGGCCCTCTGGTCCTGACCCACTGTGACAGGTGACAAGCTCCACCCCGACAGAGATTTCAGCTGGCCCCAGAGTCCATCCCAGCCTGCTGTCCCACTGAGGCAGTGAGGAGGAGACGCCAGCCTGGCACTGACTGGCACTGCCCTGCTGACAAGCTGGCACAATTTCACATGAAAGAGGGGGGCCTGGATCTAAAGGCGGGTGTTTGAAGGGGGTGGAGGGTGCTAGGGGAAAGGCAGAGCCAGCTCCCACAGGCCCTATTCATGGCTCTCTCTGGGGAGGGAGAGAGAGCAGGATAATTAAAACCAGGCTTTGTCCAAACCCCTGACCAAGCCAATATCTCACCTTTGAACCCCTGCAGCCAACAGAGCACAGCCAATGCCCCTTTGGAAGGAAAACACCAATGAACCAAGCCACAGACCAAATGTGGTGGGTTGGCCTGGGGTGGGATGGGGGGCTGGAGGAGCAAATGAGCCGATTCTCCACCTATCAAACACAGATGGACACCTGAGGCTTGGCCATCCTGAGGCGTCTTGTCCCCGTTTCTGTCTCAGCTGAAAGACAAGCCACCAAGCTCCAATCCAGCAAGACATTGACCTTGATCTTGGCCTGTATCCAAGACAGACCCAGATTCAGGGTGGGAGTAACAGCAGACAAGTCAGGTCGTGAGACGCAGGGTAGTGGAGTGAGATCATGAACTTGGGCCAGACTGCTGGGTCCCTATCCTGGCCCTGCCACTCACTAGTAATGTGATTTTGGCCACACTATTGGTTCACTGTGCCTCAGTGTCTTCAACTGGAAAGTGGGGATAATAAAATAATAGTACCCACATCACTGTGGTTTTGTGAGGACTGGAAGAGGTAACATATAAATCCTGGCCCAGAGAAATTGCCATTATGTCTTAGCTATCAGCTCTACTATTAAAGCAACTCCTCATCCTTACAACACGGTTTTTTTTTTTTTTTCCGGGCACTAATGTATATGCTCATTTGAGTATATTTGCATCTCCCATGAATCTCTCCAGATTTTTACACTGTAATCCAACATCATAGGAATCTACCTAGCCCACTACACCACAGGAAACTTCCCTGCATGATGCTCCAGGCTAGCCTGGAATGCTACAGCTTATAAACTTCTCCCTAGAAGTTCTCCCAAAGAGCTAACTGCAGTCCTTTATTTAGTAACTTATTCCATTCTCCTTTGTAGACTCTCTTTTAATCTGATACATCATGAAGTCCTTAAGTGTCTCTGCAATACAGGATGAAGCAATAGATGCCGCTGCCCACTCCTGCACTCTCTGTTCTGTAACCAGCACCCTTCCTCATCCCCCACTCAAAGTGCTGCACCCACGGGGGGGCCAGTCAGGCCTCCTGCACCCCTGGCCCATGAGCTCAGAGCTGGCCTGAGGCGGGAGCACAAACGTCCCCATCCAGGCTGCCTAAACACAGGGCCTATTCCCAGGGTCCAGTCCCTTTCTGCTTGAGCTGAGATCCTCAAAAGCCTGCCCCATTCTCCATGGTATCCCAAAGCCACCTTCCTAATACTACCCGCTTCCTCAGAGTTTCATCTTGTGCCATGATTCCCGTCAGAAGATCCGGCACTATTGTATAGTCTCAGCCCCTAATATCCACCCTACCTGCTCCTGGGGCTTGGCTCTTGAGGCTTTCATATCCAGCATTGAAGGATTTATGTATTGAAATCTAGGGTGGACCCAAACACTTTCTGAGCAAGTAGAAGAGTCTGGGGCTGGTGGGGCCTTTGGGCTGTGTTTGGAGGTGAGATGACTGGTTATGTAACTGAGATTCAAACTGCATGCCAATGAGTGCATCTCAGTGAGAGCGGCCACTCTGAGGAATGGGGTTGTTGCCCTGGCAGAGGGGGAGAACCCCAGGGGATCAAATGCCATCCACCTCCAGCAGACAGGGTGGGGCTGGGGGTGGAGATAGTAGGGAGGGGGTGGGGATGAAGTAGGTGGTGGAGTGTGTGGAGGGGGCGATCCAAGGAACTCAGGGATAATGACCTCCACTTCCATCCCCTGTCCATCCTGAAATTCAAGTTTGTAATTAGGAAACACTTTTGGCTGAAAGGTAGAGGGGGAGTCGGGGATAGAGATGCAGATTAAGGGAATACTGTGCACACATCCAGCTTCTGAGGTACACACCATGCTCAGAGATTCCAAAGCACCAGACCCCAGCTCAACACTGAGCAGATGGTTGGGGAGAATAGCCCTAAATCTTCCAGCAGAGTTAAAAGAGCAAGAGACCTCTGCCCAAGCCTTGATCCCAACCTGGACCCCCTAGAGAACTTTTTTCCCCAGCTCTGAAAACCACTAACCTGTCAGTGTTCAACTCTTCAGCTTGGAAAGAGGGGGGTTGTTTTGGGGTGGTGCTCCAGCAGAAGTGGGCAGTCAGGCTCAGAGGTATGGAGGGGGCTGGCCCCAATGGAGCCCGAAGGCCCCTGCTGGCCCCTCCCCAGCCTCAGCAGCTGGCAGATGAAAGAAACCAAGCAAAGCAGCCCAGCGCTGAGTAATGCCCCTGGCACCCCGTGCCCAGACCCACCCACAGCCAGCCTGAGAGGGCAGAAGGGAGGGCAGCTGCGCCTGAAGGACCAGGGGTCCCAGCCCTGTTTCTCTTCCCCAGGACCCAGTGGGGCCGTGGACCCGTGCCGGGCAGCTTGTCGGGTGGCCCGGCCCGGCAGGAGGGGAGTGGGGCCCGGGGAGGGGGTGTCCGGCCACAGTGGCCAAGGACATCCCGCTCTGGGAACCCCCTCCCCCACTCCCTCTCCCTCCAGCTGTGCCGGGGCCTCGCCAACGGAAAACGAAAACTCGGGCAGAGGAAACGGCGGCAGGCGCCCCGCCTGAAAAACCCGGACAAAAGGCGCGGGCCTCCCGCCCTCGCTGCCCGGCCGCCGGGGGCCTGGCACCGCTGCCCGGGTCGGTGCTCCTGGCCCTGGCAGCCCGGTGCGCGTCGCGACCCCCTGACTACCTTCCTCCTTCCCGTCCTTTGCTCAGGGCAGCTCCCGCTCCAGCCCCCTTCCCGACCACCAGCGGATGTTTCTGCGGCCGTGCCCCGCGGTGCCCGCGCCGTGTGCCCCAGGCTGTGCCCACGGAACAGGGACGCCGCGACCCCAGCCCTGCTGCCACCTCCCCGGCAGCGCCTGGATCCGCCCCCTTTCTTGAATCAGCGCCCTCACCTTGGGGGGCCGGGGCTCCGGGCGAGGCGGGATCCCGACCAGGCAGAAGGCGACTCCATTCATCGGGCGGCAGGGGAGGCTCTGTGGCCAGGGCACTGCTGGGGGCGCAGGCAGGGACCCGGGAGGGGCGGGACCGAAGGGGCGGGGTCGAACGCGGAGGGTGGGGCGTCTATTCGCCCCGCCCCATGCGCGCCAGACGGGGCGCACCCTCTGCCTCTTGCTGGGTTACAGATGCGTACCGGAGGGCTGAGGTTGGGGCTGTCGCTGACAGAGCCAGCAGAAGAGAGACGGTCTCAGAGAGACAGTTCGGGCTGGCCCAACCCAGAAAAGACGATCCAGGCAGGCCAAGCAAAGAGGATACGGGCACAGAACACCGGACTAGCTAGCACCGAGAGAGGGAGGGAGGGAGGAAGAAACGGAAAGGGAAGCAGAGAGAAACAAAGCCAGACAGAGATGATCAGAAACAGAGACGGAGAGACTCAGAAAGCAGGAGAGAGGCAGAGACAAGATAGAGACAGAGAGAGGTAGAGAAAATCAGAGACAAAGATGAAAAGACTCTGGTTGGAAGAGAGGGAGAGACAGAAAAAAGACTTAGGGAGCCTTCCATTCAGAGACGCATGGCAGTTGAGACAAGGGCAGAGATGGAGGAGGGGGAGGGGGTGAGGGTAACAGGGGAGCTTTCAGTTTTTATGCTCCTCAGTCTAGGACTCCCTTCCTAGTCTCAGCTCATGCAGGCAGGGGAGAGGAAGCCATACGAGAGAAGCAGAGCTTCAGACCCCCACCCAGCCAGCCTGTGGCTCATACCCTTAGACAGCTCACAGACCCACTCTGCAATGGGTGGCAATAAAAACAGAGACCCTCCAGGCCTTCCAGTCACAAGCTCCCACAGCCTCCTTTCCCAGCCTCATTCTGAGCTGGGACCAGTGAACAAACCAGAGTCCTGAGTCCATTTCTCATTTCCCTGCTCCCCAGCAGCCCATCCCCTGATGACCCTGGAAGGGACAGTCTCTCAGTCTTTAGTTTCTGCTGGAAGGTTCTTTCTGCTGTCTAATAACATCCCTCCTACCTCCTTTTATTTTACAGCCTATGCTACCTCTTTCCCTTGCCTTCTTGTAGTTCTAAAGGGCTCCTGTATTTCTTCACCCAGATTGTGAAGAAAGGAAGGCAAAGGCCACAGATAAATAGGAATATGATTTGGATGAAGAAGGCAATGAAAGCGGGAAAGCCAACTCTGCCTACTGAAATGTCCCACCCCCTCTGGGGCAAGGAGCCTCATAAAACCTATTTGCTCTACCATCACCACCCTGCCTCCTGAGAGCCGATCAGCCTCAAGTCCTAGATCCTCAGGATCAAGGACTCGGGACCCTATAAGGGACAGTGTTGTCCAGACACCATCTAGACCACCCCTACTCCTATAAGCCTCAGGAAGGAGGTATTGACTTGTTAAGTCTTTATGTTTTAAATTCTCTGGCAGTAGAAAAGGATGCTTTTGTAGTGGTGGTGGGGCAGTTAATGACTCCTCTTCCTTCCTCACCTCTCTCCATCAAGGTCATATGCAGCGAAATTATGCCCCACTTCTGAGAAGTCTTTCCTGCTATCTAACTGTAACCCATCACACCACCTGTATTTTCTTGCTTAGTCTTCAACCAGGTCCCTCTGTCTGACTTTCTGCCCTGAAGCTCCAACAGTCCAAGGCTGGCTCAGGGGTTCTTTCCTCTCAAAACAAATGGGTTGTCTGTGTAAGGGGGGGAGCAGTGGCAACTGAGATCCAGACTGGACTGAGGGTGTGGGGAAGGGGGGCGGGTGGCCCCTAGGGTACCCCTGACTCACTTTTTCCAGAGCTTCATGCCCTCAGACACTGCAGGAGGCTGTGAGAGGAAATGAGCTCACACTGGCCGGCAGGCAATTCCTCCCTCCACAATGCACTGCGCTCACCTCCCCCACCCTCTCCCACTTCCCAGAAAGTGGATTCTTCCCCCACCCTGCTGCCCTTCCCACCTCTTCCTGCACCTTGACCTGCACCCCCATCCCGTCCTGCCCTCCCCCATCCATCTTCTCCAGCATCTCTCTCATCTTTCCTTTTCACCTCGGTTCCC
>NW_011494752.1:4209109-4212410 GCF_000754665.1 Bison bison bison
GCATCCCACCATGCTCCCTGGAATCCACTCTATTCCTGGCACACTCTCTGGGGAATAGGGCAATAAAGTCCAACATGGGATGGAGGGTGCCCCTCACTGAGGATCCTCTTTATACTCCTCCCTTTCTAAATTCCTCTCTAAGCCCACTCAGCTTCTTTCCCCCTTCACAAATGTTTATTGGGAGTCCTAATATACCCTGCAGTAGGAGAGTGGAGGTGGCCCCTGGGGATAGGAGGTAGGCTTAGCTCCTTCCCTTTAGGAGTCCTGGTCTTACCAATCCTGACTCTAGTGTGAGATCCCAGGAGAGGAGCCATGGAAGGCTGCAGAAGCAGAGGAAGGCTTTCAGAAGCAAGCGGCCATGATCTTTGGAGGGTGTCATGGATGGGACAGGGTGTGGTGGGCCATGGGAAGAAAGAAGATTGTGGACAAAAGCAGGGAGGCAGGAGAAAGCAGACTCCAGCAGTGTGGCTGGAGCCAAGTGGAAGGTTCGTGGGCAGGAAGCATGGAGGGATGAGGAAGGAAATGTGGGTGGGGATGTCACCGTGGAGTGACTGGGCCTGAGGCACTTAGAGTCCAGCCTAGCTTGCAGCAGGGATTTAAGCAGAGATGTGCCAGGGCCACTGTAGCATGACGTGGGAAAGAACGGAGGTTGTGGGGGCGGGCAGTAAGGAGCCAGGGGTGGGGGATCAGATGGGAGGGCCCTGCACCTGGGCAGGGGCACCAATCCTCAGAGGCCCCCGGATCTTGTTAACCAACTACATATTATGGAAAGGAAATAGAAGAGTCTAGAACAACTCCCAGTGGGCTCCCCTTGTGGCTCAGCTGGTAAAGAATCCGCCTGCAATGCAGGAGACCTGAGTTCGATCCCTGGGTCAGGACGATCCCCTGGAGAAGGGAACGGCTACCCATTCCAATATTCTCACCTGGAGAATTCCATGGACTGTAAAGTCCATGTGGTCCCAAAGAGTCAGACATGACTAAGCAACTTTCATTACACTTCAGAACAACTCCAAGTTTTATGGCTCAGAATATGAGATATTAGCTATCTAGAGTGTTCTCAGGGAGAGGGGACATGCCAGGCACTGGGCTAAGTAATCCTTTGTATATCTTATTCCAATTCAGCCTTATAAAGGGTCTATGAAATAGGTATTATCTTCATTTACAGATAAGGAAGCTGAGGCCTAGAGAGCTTGAGCATCTTATCCGAGGCCACCAGGCATTTGGGCTCCCCACTCCAATATTCTTGCCTGGAGAAGTCCATGGACAGAGGAGCCTGGTAGGCTACAGTCCATGGTGTCACAAGAGCCGGACACAACTGGGCGATTAACACACACCATTTGGACTCAAGTCCACACACTTAACATACAGGCTGTGTTGCTGGTGGGGTAGTGATTGGCAGCTTGAACCCTGGGTCCTTCTCCCTGAAGAGGGGCGTGAGCTAGAGACATGGCTTTGGAAGTCATTCATGGATCAGGAGTGAGGTTTGGATTCTCCAGGGACATTGCAGAGAGGAGATGAGATATGGGATGGGACCCGAGGAGCACCCACCTTTCAGGGCAAGCAGGAAGGAAGAGGCAGCAAGGAGGATTGAGGAGAGAGAGCTGGAGGAAGTGGCACTGTGTCATCGAGCAGGGGACAGGCGGGGTGGAGACCAGACTGTGCAGTGAGGAAGAGCATCAAGTGTGAAGAAGTGGAATTGGGCCACTGAGAGAGTTAGCAGGAAGGGACAGGGGACAGCACAGGTGAGTGGGGTTGAGGCACAGCTCCAATTCTGGGGGGACACTTGAGTAGGCTTTTTGGTTGGGGAGCAGGAGCCAAGGGAGAGAGAGCCTGAGGGGGTGATAAGTGGAGTAGAGGAAAAGGAACCCAGCATCCTGCCAGTGGAAGAACCTGCCTTGACCCAGGCAGGGCTAGGAGAGGAGCGTGGGGGGAAGTCAGGGAGTCCCCAGACCAGAGCATTCCAGGGCCAGGATCAGGCCTGGCCTAGGAGCCGTTGTGGGGTTTTACGGTGTCATCAAGGAGCCCTGAACCAAGAGCACATTCAAGTTTCCATCCTGCCCACGTAGTAGCTGAATGTCTTTGAAGAAAAGTACATACTCTGAGCCTTAGTTTCACTCTCTGTAGATGAAAACAATAGGCCTTCTCCACCAGTCTCCAACTGAGAGCTCACATTTGATAAAGAATCAAAGCAATGAGTGGAAGACTATAGGGGTGATGACCATAGGGGTTATGGTCATAGGGGTTATAGGCATGATGACCAAACATACACCTGGCTACAGCTTCCGGCCTTTCCACGGAAGGGGAGAGAGCACCCCCTGGTGGAGACGGGTAGGAGGGCAGGAGTGGAGGGAAGGGCTGAAGAGAGACCTGACCTGTTCCTCTGGCTTTCAGCCCCCAGGTTTTCTGCTTGTTCCCTTGAAGCAACTCATGCCCACCTAAATTTTCATCTCCAAGGAAGGTGGTGGCCCATAGGACCTTCCTGGTGGTCCAGTGGCTAAGATTCCAAGCTCCCAATGCAAGGGGTCCAGGTTCAATTGCTGATGGGGTAACTATTAATAGATCCCTCATGCCACAAATTAAGACTCTGCATACCACAACTAAAGATCCTGCATGCCACAATGAAGATCCTGGCACAGCCAAATAAATAAAAATATTAATTAAAAAAAGAAGGCGGTGGCCCAGTCAGTCAAGTTCAAAGACATTTATTGAGCTCTGGCTACATGCAAACTGCTGTGTGGGTAGCAGGGAATGGACCGACCAGGTGATGTGCTTGTCTTCAAAGAGCTCACTTTCCAGGGAGGGCAACAAGCACAGCAAAGGTTGCTGGGATGGTGCTGTGATGGTGCTACAGAGAACTGGACAAAAACAGGGAGGCTTCCATAATGAGGGGAGAAGGTAGGGACCTTGGGAGGTCGTGTTTGGCTTAGACCTTGAAGGCTGATAACAGACAGGTGGCAGGGAAAGGAGGCCTGAAGGCTGAGAGCTGGGGAAGGGTGGAGGACCCAGCTCTGGCAGAGCCCCAGGCATCCCAGAGAGGGGACCTCAGACCTCAGCAAGTCCCTTGAATGGTGTAGGGCAGGACCTCAGTCCACTCGAGTCCATGCCAGTCCTCACCCTCATCCCTGCTGCCAGGTCCCTGAGGAATCCTGGACAAGAGGGATCCCATTATCTCAAAGTCCTTGAGGAGGGAGGTACAGCCCTCTGGCCAGGCGAGGGCTGAGAGACATTGGCAACCTGCCAAACAGCTGGGGCCCTAGTCAAGCAACTTCTGGACCTCTGACCCTGGTGGAGAGAGAGGTGG
>NW_011494752.1:4212544-4215540 GCF_000754665.1 Bison bison bison
GGCTGCTTCCCTGGGCCAGCAGCAGGGCAAGCAAGCCACACTCCGTGAACCCTAGTATCAGGTCGGGTGTGGTCAAAAGACGCCCACCCCTGCCACTCTCAACTGGCAGCACCCCCCCCTCAAGGGAATCATGTTGGGAAACCTATATCATAGTTTGGCCCTGGGCTGGGGTCTCAGCCCCACAGGCTCTCCACTGCATGATACCAGGCAGTTGGCCTGGTGGTGAGGACTGTGTGTGTGTGAGTGTGTGTGCAAGGCTAAGAGACAACTGATGAAGATTGTGACACCACCTAGCAGGGGCCTGAAAACACCAAGACGGAGAGGAATGGAGTTAAAGTATGTTGAGCACCAACTATGTGCAAAGCTCTTTGCAAACATTATTTCTTTACCAACATGACTCCCCATGACAACACTATAAGGTAGGTATTATTAGTTTCACTCTATAATGAAGCAACAGGCTCAGAGAACATAAATAAATTGCTGAAGTCTGACGCTGAGCCTTTACTCTTTCTACCAAGTGCGGTACCTCTGGGAGGAGCTAGGCCAGGCTGTCCCTTTTAGCTCCAGGATGCTAAATCCCTGGTTCTAGATGAGGGCTTTTAACTGCTACCAGCAACTGGCTTGCATCCCTGCTTCTGCCACAGGCCACCTGGACCCTGCCTCACACAACCTGGCCCGTGCACATCCCTGCATGGAGCAGGGTTTGCTCCACTCTCCTCCCAGTCTCTCTGCCCTTCTGGGAGGATGAGGGGTGGTGAGAGGAGGAGAGAGG
The DNA here is from genome assembly GCF_000754665.1 of Bison bison bison. Classification (NCBI taxonomy): domain Eukaryota; kingdom Metazoa; phylum Chordata; class Mammalia; order Artiodactyla; family Bovidae; genus Bison; species Bison bison. The sequence continues at coordinate 4,213,317 of NW_011494752.1, forward strand.
AGGGGAATGTAGAAGCAGGGAAGAGATGGCGGGAGGAGAGGAACAGAGGGGAGCAGCGAAAAGAGTTGGGGAGGGGTGGCTCCCACCTCCCCCTGGAAGCTCTGGAAATCCCCGGCAGCTGCTCCCCTCTCTGTCTGGCACCGGGAAGGAGTGAGGGGAATTAAACGGAGAAAAAAAGAGGGTCAGGGCACTGACCACAGAGGGGCAAACCCCTCTGTCCTGGCTCTCACTCCACCCGGCCATTCCAGCCCCTGTGAGAGATTCCAGGCATGCTCCCCTTTAAGGAAACCCTCCATGCCAAAATCCACACATACCAAACAGACACATCAGGGCGGTCCTTGCACTATAAAAGGATTCTTTGCTTTACAAGAGGGCTCCGCACATGGGAAACTTAAAATAGGAGCTTCCCCTGGGGTGGTGAAAGAAGCTCTGATTTCAGAAGCACCCCATACACCCCATGCTTATGACACATTCAGGAAGCTGGCGACACCCACAGGGCTGGTAGGGCCGCGGCTGCCTCCAGGCGCTGACATCAGCGTGGGCACCTCTACGGTTGTGTTGATCATCAGAGTCCCCTTGTGGGGTGAGGGGGGAGGGTGTGTCACGGTCCAGGGGACAGGCTGCCTGCTGCGCTTCTCAACAGGGCTGTTTTAGGACACCTAGAAAGGACTGGAAAGCCACCGCTCAGCACAGCTGGCAGGGATTTCACGGAGAGGACAGATGTCCAAGGGCTCCCAGTGCCCCTTTGATGTCCTGACTCTCCTCCGTGTTCTGTCCCTTCCACAATGCCAGGGTACAGGAGAGCCAGGCTCTGCCTCTGGGAACGGAAAGCAGCTGATTCCCAGAAGAAGTACAAAAGGCGAATGGAGGACCAGCTCAGACTGAGCCACAGGCCCACTGAGATGTGTTTAGGGTCCTCCAGGCAGAAAGCAGTGGTATTCCCTAGCCTTACCTCTCCTTTCTTTAAAAAAAAGAGATGGAGATGAAATTCACATAACATAAATTTAACTATTTTAACGCGAGCAATTCAGGGGCACTTAGTCCTGTCTCCCAACCCCTGCTTTTTTGTGCTCAGAGTGGAGTTGAAGGTAGAGTCAGTAATGACAACAGCAGAGAATGACGAATCCCTGCCAGGCCTGGTGCTCCAGGGAGCTGCCACAGGCGATTTAAATTAACAGCCAAGATGCCCAGCAGGCCTGGAGACTAGACCAGCCCACAGCCCTCCCCACACATAACGCCCAGCCCAGGGAAGATGCCGAGAACCTTTCATGACTCCTCAGAGCCTCCCTCCAACCCCCAGAACTGAGAATCACCCCACCCCCTGACTCATCACCCTCCACTCCTCCATGCCCCTTCTCACCACCAACCCAAGAGACCCTCTGCCACAGAGGGGAGGGGTCTCAGAGCCCAGGTCCCAGACACAGCTTTAAGCTGAGCCTGGGAGCGTGGACATGTAAAGGCACACGCAGGAACAGAAAACCTTTCCACTCCAGACCCCACCCCAAGACCGCTCACTGAGTTGTGACCAGGAAGGGAGCAAGGCAGCCCCCTCCCTCCAGCCCACCTCAGGATGCTGCCCCTCTTAGAATTGGGGGCAGCAAGTCAGGATAGAGGGAAGGCCCCTCCCACCCACTTAAGGGCACGGCCCCTCTTGTCCAGGATTTACTGAGCTCTGGAGGAAGTGAGGTGCTCTGACCTAAGGGGGCCATCACCGGGACCCCTCTGATGGAGACTGTGTGAAAGGAAGCCACCCAGGGCCTGGCTGGGGCGGCTTGTCTGTATTTGGGGGGCATGTGGACAAGCTGCCCAGCCCACCCTATCTTTTCACTGCCATGAAATGGTGACAGCAGCTGCTGCAGCTGCTGTAACTGGGACTGGAGGGGGAGCCTGGCAGGGAGAAGCCCCTTGATGTGCAAGGGGGGAGGGGATGGTTGTATCGAGAGGTCCCACGGTGGGGAGGGGATAAGGTCGGGAGGGTCAGCGGTAGTTACATGCCCTGGGAGAGCCACCCCCACCTCTGCCATTCCTTATTATGCAGAGCTTACTAGGATCCTGGAAGGGGCCGGGACCTTATCGAGTGGGAGGGGAGCTTCTAAATGTTCTCCTTCTGGAGCAAGGATGGGGAGCGAGGGAGCGTGTGTGAGCCCTCGGTGAGCGCCTCCCTCTGTGTCAGTGGTGGGAGAGTACTCGTGTGTGCGTGTGTGTGTGTGCGCGCGCGCGCACC
>NW_011494752.1:4215640-4218796 GCF_000754665.1 Bison bison bison
TGCTCCATGCTGTTGCTAGCTACGCAGTCCTCGCCGCGCCAGCCCGGTGGGGCGTAGTGGGCGGCGGCCCCTCCATGCGCCCAGTCGGTGGTGCAGCAGCCGCACCCGGCCACCGCCGCGCGCGAGGAGCGCCCGGAGTCCGCCACTCAGGCCCCGCCCACAGGCCCCGCCCTCCCGCCCCTCCCTCCACACCCCACCCGCGGGTAGAGGCGTCGCGCGCGCGCATACACACACACCTTACACACCACACACACACACACACTCCTCACACATCCAGGGGCACACCCCTGCCAGCTTCTCCTGTTCTGCCTGTCCCGGGGGCACCGTTAGTCCCGAGAAGATCGCCTCCAAGGGAAGCCCCTCTCCTCATTTCTGAGGTTATCAGAGTCGGAAGGGCCCCACCCCTTATTTTACAGAGGCCTCAGAGGGGCTGGCCCAAGGTCACAAGCAGCTTGATGACAAAGCTGACCCCCTGGCCCAGACCACTGTGATTGCCCAAGAGCCGGCCAGAGAGATAGAGCCTGGACCACAGGGAGACCCCACCCTGATGAGCAGAGGTCTGAGCCCTGTGACCCCAGGAGGTCAGGAGCTGATGGGGAGAGGCCACCCCCTGTTGCCTCTCTTCATATGTGTTCTGAGGCCCTTGGGTGGGTGTGGGGAACAGGAATGGAAATTCCTGTCGCCTACCGTGTTCCCTGCCCCAGGCATATGCCAAGCCGAAGGAGAAGCTGAACTGTTTGTCTACTGCCAAAGAAGGGTCATCTGAAGCTCCAGATGCCAGTTGGGAACCTGCCTTGTGGACAGTGGAGCCACCAATTCTGGTGAAAGCCAAGGAGGTGGCAAAAAGCCTGCCTCCCACACTGAGACCCCCCTACCCCATCAGGGGTGGCTGATGACTGCCTGCTGCCCCTCCGTCCTGCCCCTGTGAGGGCAGGGCCACACCAAGGGGCTATCACATGCACAGGCATGTGAGACGCAGGCATGCTGCCCAGGACAGGAGTGTGGAGTCCTGGGTGGACAGGGGTGGGAATTAACCTGCCCTGAGGTGGGCAGTGGGGCTGGGGCATCGGTGTCCAGGGACTGGTGGCCCAACACCCTGGGCCAGTACCGGGAGGCATGAAGGGGATTGCACGCTTCCCACTGCACCCTGGCCTCTTTGTTAGCACCAGGGGGTGAGGGAGCAGAGGGCTGGAAGCTGAGATGGGGAGAGTTAAGATCTTCAGTGGGCCCAGACAAAGGGGGCTTTATAGGCTGGGTGTAGGGGGCATGCTAGGGGGAGGAATTCAGGAATGCAGGCTGGGGAGGCCCTGAGCCCCCCGGGCAGCCCAGTTTGGGGCTGGAGTTGGATGCCCCCTGCCCTCCCATGCTCTGGCCCTGCAGAGCATTTGCTGCTTTGCTCCTGGGACTGCAGCCAGGAGTCCCGGCAGAACTTCATCCTCGGCCACCCCTCCTTTTGCGGATCTGGGGGGCACTACCCACACACTCCCAGTCTGCCCCACCCAGCTGGCAGCAGACTCTCTTGGCTTCCCAGCTATGCCCTCTCAGCGGCCTCGTGGCCCTGTCTGCTACCAGAGTGAGTGCCCTGCCGGCTGCCAGGGGAAGGGAGGGACAGACTTGGTGAGGTCACAAGGCTATGGGGTCAATGGGGCCCTTTGTCCCTTCAAATGGAGTCTGTCTTGGGCTAAAGAGATGGGAGACAGAGAAGCATATCGCCCAGACCCTGACCTGGCCTCTCCCAGGCTGTGGTGGAGCTGGGCTCTAGGCTGTGGAAGGCAGGCTCCATTCTCCCCAGAGCCCTCTAGTTCTCTTTCAGGGCCGAAGTAGCCACTGGAAGTAAAAATTAGGAGGCAGAGTAGATGGCCCAGCAGCAGCAGCCGCCCATGCTGGCCTCTGAAACAACTGTTGCTTGGCCAGGCCTAAGTTCTGGGCTTGGGCTTTGCAAGTTTAAGAACTGTCTGTCCCCAAAGATGCTCATCTGGCCCTAAAGAGTGGACTTCTGCTGGCCAAAGTCATGGTGTCTAGATTGCTAGACACCAAAGCTATTTTATCAATGCACCCTGAGCACTATAGGAAGCTTCACAAACAGAGAATCCCAGTACACGGAAGGGAAGGGATGATATTGCTCACTGTCTCTGCCCCAGCCTTCGGGGTCCACATGTGCAGGCCTCCCTCTTGTCTGGCAGGCTGGATCTCTGACAAGCTCCTACTCCGATTCCTGATTCTACACTGGACATGGTTAAGAACCTTCAGCAGCAGTACCTCTGGGTGGGGGGTTGGGGGCCGGGGCCTAGCTCAGGTTGTCTTATTTTATCTGCTTCATAAGATTAAGAAGAGGACACTCTTATCTCTTGAAGAGTGTCTTGGGCAAAAACCTCCTTTTAGGGGGTAAAAATAAATATCCAAGTCTGGTCAGCGCCCTCCTTTCCATCTCATTGAGAAGTCAGGCCCAGGGGAAGCAGACTGAGATTCCAGTCCCAGGTCCGCTCTTCAGTAGCCCTGTGATCTCGAGCAGGTAATCTCGCCTCTCTGAGCTCCAGCTTCCACATCATGGGGTCGATGAAAGATTACATGAGATGGGAGTATAAAATGCTCGGTCCCCTGAAGGCCCCATAAATGATCAATAAAAGTTAAGTACCGTCTACAAAGAGCTGAATGAATTAATCTCATGTCAATTATTATTAGCCTTAGTTCAGCCGGTGACAATTTTTGACCTTGTTCCCAAGTTCTGGGAGGCCAAATGCTGTCTACAACCAGGTGGCACCTGTCTTCAGCTGGGTGGAGGAACAGAAATGAAGGGCGGTTTCCAGCCTGGTGCTGATCCCTGCCCCCCAGCCTCCTTCTCTTTGCCTCAGCAGCCTCCAGGGCTCCCTGGGGAGCAGAAGGAGTGGAAAGGGAACTGAGAGTCACCAGGTAAGGCAGACAATCCCCGGGTGCCAAGGGCCTGAGAAGAGAGGAAGGAGGAGGAGTACCCAGGAGAGAGCAGGAGATGAGAGGGAAGGGGGGCAGGGGGTGGGGGGGCCTCGCTCCTCCACCTGCTGCTCTGCAAACAAAGCCAAGAATGATGCAATCCTGGCCTGGTGCATGCAGCTGAGGCTACAAGGCCCTGAGAGGGAAAAGTGGGCGTGGGGGGTAGGGAGAGCAGGAGCAGCAGGGCAG
>NW_011494752.1:4218913-4219684 GCF_000754665.1 Bison bison bison
CACCCCAACATGTGGCCCCTTCCTGCGCCCCCTGGCTGCCTCCTGAAGCCCCACACCCAGGGTCAGACTCCGCCCCAAAGAGTCACAGCTGCCTTCAGTGCAGGAGGCAGACACGATGCAACGAAGACATCATTCCACAAGGGGCGGGAGATGACAAGAGACCCAGACACCAAGTTGACTCGGAAGCCCCCATTGGGCCCTTCACCAGCAGGCCTGGGGCTGCAAGTCTCAGTGTCCCCTTCCTGCCTGGAGACAAAGGGCAGAATCCTCCAGAGAATGTGGGATGGGAAGACCCAGGAGAATCTCACCCAGGCCCTGCACAAAGTAGTATATTTTTATAGAATTAAAGAAAAACCCAAGGCAGACAGTGATCCAGGTCTGGGTTCCCAATGCCAAGAGACCCTGGCATCCCCCTGGGGCAGGTGTACCATGAGCAGCCATCAAGCCATTGGGGGTGGGGGTGGGGTGGGAGGGTGCCTCCCCAACCTTGATGGGTGTCTGCCTCAGCTCCCCATTCTGTCTAGAAGCCAAGAGAACAAAGGTTTCCCCCTCTTCCACCTGGAGAAAAGGGGCTTGTCCCATCCTCCAGGGCCATGGGGAAGATGGGTCACCGGCCAGGGTCCCCAAGGGGACAGTGCATATTAAATGGGGGCAGCAGAAGAGGATGCTGAAACTGTGTTCAGGATATCTTAGCCCAACCTCCCCCCACCATCACCCAGACCCGAGGGGACAGCTGGGTGGCCTAGCCCAGAGCAGCCACTAGGGCGCAGG
>NW_011494752.1:4219784-4227599 GCF_000754665.1 Bison bison bison
CAGCCAGCTCCAGCTGCTCCCACCACCTGCTCCCACCACCATCCCCACAGTCCTACCCACCCACAACCTCTCCTCCCTCTCCTCCCTCCAGCCCATCCTCACTGTGCCTCCTGCCTCCCATGATGGGGCCCCTGAAGTCTTCATTCTTCCTTTTTGCCTTTGGGAAGGGGAAATGCCACTAATAGCAATGATAATAATTAGTGCCCGTGATTGTTTGAGTGCTGGAGGGGTCCCAGACATTTCACATGCATTATCTCATCTACTCACACATGAGATAAGTAAAAAAACAAAAACACCTCTCTCTCTTTTCAAGAGGAGATAGAGAAAGCATAAATAGATTGCTCTCAAACCCAGGGTCCTGACCTGGGAGTGTTATCTAGTGGGTGTAGGCGTGGGGAGGAGGGGAAGGACCCCTCGGATGCATCTGAGCTGTGTCCTTACCACCCCCTCTCCCCTCCCCGACCTCTTGAGATTCTAGGAGGGTGCCTTAGTTTTGGGGTGAGTGTGAGGCTTTAAAACTTTACACAAGTGATTCAGGCTCACAGAAACCCCTCCCTGGCTGAGAACCACGGCACCCTCACCCCCTGGCTCTCCTCCAGGCTCCACAAGGCATTCTGGGCACTCCCCTTGCATTCGCAGGGCAGTGTGACTGCGCCCCATTCAGGCCCAAAGGCAAGCCCAGCCCAGAGGGCCTTTCCCCACTGCTGCTTCCACTTCCAGCCTGGCTGCCTTTGGCCTGCTCCAGGGTTTTCACAAACATTCATGGGGGCATCTCTCGGTATGCTGGCACACCACTAGGTTGAGGGGTGGAGGACAAGTTGAAGATGAACAACACAAAACACTCCTTCCGTGTTTCATTTGTCTAAAGCTGGTCCTCCCATCACTTCTACATATGGGGTCCCATTTAAAAAATAGCCTGATATCCAGAAGAAAAGGATATCCATCTCTACTGCTGTTTTCGTCACATTAGGACATTGGAAAAGGTGGCAGTTACAGGGAAGGGGCACCAGGAGATGACACCCAATCCACAGTGAAACTTCTTGAAATCTTCTTTCTCTGCCAGTCTCTCAAACAAGATAGCTGCTGCCCGATGCCCCTGCTCCATTCCACATCTTCCAAACTCCCTCAGGCTCAGCTGTGAACCTTCTCATACTTAAGGATAAATTAATAATAATTTATTATTATTAATCAATTAATTAAGGATAATTTACCCTTTTCTAAGGATAAATCTAATGAGCCTCCCCTATTTTCCTGCTCATCCCATCACCCCTCATGATTGGCAGAATTAAGACCCAGAAACAAAGCCATATTTCTCAGAAGGGGGAAGGGGGAAAGCCACGGATGAGATGAGAAGCCTGTGTGAAGGGCACCTGAGGAATTCCCTGGTGGTCCAGTAGTTAAGAATCCACCTCCCAATGCAGAGGACACAGGTTTGATCCCTTATAGGGGAACTTTTATACGAAAAGGCAAAAAGTTATGACACTGAAAGATGAACTTGCCAGGTTGGTAGGTGCCCAATTTGCTACCAGAAAAGAGTATAGAAATAGCTCCAGAAAGAATGAAGAGGCTGAGCCAAAGTGAAAACAATGCCCGGTTGTGGATGTGACTGGTGAATAGAAGTAAAGTCCAATGCTGTCAAGAACAGTATTGTGTAGGATTCTGAAACGTTAGGTCCATGAATCAAGGTAAATTGGAAGTGGTCAAACAGAAGATGTCAAGAGTGAACATCGACATTTTAGGCATCAGTGAACTAAAACGGACCAGAATGGGTGAATTTAATTCAGATGACCATTACATCTACTACTGTGGACGAGAATGCCTTAGAAGAAACAGAGTAGCCCTCATAGTCAACAGGAGAGTCTGAAATGAAGTACTAGGTGCAATCTCGAAAACAACAGAATGATCTCTGTTCACTTCCAAGGCAAACCATTCAATATCACAGTAATACAAGTCTGCCAACCACTAGTGCCCCAACCACTAATGTCGAAGAAGCTGAAGCTGAATGGTTCTATGAAGACCTACAAGACCTTGTAGAACAAACACCAAAAAAAGATGTCCTTCCCATCGTAGGGGACCGGTATGCAAAAGTAGGAAGTCAAGAGATACCTGGAGTAACAGGTAAGTTTGGCCTTGGAGTACAAATGAAGCAAGGCAAAGGCTAACAGGGTTTTGACAAGAGAATGCACTGGTCATAGCAAACACCCTCTTCCAACAACATGAGACAACTCTATACATGGATATCACTAGATGGTCAATACCGAAATCAGATTGATTATATTCTTTGAAGCCGAAGATGGAGAAGCTCTATACAGTCAGCAAAAACAAGACCAGGAGCTGACTGTGGCTCAGATCATGAACTCCTTATTGCAAAACACAGGCACAAATTGAAGAGAGTAGGGAACACCACTAGACCATTCAAGTATGTCCTAAATCAAATCCCTTGTGATTATACAGTGGAAATCACAAATAGATTCAAGGGATTAGATGTGATAGAGTGCCTGAAGAACTATGGATGGAGGTTTGTGACACTGTACAGGAGGCAGTGATCAAAACCATCCCCAAGAAAAAGAAATGCAAAAGGACAAAATGGTTGTCTGAGGAAGCCTTACGAATAGCTGAGAAGTGAAAGGCAAAGAAGAAAAGGAAAGATGTGTGTGTGTGTGTGTATCAGTCGCTCAGTTGTGTCCAACTCTTGCAACCCCATGGGCTGTATGTAGCCCACCAGGCTCCTCTGTCCAAGGGATTCTCCAGGCAAGATACACCCGTCTGAATACAGAATTCCAAAGAATAGCAAGGAGAGGTAAGAAAGTCTTCCTAAATGATCAGTGCAAAGAAATAGAAGAAAACAATAGAATGGGAAAGACTAGAGATCTCTTCAAGAAAATTAGAGATACCAAGGGAACATTTCATGCAAAGATGGGCTCAATAAAGGACAGAAATGGTATGGACATAACAGAAGCAGAAGATATTAAGAAGAGGTGGCCAGAATACACAGAATTATACAGAAGAGATTTTAATGACCCAGATAACTTACAGAATGGTGTGAGCACTCACCTAGAGCCAGATATCCTGGAATGCGAAGTCAAGTGGGCCTTAGGAAGCATCACTACAAACAAAGCTAGTGGCGGTGATGGGATTCCAGTTGAGCTATTTCAAATCCTAAAAGATGATGCTGTTAAAGTGCTGCACACAACATGCCAGCAAATTTGGAAAACTCAGCAGTGGCTATAGGACTGCAAAAGGTCAGTTTTCATTCCAGTCCCAAAGAAAGGCAATGTCAAAGAATGTTCAAACTACCACACAATTGCACTCATCTCACACACTAGCAAAGTAATGCTCAAAATTCTTCAAGCTAGGCTTCAACAGTACATGAACTCAGAACTTCAGATGTTTAAGCTGGATTTAGAAAAAGCAGAGGGAACCAGAGATCAAACTGCCAACATCCACTGGATCATTGAAAAAGCAAGAGAATTCCAGAAAAACATCTACTTCACTGACTACACTAAAGCCTTTGACTGTGTGGATCACAACAAACTGGAAAATTTTTTAAGAGATGGGAATACCAGACCACCACCTTACCTGCCTCCCGATAAATCTGTATGCAGGTCAAGAAGCAATAGTTAGAACTGGACATGGAACAACAGACTGGTTCCAAATTGGGAAAGGAGCACGTCGATGCTGTATATTGTCACCCTGCTTATTTAACTTATATGCAGAGTACATCATGCAAAATGCCAGAATGGATGAAGCACGAGCTGGAATCAAGATTGCTGGGAGAAATATCAATAACCTCAGATATGCAGATGACACCACCATTATGGCAGAAAGTGAAGAGGAGCTAAAGAGCCTCTTGATGAAAGTGAAAGAGGAGGATGAAGAAGCTGGTTTAAAACTCAACATTCAAAAACCAAAGATCTTGGCATCACTTCATGGCAGATAGATTGGGAAACAATGGAAACAGTGACAGACTATTTTCTTGGGCTCCAAAATCACAGCAGATGGTGACTGCAGCCATGAAATTAAAAGATGCTTACTTCTTGGAAGAAAAGCTATGACCAACCTAGACAGCATATTAAAAAGCAGAGGCATTACTTTACCGACAAAGATCCGTATAGTCAAAGCTATGGTTTTTCCAGTAGTCATGTATGGATGTGAGAGTTGGACCGTAAGAAAGCTGAGTGCTGAAGAACTGATGATTTTGAACTGTGGTGTTGCACAAGATTCTTGAGAGTCCCGTGGACAGCAAGGAGATCTAACCAGTCCATCCTAAATGAAATCAGTCCTGAATATTCATTGGAAGGACTGATGCTGAAGTTGAAGCTCCAATACTTTGGCCACCTGATGTGAACAACTGGTTCATTGGAAAAGACCCTGATCCTGGGAAAGGTCAAAGGCAGGAGGAGAAGGGGATGACAGAGGATAAGATGGTTGGATGGCATCACTGACTCAATGGACATGAGTTTGAGCAAGCTCCAGGAGTTGGTGATGGACAGGGAAGCCTGGTGTGTTGCAGTCCATAGTGTCGCAAAGAGTCAGACATGGCTGACTGACTAAGGGGAACTAAGATCCCATGTGCTGTTGGGCAATTAAACCCATGCAACATTAACTACTGAGTCCACACGCTGCAACAGAGACCCATTGCAGTCACAGTTTTTTAAAATGGAATAAAATAAAACTAAAAAAGGAGGTGTCTGAGCTGAGCTGTTTAACTGCAGGCTTTCTTATCCAGTAGGGGCCAGTGTGTGGTTCAGTGCAACCTCTGGTCACTGGACAAAGCCTGCTGACCCTACACTGGCAGCTTCTCCCACCTAAAGGGCAGCATCTTTGTCATTCTCTCTGACACCACTGACAGCAGGAGGAAGCGGTCCACATCCCCCTTGAGATATCTTACATTACAGCTACATCACTTACTCCATGCTTTTACTCCACACACCAAAAGCCCAATCCCTTCCTTAAAATTCTCAAGAAGCCTGACATTTAGGGTCTAAACCCCCCACCCCCATGACTCCATACAACCAAACTGTCCTGTGCAAACGATGAAAATCCAGGTTCAAGGCTGGCTGACTAGGAAAATGAGGCTGCACTCCTGGGAGGGGGGCTGATCTCACCTTTCCTCAAGCACCAACACCTTGGCACTGTGCCAGCCCGGAGGCAGGGAGACAGCTGAATAGAACATAGGTTCTGTCCTTCAGACCAGAGATTATAGTCAAGTAACTCCAGACACATGAACAAATATTTTAACACAGAAAGGAGCATTTGTTTGGCTGAGAGTGGCTGGTGAAAATTCTAGAGGTGACTGGAGGGAAATCCTTGAAGGATAGCAGTTCTTCAGGTGAAGAGGGTAAGAAGTAATGATCCTCCAGGTAGACAAGACAGCATGAGGGAAGATGGAGTGTCAGGAGAAGAGATGCCATGATCTGGGAACCTCAAATCATGCATTGTGACCAAGTGCCTCCGGTGTGGCAGGAGCAGGAGAAACGGCCTTGAATCTTAGGTTGAGGAGTTAAGGTTTTCGTATCTAGTTTAAAAGTCATCAGTGATTTAGGGAAGTGACTTAAGCACATCTTTATTCTGGAAGGACTGGAGAGGGGAAACAGGAAGCAGGAAGACCAGTTGGGAACTGCTGAAATTGTCCAGGTGAAAAAGGGGAAGGGTCTAAACTAGGCCATGGCAATGGATAGGGGTGCGTGACAGGTCCTAGCTTCAGTGGGGATTGTGAACAAGAGTGAAATTGCAGTCAAAATTCCTCTTGAGAACCTCTGGGGAAGGGGTTCCATTAGAGATTAATAACTCGGTTTTTAGTACTTCTTCAGAGCTAGAGTGAACTCTAGTGCCTTTGGCTGAGCACCAGAAGAAAACGGTTGGTCTTCAGAATCCGTATGGCACAAAATGCTTGCACTCTAAGAGACTGGAGAGGAACCAAAATAGAAAATTCACTTTTCCCATCTCACCCCTCAATCGGGGGACACAGATGCAATGGAGGAGGAAATCTCCTGCACAGTTACTGCCATGTGCTTATAACTGAATTCAAGTAGGTTAGGAACAGGCATGGTAAGACACAACTGAGGTGAGACAGAATGAAAGTGGAAGCTGAAAGCAGACAAGAAACACAGGAATTGAAGGAGGTGGTTTCAGGTTTTGGGGGTGAGGAGGGAGGGAAGGGACTATTTTATTTGAGGCTTCCTCTTTCCAAAAGAATGCCTTTTCTTCTATGGCTTTATCACTCAAGCCAGAGAGGACTAGTGCCTCTTCCCCAACGAACCTCACACATCGTCACTAATACGAACAGTGTTGATTTGAAATGATGAAAACCTATGTCTTCACTTTCAAGAAATGCCCACTAACACTCTTGACTGTTGGTGTTGGCAAAGATCTTTATGATCGACAAACTGTATCCAAATGGGGGACATTAGAGCACTGGAATTACTGATTCCAAGTTAAGCATTTTCCTTTGTAATGTTCCTCTTACTTCACAGTTTGGAGCATTTTTTCTTCGAGAAGGGAAGAGAACTTTCATCAGGAGTTCATGCCTTCACAGAATGGCTATCAACATTGCTAAGACATTGTTTCATCCTAATATGGACCTGTGACTTGGGAGTGAGCTGAGTGGGGCCAGCGGGGATCCTGAGACTCCTTCCTGGGGCACTCTAATCAACCCTAAGACAACGCCACAGCTGAGAACCAGGGTTTCAGCTCACTTGAGTGTGCTTTCCACGATGAGGATGCAGAGAAACTACAGAAAACTCTCCAAAATGTGCCAAGGTTAGCACACCAGCCTTCTAAGTGGGGAACTTGGAGACAGACTGGGTGAGAAAGTTAAGAGGAAAGATTTGAGTGGCTCCAAGTAGCCACAATCAGAGAAACATTTCTAGTCCTTTCCTCTCCAAAGAGGACCGCTCAAAAGGGAGTAGGCTAGAAAGACAGGAGGGACACAGGTTAAACTCATGAAAAACCTTGACTGCCAGTCTAGACATAAACTAGGAATGTCCATTATGGTATGCAGTATGAACTCTCCCAAAATAGAGCAGAAAGGCCCAGAAAGCTGTCTGAAATTCTCCTGCACTTCCTAGGGAAGGAGAAAGTAGCTATGAGCAATGGCCATCAGCCTCAAGAATTTTCCAATCTCTCTGATTCTGACAAGAGCACTTCTGGATGTGATCTGTTTAGCTGACATCACAGGGATTCCCTGAGTGCCAGGGTGGGCCATCTGACCCTAAGTGGGTCGTTATGGTGTGAGGAGTCATGAGATGAGAGAGGGACTGAGAAACCACCACCCAAATAACATGAAATAATTTCTAAACATTTTTATTTCAAATCTCTTTTCACCCCTTCCGCAAAAAGACATGGGTCAGTACAGCAATCATAAAAAGGAGATACAAACACAAGAGTCAAATGTCTCCCGCACTGACACTTTACAAAAAACCGGGAATTGTACATGAGTTTTCCAAACAGGACCTGCAGCAGCTACTAATGTCCCTTTACAAGAGTCAACATGCCTATTAATACAGTATATACAGACACCCCATTCTGGAACTAATCTACAGGGACATCCCAACACCCCCCATCTTAGAAAAATACTTTTAAATAAGCCATCTTACTCTAAACTATGTAACATTCCAGTTGTACCGCTAAAGGATCCAAATTCAGTCTCTTCTCAGCTGTGCAGTAAAATATGAAGGAAAGGAAGGGTTACATGCTTGTCCTTTGAGGCCAAGTGGTAGTGGCGGCAAGCAGTGAAAAACTCCAAGAACAAATGAATTCTCAGAAAACAGGGCTGCATAATCCATCCACTCTTCCCAACAGTAGCATCTTCTT
>NW_011494752.1:4227699-4235102 GCF_000754665.1 Bison bison bison
AATGTCTCCCGCACTGACACTTTACAAAAAACCGGGAATTGTACATGAGTTTTCCAAACAGGACCTGCAGCAGCTACTAATGTCCCTTTACAAGAGTCAACATGCCTATTAATACAGTATATACAGACACCCCATTCTGGAACTAATCTACAGGGACATCCCAACACCCCCCATCTAGCCCCAGAAAAATACCAAAACACATCCAAAGTGCATTTGTTTTGTTTATATCAAAACATCTTTCCCTTTCCCCACCCCACCCTCAGACCCTCCCACCCCATTTAAGATTGGCCTGCAAGTCTATTTTAACCATTTAGTAATTTTTTATAGTTTATGAAAATAAATTATACAGCAAATATTTTAATAAATTAAGCACAAAAAGGTTGAGGAAAGGAGAAAAACTAAATGGGAAGACAAAAGCCAGGCTGCGCTTTGGCTTGGAGGGTGGGGTGGCAGAAGAGGACGGAAGTGGTTGCAGGGGGATGTGGCTCCCCTTCTGGTGAAGAACTGGCAACCACCCCGAGCCCAGATTGACACCCCTCTTCATTGAGTTCCTTAAAAACAACCAAAAAATGTACAGCAGTGGCTGTGCCACGGGCAGCACCAGTTTGGGCATTCCAACAGGCCTGCCCACAGAGCGGTGCCTGGATTATGCTTGTCCCTTGGAAAAGGTTCTGGGCCTAACAGTGAGGGGCAGGTCCCTGTTCAATCAAGGGAGCACCAGGGATGGAGTAGTCAGACCAGCCTTCCCGCTCCACCTGAGCTGAGTAGGGGGCTTAGGATGCAGCTCAGTGCGGGGCTGTGTGGTTTGTGATCTCCTGGGTTCTGACCAGAAGTGTCCTAAGTTCAATTACACTCCATCTCCAGGAGCAACTAGGATCGCAGTCCAGCTGCGAGCAGACATTCACTGCCCAGACTGGCTGCCATTTGCCTGCCCCTCAGCATTTTGAAAGAGGGGGTAGGAGGGGGGAGGAAGCAATTCCAGGTACCCTCTTAAGAAGATGAAATGGGCGTGGAGGTATGTCACAGACTCAGCATGCAGGACTGGCTTCCTGGGAGGGGGACCAGAGCGGGAAGGAATGGGAGAAGGGACAGAGATGGAAAACAGGAAGAATTCAGGGGCACCTACCAGGAAGGTCAAGAAGCATGAAAAAGACAAAGACAATATGGAATCTGCATGTAAAGAAAGGTCTTTCCCTGGCAGATTATAGAGAATCGATAATTTAAATACAGTTCCTTACTCTATTTTTCTAACTGTAGTATCTGAGTCCCCAGTGCCTCTGTCTCTATGCTCCAACTCTCACCTCACACCTCCCAAGGCTTCACTCTTATCAAGGCCTCCTGCCATTTTGTGCTGAGCATGAAGACTTTAATGTCAAAACAGGATAGATCGCGGGGACTGGCAGATTTGACTTTGCCTTCTTGAGCTGTGTGGCCCAATAATCCTATAGCTATCATGGGGGGAGAGGGGCATGCTTTTTTTTTTCTTTTTATTTTTTAATAAAAAAGGTTTTACTCCCCAGGAGCAAATAAATCATTTTGAACTACTGATAAACACTGCTGCAGTGAAAAGAAAGATGGCTCCATGTATGCAATAGCACAAATTCCGTGTAAGAACAGCTGTGTCGACAATTAGAGCTAAAAATCACTTCTCCACTTCCCCCTTCCCCACGAACCAAACCAAGAGGATTCCCATAGGGAAAATGTCTAACTCAAAAGCTCCTCCCTTAGGGACAGGGGCATGTAATTCTCTTAGAAGTGGACAACAAACAGCAGGTCTCCCCTCAGTGGAGATGCTCTCCACACCCCCATTAGTGGCAAGACTTCTGCAAATAAAGACACACACATACGCACACACACAGACTTTCAGACCTCCTTCCAGCAGCAGAGCTGTACATCCCAGTGCTGAGGCCTCTAACTTCAGGGCTCAACCCCTAGGGAGAGGTGGCAGGGCAGCGGGGAATCTAACCTAGGGGGCAAGTTCCTCCAATTGCCATTTCCTACCAGGGTCAAGGGTTTCAAGCAGGCCATGTTCTTCTGGGTCCCGGGGTGAGGGCTTCAAGGCTGGCACCCAGCTTTGCTGTAGTCTCTCACCCTGGATCTGGGAACACTAACCACCCTGCCTCTCGCCAGTTCTTTCTGGAAGCATAGGGGTTCTGTGGCCATCCCCACGTCACTCCCAACCTTAATAAGGGGCTTGTGGAATCAGCCCCAGCGACAAGCATGAAAGCAGAAGAAACTGTGGTGATGGGCTCCCCACTACGCCTCTGCCCTCACGAGGCTGGGAGCTGCCACCCAGGGCTGGCTTTCCAGGATGTCACACTCACTGTATCTAGGCACAGGCAGGCAACCAGACCAAGGTCATTGCCAACTGTCCCTAAGACCTAGTCGTCACCTATTTATCTAGTCCCACACCAAAGACCCCATACCTCCTCACTCCTGTGTGACCACAGCACACGAAATTCAAGTAATAGCAAGTTGTAGCAGTAACTGTCACTAGATCACAGTGGTTCACACCTGTCCTGAGGAAGGTTACAGTAGATCAGTCATAAACAAGCAAAGGTTAAACAGGCAGATCCGAGGTACTGACATCACCTAGCCACAACCAATGACGGGTCCCTAGAGGTGAGAGCCTTTTCCAGTCTGTGAGTTGAAAATACAAGCACCAAAAAGGAATGAGTTCCTTCTGCAGACTGCGTTTCAATTAGCACTACACAGAACTGGTAGAGGGTCAGGGGTACGGCCGGCGGGTGAAGGGGAGTGCTGACGACAGCCAGCTGCTCCTGCTCCCTCTGTTGACTGACTGGGCTGGTGCCCTTCCTCCTCACCTCTGGATGGAGCCTGTCTCCTCCGGCACAATTCTGTTCTGTAGCCACTCTACTGAGGAAGAAGTAGGGTATAGCCTGGGCTGTGACTCATGCACAGACAGGTCACAGACATGGTCAACACTACCCTTCCCGGCAGGAGAAAGAACGGTGGTTGAGGGTGGGTCACGCCTCCTCAGCTGGTTTGGTTTTGTACCTGAGTACAGATCCTCCAGTGGAAACCGCTGGTACCACAAAGGGTCCAGGGCTCTGCCTCCCTTCCTCTGGCTATGCTGAGAGCAGTGAAGCCCCAGCCACGGGCAGGGCAGGGGCCCCTGGCTGACTTCTGGCTCTGGGCTCCACCTTGCCATCATAACCCCTCAGCATTCACATCTACCTGATGACTAGGAAGTTTTGGTCTAGATCACAGCACAGAAAAAGGATTCTTTGATGCCACTGCTCTAACTTGGGGCTGTGCACTGTTCAGTACATGCTGTGCAGGTATCTGCTTGTGTGCTCTTGTTCCTGCATTTCTCAGTGTCCTCCCCTCACCTAAAAACCAAAGTCCCACAGCTCCAGAGCTTTCCTAGACCATCTGGCCTTCCATGAACTTAGCCACTCTGGATTTCTTTAGAGCCAGCCCTCGATTCTCCTTTGCTGCGCTGAGTCATTCTCTAAATGTGGCCATCACCTAAAAGCTCCCTTAGGCCAGATAATATGTCTTCCACCTCTTGTGTTTTCCACAGTAGCTAGCCTAGAGCCACACAAGTGCACACTAAAAAGTAATTTTTTAAAAAAAGATTTCAGATAGCTGCAAAACAGCCACTTGAGGATCTCAACAGATTCCAGTCAGTAGGCTTTAGGTGGGTGGCACTTTCTGCAAGATGGCAAGTTAATTTGCACATTCAAGAGGTGAGACCCATTGGTTAAGCCAATTCCTGGGATCACTATCTTAACTGGTTGGTAATACTACCATGACAGCCAGAGAGAGCAGAGGGGCCAAACAACAGAGCAGAGGTGGGCTGTGTTTATGCTACAAAGCTCATTTTGTGCATTACCTCTTGACAGCCAGGTAACAATGCAAGTTTCCACCCTATTCAGCTAAAAGGAGGAACGGTCATTCCACACGGGACGTAAGGCAGAAGGTCGATGCTTCCAGGTGAGGCAGTCCTATAAACCACCAAAACACTGGGGCCTCACCCTAAACCATCAGGAAACCACAAACCTGACATTATTTATCTCACTAGATGAGGCAGATTTAAACACAGGGGAACCAAAAGAGGCAGTGTACTGGAACACTTACTGCAAAAGAGTAATAAAGATCAAACAGCTCAATTTTCACATCTTAATAACAAACTTCTCCCCAGAGTAACTCTACAGAAAAGCAAACTCATACTGCTATGTGATTTGACAATGGCCCAGTTCAGAAAAGCACTGGAATTCTTCTCCCTCTTCCTCTACTTCTATCTGGAAAAGAGGCAGCTCTCAAATCAGCATCTGACAGACTTCCCAATGAAAGGAGGGCAAACAAGATCTAACTCAGGAAAATGTCTGAGTTGCTAGAAAGAACTCAGGAAAATAAACAAGCCTTTGCTCCCTCCTGTTTCAGACCAACCTAAGATGAGCTGTAATGCTCTCCTCCCTCTCACTGATCTCAAACATCCCATTAAAGCTGAGCCATGAGGGAGCTTTCTCTAGGAAGAGCACAATAGTTTCCTTTCTCACCCTCCTCCACATTCCCTCTTACTAGCTGACAGACATATGGAGGTAAGGAACACTGACTCCTAAGTCATGGGTACCGTTTGCCATTAAGAATCTGGAAGCACGCTCCATTAACGGCAGCAGCCCGGGACTGGAGCTCTGAACTGCTCAGGTGATGAAAATACTACTGCCTTGACAGCTGGTAGAAGCAATAGGAATGATGTTACCATGACCAGAGTGAAATGAAGTTATCTCGAGGGAAGGGGTTGAGGGGAGAGAAACAGGGCTAACATGAAGTCATAGAATTCAGTAAAACAGAACGAATATAGCTTCTATGAGAGGTGATTCTGAAATTAGGTTCCTAAACCTTAGAAGGAAGGTATATGAGGAGTCACTACTTCCCCAGTGGGGCCATGTGCCAGGTTTTGTCCAGCATTTCTATTTAAGACTATCCACCCTCCTTTCTTTCCTGTTCCTGCTAAAGCTACCCATGCTTACAGAGAAGCAGGTTCTCCTCAATTAGAAACTCCCAACTTGATCTGCACTCTTGACTCCTTTCCCTTTCTTCAAGGTCAATGTGAAGACTGGAATTCTGCCTTTGGGACCAGCTGAATGATCATCACTGGCAACCTGCTCTCCTCTCCTTCCCTCCCTAAGACCTGCTCACCCTCAGCACCACTTCCAATCCAATGGGCACAAACCCCAGTTGCCTTTAGGGTGAGTCTTCTGTACCGAGAAATGCAAATATACAAAACAAAACTTCTGAAAAAGGAACAGTGTTGAGACTTCTTCCGGTTTCCCGGGGAGTTCATCCAGGTCCAGGAGCACAGGGCTGGATGTGACATGGTGGAGCCCTGCTCAGAGTCCGCTGGTGTGCTTCATCCAAGCCCCAGGGTGGTGAGGGGAACCAGTCTCTTGCACAGAGGATCCCAATCCTTCCTACTCCCTCATGTTTTCTTCACTCTCCTTTTCATGGTGGCTTCATTTGGTTCTTTAAAACTGGAGCTTGGCAACCAAATGCCTAGGTTAAAAAAGGGGAAAATTAGAGTGGCTCAATACAGTGGAATCAAAACGGAGTCACAGCCCAGCCTCTGGAGGTAGAGGAGCACAGCTCAAAGGGAGAATGGAGCCTGGAGAGCCCAGTGCTTCCACAAACACTGCAGGCAGCTGGGGATGCAGCGTGGCCTTTGTCATGGAGACCTGAGCAGCCTACAACCTGGTCACCAAAAAAGGTCCTAAAATGACAGATAAAGATGCCCCTCACACCGCTTCCCTTCTCTCTTTTCCTTTCCCCTTCATTTTCCATTCACTCTTCCCCTCTGCTTCTCCCCTAAGGCCCACTTGCTCTAGGGACCAAAAAAGGAACCGGGTCCCTGGAGGAATCCCTGGCGAGTCAGGCTAGAAACAGCTGCAAGCCTACGGCTTCTGGCCAGTGAAGAGGGCTGACATATCGTCACAAAGGCCGGTGTGGCATTAACCTTCCGATTCAAGAAGGGCACTGTGCCAGCTGTCACTCTGTCCCGTAACTCCAAGCGCCCTGGCAAGAAATTCTCCAGGAAACAGCATGCACAGACCAAGTGGCCACTAAGAACTCTGAAATTAAAACAAGTCTGACCAACGAGAAATCCTAATGGCCAAATTTCATAGCTTAAAAGGCCTTTCCCTTGGGAAGTGTTCCCAAGAGAACTTCCTTGTTTTTTCAAGAGGTCCTCAGAGCAAGCACAGCAGGGTGGTTTATTCTCTGCTACAAGCAACAACCCCAGTGTCACAGCAAAAAAGAGACCCCAGGAGTTCAGTGCAATCCTCTACTAATATATGACTGCCCCTCCACACTCATGACCAATGGCCAGCCCCAGCCTATGCCTGATCATATCAGGGCTTTTGTACTTAGAGGATCTCTTGCCTAGAATGTCTGCTCCCAGGTCCTCTCACAGTTAACTCCTTGATATTCAAATCTCAGCTAAAATGCCACCTCCTCACAAGAGCCTTCCCTGATCATTCAAACTTGAGTATGAATGACATGTTACCACTAACCACTGAACTTCACCCAATTTAATTTCCCTCACAACATGCACAGTCAACTGAAACTAGCCTATTCCCTGACTCACTTGTTGCTATCCTCCCTAAAGAACTGCAGCTCTGTGAGAACAGGGCCTTTGACTATCTTGTTCAGCACTCTCTTCTCAATTCATACTGCCTACTTAATATATAGAGGTCTGCTGAATCAACAAATGGGGAACTCACTAACTCCTGCGGAAAACCATTCCATACTTGGATCTGTTCAAAAGGTTCTTCTAAAGATAAAACTGAGGACTTCCCTGACAGTCCAGTGGTTAAGAATCCAAGCTTCTGCTGCTTGGGGCACAGGTTTAATCCCTGGTCAGGAAAGTTCTATATGCTGCGCAGTGCGACCAAAAACAAAATAAAGTAGAAATAAAGCTGGAGACTGAACTCTGTTTATAACTTACTCTGTGTTCCTGCCCTGCTCCCTGGAACCACACAGAATAAGTTTGATTACTCTTAGGAAAATCTATCAAACAATTCTTTTGGCCTCCAAGCCCCTCTCACCCTAAAACTTCTCTGGTCCATGATAATCATTTATTCCCTGCATTATGAAGTGTGGACAGTCCCCACCATCCCTAACCTTTCTCTGAATATACATGTGCTCGTGTAGGCTCCTCCTAAGGCACAGCACCTACAGAAGCAGTGCTCTAATTGAACACTGCCAATTATTCCTCAACAGTGCAGATGAGTAGGTGGGTCCCCCTAGTTCCCTACCCTAATCATTGCAAAGCCACCAAACAGAGAAACCCTCCTAGACAAAAGAGCCCTTAAATGTTTTAGGAGACACTTCTGAGTGCACAAAACTTGCCAATAAAGGCAGACCTCCTTTAGATTGTT
>NW_011494752.1:4235202-4253334 GCF_000754665.1 Bison bison bison
CAGGCAAACCTCATTTAACTTGTTTTGTTGCGCTTTTACAAGTTGAAGGTTTGTGGGAACTCCACGTTGTCAGATGATGGTTAGCATTTTTTAGCAATAAAATATTTTTAAATTAAGGTATGTAGATTTTTTAGACATAATGCTAGTGCACACTTAACAGACCACAGTATAGTGTAGACAAAACTCTTTATATGCGTTGGGAAACCAAAAAAATCATGTGACTTGCTTTACTGTGATATTTGCTTTTTTCCAGTGGTCTGGAACAGAACCCGTGATACATCTCCCAGGTATGCCTGCAACTGAAGATTTGACACAGAAACTGCACATCCAGCCCAGGATCCTTTAAGTTAAAACTTAACTGCCTCCCGGAGTTACCATTTCTTGATCTCTCTTCATTCCTCTTCCCCTGGCTAGTCCTGGCTCACATGCTCTCCCCTCAAGAGCACAGGATCAGAGACATCCAGAGCCAAGAGGAGACACATAGCTGGGGTCATCTGAGCCATGGCCCCAAAACACCCACGGAACAAAAACACCAGTTGTCACTCTCTCCCATTATGAAGAGAGCTGAGAGGGTGGGAAGAGTTAAAGCCCCCTTTCCACTCTAAAGCTGTCCCACCTATGGGTTTTCCCCCTTTCTTCTGTATGGGGGATGGGATTAGAAACAGATGAGGTTAGAAGAATTCAGTGCTTAGAAAGGACACTCCCCACTGAGAGGGGGTAAGGGTAGTCTTTGACACCAGCAGTAGATCACTAGAACGTGAGATCTTACACGTAACCCTTACTACCAAAATCACCACTTTCTGGTAATTCTGTTCCCTACTTACCTCTACTTTCAATATTCACATTAATGTAATTTAAGAAGACTTTTTTTTTCGGCTGAGCTCCGAGGCATGTGGGGATCTTAGTTCCCCAACCAGGGATCGAACTGGAGCCCTCAGCACTGGAAGCATACAGTTCTAACCACTGGACCACCAGGGAATCCCCAAGACTAATTAGAATCTACCTGTACAAACCAGTATTCCAAGGTATTTTATGGGAAAACAAATAAATAAAACTCAGTATAGCAATGGGATACACTCTTACATAAATGAATCCCTTAGTTAATTCATTTATTGTCTTCACCAATTTACTTTTCGGTGGCCCAGATGGAATTTTAAACAGAAGAGCAAGCTGTTTTTTCCTCATCCCCATATTCCAAGCCATGGGATAGTAGAACTCTCACTGAAGTGCATGCCTGTTGCAATTAAGGGCATTTTGTGTTCCCTTTGATGAAGTTTTCTTCCCCTTTGGTTTCCTGCTCTACATGTCATTTGTCCAACAGCTGCACTTCTATGTCCTCCTCTTTATATATATTCAGTGATTAGCATGCATGTTGCTTTGCAAATACTCAAGCCTTTCTTGTCTATTTGTTCTTCTCCCTGTTGGGGTATGTGCCCCCCTGGGACTCCGTGATCAGATGTGGCAACTCTCTGGACAGATGCCTGGATTGGGATACGTGCATGGGATGGGAGGAAGGGGGCAAGGCCCAGTGCAGGATAACTGCCCAGGAAGAGACCAGGCTGGACAGTGAGGTGGAGTATGCATACCCTTGGTGGTGACCAGCAGGGGGCCCCTCGCTACGTGGAGGGTTCCAACACCTCTTGCTTCTGTTTGGAAATGAGCTGCGCTTCCTTTAGAGACAGGTATACCTCTTCCTGAGGATCATAGTAGTAGAACTTTCGGATATAAGAGATCAGAGGCCTACGAATAATACAAAAGAAGGGTACACACAAGTGTTATACAGAACTTAAAAAAGAAAGATCACCTTTATTCAACCCTCCCTTGTTTTCATTCCCTATATGGTTGAGACAACACCGAAGAGTCTCTGCCAACTTGAGAAAATTCCCACGTTCTCACTTATTATAGTTCTGTCTCCCTCACTCTTACCATCTCCACTCTACTCTTCACAGAGTCTGCACAAGGGAAAGTGACACACGCACACACCTTCCTCCTTCTTGGCTGTACTGTGACATTTCTAAGGTAGGTGCTAAGACGCAGGAGAAGTGAAAAATGACGCCTGGGAGTTGCCAGGCTCTGCCTGTACACTCCACTTGCAGGCCTCACTGACACTTTAAGTAACCCTCCATTCCCGCTCCGGCTCTAAAGACCCCATCATACTTAGGCAGTGGGAGATCCGGGATGTGATCGATCCGGACGAGCTGTCGGATTCGGAATCGGCAAAGGTGCTGGAGGGATTTGACATTGCTGAATCGGGACACTGGATAGAGCAACTGGACTGGAGTTGGTGGCAGTCCTTCAAGAACAAAAACCGAGAGAAATATTCAGATGAGACAAGGCAGCTAACTATATATAATCTTCCTCATGAAGAGAATCCAGGGAAGGGAAATGGTGCTTCTTTACAGTTCACATATGTCTTCTGTGCAAAAGCGCCCTTCCACAAAACTTGGTTTCCATAGTACTGCTACCATATTTCATACTCAGGGGAGCCTATCCTCTGGCAGGGGGCTTCCCCAGCCTGACTTCTAACAACTGAGAGTCTTGCTCTTCAAACAGTTCAGTGAAAAATGTCAAGCTAGAGACTCTGCTTGGAGCCAAGTGGCCAATCTCAGGCCCAAGGACAACAGTCAAAGGCATCCTTGTTGGGAATGGGAGACACTTGTGTAGCATCTAGAGTATCTTGGAAGGTGAGGACTCAAAAAGGCTGTTCAGAGGGGTCCCCACCAAATTCCAACTGAGAGACAGTAAGCAGAAGGCAGCAGCTAGGATCAAATTTTACAGGCCGGTCACACAGTCACTTACTTCAAGCCTGGACAATCAGGTTTAGCTACCTTTTACTCCCCGTCAATCCTCCACCCCCACCAACCACCCTTCTTACTTCTGAAAATTTAGGTTGGGTACAGGAACAGAAAAAAAGATGATAATACTTTTTCTTTTTTAGATAAACAGCTTCCAAATAATATTCATATTGGTTAACTATTTTTTTTAAAGGTTCACTTTAATTGTGTGTGCTCAGTTGTGTCTAACTCCTTGCAACCCCATGAACTGTACCCCACCAGGCTCCTCTGTCCATGGAATTTTCCAGGCAACAATACTAGAGTGGGTTGACCATTTCCTTCTCCAACGGATCTTCCCGACCCAGGAATCAAATGAGCATCTCTTGCGTCTCCTGCTTGGCAAGTGGATTCTTTACCACTGCACCACCTAGGAAGCCCAGGATGTACCACCTGGGAAGCCTAGGATAATACTTTTAAAAGAAAAGCAACTACAGTAGCTTGGGCAAGCTGGAGTTGGTACTGTTCTGTGTACAAGTGCCTGCTGACTAAGGCCAGTCAAGCCCAACGGAAGCCCCACACTCATGTTTCATCACAGTATCAGCAGGCTCCATGCTGGGAAATTCCAGCCCCCGGGGGTCAATGCCACAGAACGGAGACACCCACAATGGCAGGGACATTGAAACACGTTCAAGAGAATAAAGAATACTCTTGTTTCAATAAACAAAGGACTATGGAAGGTAAGCAAACTGCTCTCAGAAAGAATCTGAGTTGCAAAACCTTTGAAAGAATTCTTTTCTCAACCATTGTTGAATCAAATCAAACTCTGTAGACACAACTTGTTGGAAAATAAAATATTTTGGGAGTTTAATTTCAAACAGTTTTAAAATTTTGTTTGAAGCCATGAGAAGAAAAAATTAAAGCTTGCAGATTGTCTCCCAAAGCCTTTTCATGGTTGTTAATAACAGACTTTCTAAAAAAATTGAAATACATTTCATGCTATATAAATAAGCTTATCTTAAAATCATTTACCTCAGTCTTCAAAGCTGTGCTCCCAACACATACCACTATTACCCCCCACTGCACAATGAAGAAACTGAGGCCTACTGAGCTTAGAGAATTTGCTCACAGCACAGAACCAACAGAGCTGGCCTTCCCTGAGCACTTGCTCTGTCTGAGGAAGAGTTTAGCCCAGGGAACCTCAAAGGAGGGCTCTCCAGGAGTCTTCCAGAGCATCTGCCCGTGTGACTGTCTTAACAGGGGGTGCTGTCAAGACAGTCACAGCTTCTTGATTCAGGACCAGTCTCTCTTAGTCCTTGACTTCTCACCCCTATCTCTTTAAATCTAACGCTTATATTTTTAAAGCACTGTAACCCTCACCCTCAGGGGCTGGTTCCCCGGGGGGTCGAAACCAGGACTTTCTGCATGTAAAACTGACCTGCTAACCACTACAAGATGGAAACACAAGCTCAGATCACGAGCTCCTTATTTCAAAATTCAGGCTTAAATTGAAGAAAGTAGGGAAAATCACTAGGCCACTCAGGTATGATCTAAATCAAATTCCTTTTAATTATATGGTGGAGATGACGAATAGATTCAAGGAATTAGATCTGGTAGAGTGCCTGAAGCACTATAGAAGGAAGTTCGTAACACGGTATAGAACGCAGTGACCAAAACTATCCAAAAGAAATGCAACAAGGCAAAGTGGTTGTCTGAGGAGGCTTTACAAATAGCTGAGGAAAGAAGAAACGGAAAAGGCAAGGGAGAAAGGGAAAGATACACCCAGCTGAATGCAGAGTTCCAGAGAATAGCAAGGAGAGGTAAGAAGCCTTTCTCAAATGAATAAGCAAAGAAACAGGAAAACAACAGAATGAGGAAGACTAGAGATCTCTCCAAAACAACTGGAGCTATCAACGGAACATTTCATGCAAGGATGAGCATGATAAGGGACAGGAACAGTAAGGACCCAACAGAAGCAGAAAAGATTAAAAAGAGGTGGCAAGAATACACAGAAGAACTATACAAAAAAGATCTTAATGACTCAGATAACCACAATAGTGTGGTCACTCCACCTAGAGCCAGACATCCTGGAGTGTGAAGTCAAGTGGGCTTTAGGAAGTGTTACTATGAACAAAGATAGTGGAGGTGATGGAATTCCAGCTGAGCTATTTAAAATCCTAGAAGATGATGCTCTTCAAGTCCTGCCCTCAGTATGCCAGCAAATACAGAAAACTCAGCAGTGGCCACAGGACTGGAAAAGGTCAGTTTTCATTCCAATCTCAAAGAAACGCAATGCCAAAGAATGCTCAAACTATCAAACAACAGTGTTCATTTCATATGCTAGCAAGGCTATGCTCAAAATCCTTCAAGCCATGCTTCAGCAGTATGTGAACCAAGAATTTCCTGATGTACAAGCTGGGTTTACAAAAAGGCAGAGGAACCAGAGATCAAATTGTCAACATTTGTTGGATCATGGAGAAAGCAAGAGAATCCCAGAAAAATATGTAGTTCTGCTTCATTGACTATGCTAATGCATTGACTGTGTGTATCACAAAAAAATATGGAAAATTCTTAGAGATGGGAATACCAGACCACATTATCTGTCTCCTAAGAAACCTGTTTGCAGGTCAAGAAGCAACAGGTAGGACTGGACAAGGAACAACTGATTGGTTCAAAATTGGGAAAGGAGTATGACAAGAGTGTATACTATCACCCTGCTTATTAACTTCTATGCAGAGTACATCATGAGAAATGCCAGGCTGGATGAATCACAAGCTGGAATCAAGATTCCAGGAGAAATATAAAAAACTTCAGATATGCAGATGATACCACTCTAATGGTAGAAAGTAAAGAAGAACTAAAGAGCCTCTTCTACTGCTACTGCTAAGTTGCTTCAGTCATGTCCGACTCTGTGTGACCCCATAGACGGCAGCCCACGAGGCTCCGCCGTCCCTGGGATTCTCCAGGCAAGAGCACTGGAGTGGGTTGCCATTTCCTTCTCCAATGCATGAACGTAATAAGTGAAAGTGAAGTCGCTCAGTCGTGTCCGACTCTTCGATACCCCATGGACTGCAGCCTACCTCTGTCCCTGGGATTTTCCAGGCAAGAGTACTGGAGTGGGGTTCCATCACCTTCTCCGAAAGAGCCTCTTGATGAGGGTCAAAAAAGGAGAGTGAAAAAGCTGGCTTAAAACTCAGCATTAGAACAACTAGGTTCAGGGTATCCAGTCCCATCACGTCATGGCAAATAAAAGGGGAGAAAGTGAAAGCAGCGGCAGACTTTATTTTCCTCGGCTCCAAAATCACTGTGGATGGTGACTGCAGCCATGAAATTAAAAGAAATTTGCTCCTTGGTAGAAAAGCTATAAACCTAGGCAGTCTATTCAAAAGCAGAGACATCACTTTAACAACAAAGGTCCATATATACTTAAAGCTATGGTTTTTCCAGTAGTCACGTATGAATGTGAGAGTTGGACCATAAAGAAGGCTGAATGCTGAAGAACTGATGCTTTCAATTTGCGGTGTTGGAGAAGACTCTTGAGAGTCCCTTAGATACCAAGGAGATCAAACCAGTCAATCCTAAAGGAAATCAACACTGAATATTCATTGGAAGGACTCATGCTGAAGCTGAAGCTCCAATACTCCGGCTACCTGATGCGAAGAGATGACTCAATGGAAAAGACCCTGATGCTGGGAAAGATTGAAGGCAGGAGGAGAAGGGGATGACAGAGGATGAGATGGTTACATCATATCAGCAATTCAACGGACGTGAATTTGAGCAAATGACAGGAGATTAGTGGAGGACAGAGGAGCCTGGTGTGCCGTAGTTCATGGGGCCCCAAAGATTTGGACATGACTTAGCGACTGAACAACAACAAAAGCCCTCATCCACCCACATACACCACTGGTTGGCCCTCTCCTCATATACCATTAAAAAAAAATTCACACATGGATTTCTCTCCTGAATATATTTAAACTCAAGTGGTTTTAAAATGATTCTGGGTTCAAATGCCTCTTTGAATTTTACCTTTTCACTCATATGCTTTAAATATAGTCTTTAGTAAATTACACTATGATGAACAGAAAGCTTTTAGAAGGTTGGGGTAATACTGCTAAATTCAACATGACGTTTCAGAGACAAAAGTAATTCATGTACCTGATTATTTATTCCCAAAGACAGTACTATAGGACTTGCACTTAAAGAGGTCAGGATAATAGTAGCATACAATTATCTGACTGTTTGCTTACTTAAATTTTAATGACCACATATACTTGCCTATTTAATTGTGTTATTTTTAGACTTAGGTTCACAAACAGCAATTTGAAACCTGTTAATTCTCTGATATTCCCTAGTGTCAACTTGACTGTTCACTGTTTGCCCCCAAACACAGCAAACCATTGGAGCTCTGATATCCAAAGCATGTTCACAGAAGAGGTCAGAAATGGAGATAAGTCCAACATAAGACACCAGTGCAGCTGAAAGGGAAAAGCAAGATACAACAGTGGTCATGAAGAACTTTCCTCTGTCCTCATGCCAGGATGCCATGCACAAATCCAATTTTCAGCCACTTTGCTCTTTTCTCTTTCCCCTAAAAGGACCAGGGTTAGGCATGAGGGCTTCCCAGGTGGCTCAAGTTGTAAAGAAACCAGCTGCCAATGCAGGAGATGTAAGAGGTATGGGTTTGACCCCTGGGTTTGGAAGAACCACTGGAGGAGGGCATGGCAACCCAGTCCAGTATTCTTGCCTGAAAAACCCCACTGACAGAGGCGGCTCATGGGCTACAGTTCATGGGGTTGCAGAGTCAGATACAACTAAAGCGACTTAGCACGCATGCACACAGGCATGATGAATCTCTTTCAGAAAAAAAGTAATAAGAATGTCTTTCCAGTCTTGAGCACCCAAACACCCAGGTCTTTCTCCCACAACAAACTATTCCCTGAAGACCAACCCCAAATGTCTGTTAACAGGACTGAATTGAGAAATCTGAGCTACAAGGAAAATATATCACTGAACAATTAATTATAGTCTTAATGATGGTGCAAAAGAGGAAGCAATTGATTTCCTTAGAGTGTCTGACTCAAAGTGTGATTAAAAAAACAAAAAATATTTTCTCTTCAGGCACTTCAGAGATGATGGAGATTCTTCCAACTAAGAAGAACACATTCAAGTTGAGTTTGGCTCTCACAGCATCAGAAGTTTTGTGCTAATCCAATCACATTCTCTTTTGGAGACTGCTGCTTGGTGTTAGGTGTCTAGCTTACTACTGTGAATTGGACCAGACTGAGATGTAATCGGCAACCTCAGATTTATCATGATCATGCTCCAACACTGTCATGAGAAGAGATAAGGGACAAACCAAGCTCAGGGGCCATTCTTTTGACCAATGATCCCTCCCCCAATTGCTAGTTATTCTACTTATTAAATTCTTTCTGTTCCTCACTTGGTGCCATCTAGAACTTTCATTAGGCCTGGCTTTATAATCCCTATAATCCCTGGCCTCCTTCTGCACGAGGCTGGATATGCTGCTAGTACATTCAGCTCTAGATTTGAGCCAGAAAAACCTGACTCTGCATCTTGACTCTGTAATTCACTGTGCATCGGTTTCTTAATCTGTATTTTTAAAAAGATAAAAAAGGAGGGAGAGACTGTATCATTCCTTCAAGGGATCTCATAAGGGTTAAATGAAACAGTACGAGCCCCTTGTAGGCAGTTACCAGCAACCCAAAGTCTAAACAAAAGGGCTCCTTTTACCATCCCCTGAGTTATAATCCCTGGTATAAACTGACAGAGCTCAACCTAAATCTAATGACTACCACCTCCTCACAGGAATCCTCTCCCCTAATAAAGTCAGCCTTACAGAATGCCTAGACCACTGATAAGCAAAGGGAGACAGCAAACAATGGTAAAGGAGAACGCTGACCTGGTCTTCTTGGTCCCAATCTTCCAAAGAGAAGTCACTTATGGTCTAGGGGCAAATACTAATTTGCTTTCCCTTCTCGATTTGATTACAATTTTAAGTGCAAATAGATATCCTACTTGTATCCTAGAAAGACACTCTCCACTCTCCACTGTGTTTATCCACAGATAAACACAATTCTGACTTCTTTATGTCCTCCCTTTATGCCAGGAAACTCAATCTGCAACTTGCTTACTGCTATTTTTTTCCCATAGCAGAAGGTGGGAAGCAAAGCACAGGAGTTGGAGTCAGCTGGGCACTGGTTTGAATCCTGGCTTCAGCACTAATTAGCTGGGTAACCTTTAGAGTAAGTGGCTTCACTTTTGAGACACCCTTAGTTTCTTCATTGACAAAATTTTAAAAAAAAACAAACTTTTTTTTTCAAGAGACCAATCTATTAGCTAACTTTGAGGCTGTTGCAAGAAATTAAGAGATATTTAATAAAGATCCTGACAAAATACCTGGCACATGGTAGGCAGGCACATAACAAATTGCAGCAACCCCTGCAGGTACTGACCTTCAGCAGTGTTAAAAATCTTACTTAAAATTTCTGCAGACAAGGCACATTTGTGGAATGAAATGAGCTATACCTGAGGAGTCTAAGATTCCATGAAGTCTCTCAATACTCTACAAGTGATACATGCTCCAGACTCCAGAATCCTCTGAGAGGATCCACCCACAAACAGAGATGACTACCCACCCTGTTCCTGTCAATCGCCACTAGGCTTTATATAGACTTTAACATGGGCTCTTGCCTTCTCTTCCTACCTGACCCCTTTTTGAAGCTAAGAGCTCTCTGAGGGTAGTGTACGTGCTCAGTCGCATACGACTCTTGCGACCCCAAGGGCCGTAGCCTGCCAGGCTCCTCTGTCCATGGGATTTTCTCAGCAAGAATACTAGAGCGGGTTGCCATTTCCTCTTCCAGGGGATCTTCTTAACCCAGGAATCAAACCTGTGTCTCCTACATTGGCAGGGGGATTCTTTACCACTGAGCCACCTGGGAATCCCTGAGGTGGAGAAGTAGCTTATTTTTGATACTGAGTTTATTTGATACTGTTTATTAAATAAACACCCCCCAAAAGCCACAAACTCTAAAAATGGCTAGGCAGAATCAGTTCCTATAAGAAAGGATTCTAACTTTTTCCATTTAACCAAGTCAACTGCATGAGACCCAACTGTGCTGACAGCACTGATGCAAGTAGTTAATGAAGTGAGAATTAATACAGTTCACACCCTGTCATGCCTTACTGAAATCACCAAGATTATAAAACACATTCCTGTAACCTGGCTCAACTGATGTTCCTGATATCATCAGATGTTACTGATGTTCCGCCGGAGGCGTCCCTATAACTTCTTTTTAGAGCAATTTCTTGACACCTAGTTTAAGAATCTTAATTTGATTCAGTGGGAAAGCACGATGTTCTCATTTTAAGTTCTGTTTCTATCTTACAAATTCCTCATTTTACTTTTTTCCAACATTATAAAAGCAGATTCCTCCAAACCATCCCTTCGCCCCAGCCTTCAACAGAGATGATATAGATACCCCCTATTTAGTGGGCAGGATAGGTACTGCCAGTGCTCCCAAACTGAGACTAGTCTCTGAATTCAATACTGGCAGGGATACAGGACACAACAAAGTACTCTAACAAAAATTTCAGTACAAATGCACAGAATCCAGGGCAGACTGCTATTAAATTCAGCCTCCTTGACACTCCCATTTCTAGTGAAGACTCTTTTACTTTCCCAGTTTCCCATGAAAATGACCCGAGAGCTCTCTGTTTCACATGTAAATGTGAGATGTCTGGATCAGGAACAAGGAAAGACCTCTGAAAGTTAAACGTGAATACATGACACCCAGACATCAGAGGCAGGATCAGTTTTCTCATTCACGTGATCAGAGAAGCAAAGATTCCTTCTCAATATGTGTGTTAGTCAGCCGTGTCCAACTCTTTGTGACCCCACGGACTATAGCCCACCAGGCTCCTGGCGGATTAACGTATAAGGACGGGATATTACCCACTAGGCTCGAGGAAGAGTGGATGCTACAAGAGCCAGGAAAAAAAGCTTTATGTGTTTCTGGTTTGGGGGTTTTTTGGGTGAGTGGGTGCAGGAGTGGAGGTAGAGATCCTGCACGATCATACTCAAGTAAGTTAAATAATTAATATAAAGCTTTGAATAACTGTGGGAGAAGAGGGAGGGGAGAGGTGAGGAGTGGATATTATGCTTGATCATACCCAAGTAAGTTAAATAATTAATGTAACGATAGCCTTACCTGGAACCCTGGATCTCAAGAAATACAGAAACTTCCCATTCTTGGAGTGCATGATGGCCCTCTTAATGAACTCCACCACTGATTGACAGCGATCCTCAAACTTGGGATGACACCACAGGCTGAAGGTTCCTGCCATGGAAAGTTGAGGAGAGGTAAAAATGCAAAACTTACTTTAGGAAGACTTGAGAAGCTGGCTCGAACATTTTAATGATTTTCCCTCCTGGAAAGGTAGCTTGTGGTCAAGCTGAGTCAGAGGTCCCTGTTCCTGCTTGTTCTACAACTAATGGAAAGAAAGATGTTGCTTTTAATAATATATAAATTAGGTCTTACAATGTTTCTGTTAATAATAAATTTGAGTCAGAAAAAGATATAAAAAGATTTTGTTGAGTATGAACATTAATCTTTAAACCACAGACCATAAAGAAAAGGCAGCTATGCTAAAGTGAGTTTAAATGACATTCCTCAAGAAGATTTAAATCTTCAAGTATGCATAGAATAGGAAAAACAAGAACAGCGGTTTTGTGGATCTCACTCATTCATGTATATGTTAAGCACAAAAATCAAATTCTAAGTCTTTTCCTTCTGTAACTTCTAAAATCCCACACCCCAACATATTACAAAGATCCCACCCCAAACGTTAGAATCCCAAAGGCAAAAAGCAATCTGAACTCCCATAGCTTAAAAAAAAAACAACAAAAAAACTTCAGCAACTAAAGCACTAAATCCAAGAGAGTCACAAAAGGGATACTAATCACTCAAGAGAACTGCAGATTTGAGAACCTTGGCTACTCTTTCGGGATCACTTAAAAAGATGAAGACAAATGTTCCATTGCAAACTGGCAACTGAAAGGCCCAGGGCTTCTATTAAAAATTCCATTTATTCAAGGCAGAAAAGTTCCTTTGAACAAAAAGTAATTGGAGAACCATTTGAAAATACTCTGGGATAGGCATCTCGCCTATCGGGAACCTAGAGGTCAAGCATTTATTCATCATTTCCATGGCCTAGTCATTTATAATTTCAATAGGTTTATAAAAGCACTTCACTCTGAAATGCTATGTTTTGCGTTTTGTTTTGTTTATTCAACTTTTGCTTTTAGGAACAGCAGGAAAACAAGTAGCAGTCTACCCCACAGTTCTCTAATTCTCTCAAGTCTTTGGACTGAAGTTCCTTTCTCTTCATGCATCTTGAAAGCAGAGGTGGGGGCAGAGGAAACCATGGACAAAGCTATGCTGACCTAAACAGCTACTTCTTGCCTAACAAGAGAAGCAAACCAAATTAATTCAGCAGAACGCGGCTGACAGCAGGAAAGATACAGTGGTGCCTGAGAAGAGCATGAAAGAGCCCCTTACATGAAATGCAGTATCTCATACAGTTCATTTAAGATTGATCACATGTGGGAAGAGCAAGAAGAATCGGAGGGGCAAGTCCATAAAACTCCCCAGAGTTCTCCACATTTTTTAAATTTGTAGCATATTGCAGGTATTTTGACAAAGTATGTGTTAGCCAGCCCCGCCACCAATAACCATTACAAGTTCGTGGCCCAAATCAAATACCAATGTCCTGATGCAAAGTCCATCCAGACAGCAGTACTGAACAAGTCAGCTTCTCGACATGACTGGAATATTAAGCACAACCTGACCACAGAGGAAGACAGACGGTATGTTGATTCCACAAATTCTCATAGAGTTTTGATGACTATTTCCTACAAGACTACAAAGCTGACCAGAAAAAGACATAATTATCATTGATGTGACTGCCGTGCAAAGAAATTCAGAACAGAACAGTCACAGGATCAACAAATTCTCCTCTTTATATACATGACTAATATCTCTAGATGGTAAGTTTAATCATGAACCAAAGCTTGGGAGAATTTGTCTCATGGTCCTAGGTTATTTCTTCCTGCTACGAAGAGAGTTTTACTGGCTTTATTCTGTTCTTCAATAGTCTTCTTCAGACTCTATTTAAGAGACAAGATGCTGAGAAAACTTTTAAATGGAACATGTATGTTCCTCACCATCCCCACCAATATTTCTCGTGATCGAAATCAGTGCCCATATATCAATATTCAGTTGAGTCCCTGAGATTTTCCTACCTACTCACAGTTCCATTTCTGTGAATCCTTCCAATGAGAAAGTCAGATAGCAAAGGTAGAAAAAGCCAAAGGGGAAAGAAGGTTTCCTTCAAATGCCAGCACCTCTCACCTCTGTAGTGCTCCATTCTGGTGTGGTGAGTGATACCCTGTGATCGGAAACTGAGGCTCAGGATATAACGAGGATCGGAGCTGTCTCGTACCAGAAAAGAACCATCAGGCTTGCCTTTCAGCTTCATCTCTGCATCTTCCCAATTCATCGGCCCCCAATACCAACCACACTATCAAAGAAGTGGCAAGGTGTTAGAACACAGAAACATCAAAGTTTTCAGCACAATTACTCTGACCACAAGAACCCCCCATTTCCAAAACACTGCAGTAGGTAGAAGCTGGTAGGAGTGCCTCAACCATTAGCAATCAATATCGGGTTCATCACATTTTCAGGCCTTCAAAGTAACAGAAAAACTTTACAGTTACATTACCAAAGCCCTACAAAGAAAGATGAGGGACCTAGGTCAGCTTAGACTATGTAAATATTTCTCCATAACTTTTCTCACCAGGTTCAGATGTTTTTTTCAGATTCAATTTTACAACATCTCATAGAACTAATGATAGCAACATATTGTTTTGTCACTGTAAATACAGAAGCAAAGAAACTACTCTTCCTCTAAAAAGAATAAAAGGGGAGCCTGGCTTAGAATTAGGAGAATGTGAGAGGAGGCAAGCTGCCAGTCCTCAGGTACCACCTACCTTCTCCAGCTCTCGAAGGCTAGCCGCAAAGCTGCTCGAGTCAGGCCGGTAGAGGGGACACTGGAGGTGCTGCGGGGGCTGGCTGTGCAGAGATTCGGCTGCTCGGATGGGAGCGATCCGGGGAAATGCATCTGCAGGGCAAGAGCGCAGTGGTCACATGTTGCTCCTTATCATTCCCAACCTCAAGTAGACCCTCCCTCCCCGCAAAACAGAGATGCTAACTGAAGACGGGCAAGGCATTAGAAGCTAAGCTGGAAAGGGTGGAAGCCAAAGCAGTGCGGAAGAGCTGGATGGGCTGGGACACAAAGCTGTGTGGGCTCGTGTAAGCTGTGAAGGGTGGGTGGGGGCGTTTAGCCCCAGGAAAGGGGGAGGCAGCAGCTCACTAACCTGACTAAGGCGACTACTTCAGGGCCTGCACCAGCCTAGAGCGATTCCAACTTCTCCCACCTCGAGGTGAAGTGCCGGTAAGGCAGCCTTGGAAATAGTGACTCTCTTAACTTGCCCAGGAAGAGCAACGATTTTGCCAAGCAAGTAGATTTTGTCAGGCAAGTAGAAAAGAATGCTGATTTCATTCATTTTATTCCTTGGGCACTGGGGGCTGGTCAAGCAGGTATGGGCTACTGAATGCTTGGTACTTATTTACAAGGCTGCAGTAAATGCTAAAAGCTTAGAAAGATGACAGAACTTTGAAAACCAGCAACATATTAAACCTCCTCACTCTACTGAAATTAAGGCAGTTTCCTAAGTGATATTGACTCGAGGATTGCAAACAAGTTTCAGTAGCAAAGAGACAAAAAAAATCCAACAGTCTTTTATCTCTACGAAAACTCAGATTTGCCTCCATAAAGAAAACAAGCTAAAATAACCAGTGCTTGGCCTCATTTCCAAGGAATTCTGGTCCAGCCAAGGGGATATGATTTAAGCTTTCTCCTAAGTTCTTTTATTTCCATAAATAGATCTCTCCCATCCTTCAAAAGTGTTTCACTTTGTTCTCCCCACTCTTGCAAGTCTTGCCTCTAAGCTAAGCTAACCTGGGGCATGGGGTGGAGGAGGCGGAGGTAAGGGGAAAGACTGCAGGGAAGACCCCATCGGAGCCACAAGGACAGATGTAGGCAGCGTCCCACTGATATCATCTAGAAGAGAGAACAAAAGCAAGAGGTTCAGAAATACGGGCACAGAATGAGCACAGGGAAGGCAGAGGAGAGGGAAGAGGATCATCAGGCTGCCCTCGGGGGAAAAATGGCCTGAGCTTCACCCTATCTTTTTTGCACAGAGGGCCACAATCATCTTAATCTGGTTTCCTTTGCTTGAAAGTAGGAAAGTAACGATATCCCCAAAGCTGCCCACTGGCAGTAGATTCAGAACAAGATAAATACTCTTTATAAATAAATAAAGATTGAAATAATATATGGACAGTAGATGTTACAGCATGCAGGTAAGAGACCCACTTAACCACTTTGGAAATGAGAGGGGTGCTGAGAATGGGACAAGAAACATAATAACTGGGTCATCATTAGAAACCCAGGAGTCTGTTTGGTTCCTGGCAAAGAACAACAGGTCGACAGAGCTCACCCTCCCACAGGGCAAGAAGGAAGAGGGGAGGAAACTATACCTAGGAGGCTGAGGCTTCTTCTTGGAGGAGGAGGGGGAGTTGGAGGGTGTGGAGAGGTCAGGCCCCGCTGAGAGATGTCCACGTCCACAAGAGACACTGTTTCACCTGAGGGATTCACGGAGCAAGCGTGTTACAGCAGCACCTGGCCCAAAGCCACGGCCAGGAAGCAAAGGGAGGCAGAGAGCAAGCAAGGGACGCCAGAGGTCCATGGCTCTCAGAAAGTTCAAAATCTAATGCTCCCACAGCTGGAATCCCCCTAGTCCAGACACCTGAGAAGTCAATTTTAAATTCCATTATTCCTTTACTCTGTTACAGATCAAGGATCTTTAAGACAAAATCATGGGATTGACAGTGGAAAAGCCAACTAATGCTGGCTCTGCCACTGAGGATACAACCTTGAACAAGAAGTCTTCTTTATTCAAATGGAACCCACATCATTTATTTTTACAGATTTGTGTATCAATTTTTGCCTCGGGGAGCAAGGCTAGCAACTTTTTACAAGCCCAAATGGACACGGACAGCAAGCACTATTAAAATATAAGAACTGTTAAGCTGAATCCAGATAAAGGTCCCAATGTTAGCCCCAACTTCTTCCTAAATGGGGTTTTCCACATCGAGATTTTCCAGAATAGTCACTCCTAAGAGGCCCAACCATGTCAGATATCAACTAATTCCTAACACTTGAGGCTACAAAGGCTGAGAAGTACATTTACAACCCTGATAATTAATTACTTCCACAGTCAGGCAAAAGTCAGGTAAGCTTAGAGGAAGCTTCTCAGTAGGAACTGGGGCAGAGGGAGGTACACATGGTTTGTCTTACTTTCCAGCATGTTATGCAGTTCTGTTCTCTACCACATTCACTCCTTCTTGCCACCCAGCACAGCTACCCTCTCTCCTCATGAATCACCAGAGAATGAAGGCTATTTTA
This sequence comes from Bison bison bison, assembly GCF_000754665.1. Lineage (NCBI taxonomy): Eukaryota > Metazoa > Chordata > Mammalia > Artiodactyla > Bovidae > Bison > Bison bison. The sequence goes on from NW_011494752.1 coordinate 4,251,582, forward strand.
TCAACCTTCTGTTGAAGGTCGCTAAGAGTCAGTTTGTTTTGGTAGATCTTATCCACAAGTCAGAATTTGGGATTTCTCTAATTTGGCCCTTAGGGTGTTATTTCCAACACCTTTTTCTTTTGTAGGAAGCTGAATTAGCCCCTAGCTAGAATCTTAATGTTTCCCAGTTAAGAAAATGAGGTAACAAATATCTCTAAAAGACCAGAAACTGGACATTCAGAATCTAATACAGTTTGTGGTGTTTTTTTTTTTCTCCTCCAACAAAGGTCTTGAACACTAAGATAAGCAGAAAAGCTCTTCCAAAAGTCATCAGTGGAACTTCTAGGAATTCATCACACAGCTTAATTACTGAGGGCCTAGCTGCCCAGGGCTTCCCCTGTGGCTCAGCTGGTAAAGAATCTGCCTGCAATGTGGGAGACTTGGGTTCCATCCCTGGGTAGGGAAGATCCCCTGGAGAAAGGAAAGGTTACCCACTCCAGTATTCTGGCCTAAAGAATTCCATGGACAGTCCATGAGGTCTCAAAGAGTCAGACAGGAATGAGCGACTTTTACTTTCACGTTAGCTGCCCAGAGCAATGCAATGAGCCCAGGTTTTCGGAAGGGTCAGAGAGGTCTAGCTTGTAGGTAGTATAGACTTAAAGGAAATAATTCAAGACAGCTAAGGTTCTTTGAAATAAGAACATGGGACCTGAAACTACAAATGTGGGTTTCATCACTTTAAAAGGGAAACAACTACTAACTAGAAAGACATTCTGCTACAGGGTAAGATCCTTTAATTCCTTGCTTGGGCTAAGAACAGAGGTCCTCCTTCTCCACCGGTGCCTATTACAGGCACCAAACTCACCTGTTCTGACAGTTCACAGCAGTCTACTCAGTAATGGGGGTTCCACTAGACTGTTGAACATTTTCCTGAAAATGTCCAGTCCCAGATCATAATTCTTGTAATCATCTTTTTCAAGGGACACAATATCCAACAGAGTTTGAAACTAGGATTCAGGTTAAAGGACTCTCAGCCACACCCAGTGAGGAGCACTCAGTTTCTGAAACTTGAGGCTGTGTGCTCCAGATGTCCTTTTCTACAGCTCATTCAAGCAGAAACTCCACACCTGACTCACAGAACAAAAGGTTTCCCTCTCAGAAAAAGCTCCCCTTCAAAGGAGAAGGTGAAAGGATATTTGACCACTTTCTTACTTTAGCAACTGTGTTCCCTGCTGCAGGAGGAGAGACTTAAATTAGATCCAATAAGAACTCTTAACAGCTGCAAGAACTGTTAGCTCCCAAAATGGGTAAGACAAGAGTTCATGTGATTCCCCTTTGCCCAAAGTCTTTAAAAATAGACCAGATCATCGTGGATCATGTTTATTAGATAATCCATGAACTCCCTTTGGAAGCAGGCACAGGAACTATATGACTTCCAGAGTCCTTTATGTGCTATGAGCCTATAAATTTGTATTTCCTACTTTTAATTTATACGTGATGACCCTGAACTAAAGCCTGCATAACTGCCAGGGCCACCTAATTACCAGCAAGCAGTCTCTACCTCAAACTATAAAGCATCCAAAGTTAAGAACGCATTCCACAACTTAAAAATAGCGTCACCCCAAACCCAGCAGGCAGGGAATGAAGAAAATAACTGCAGACATGCCTGCAGCTCCCTCTGAGATGCATCTGCAAGTGTTTCCTGACACGTCTCAGAACAGTCCTGCTTTTAGACGTTACAGAAGAAGAAACAGATCACCTACCTGTGAACAGC
>NW_011494752.1:4253434-4261391 GCF_000754665.1 Bison bison bison
GAACAGCGGGCTGAAGGAGACTGGAGAAAAGGCACTTTGAGTTCTTGTCAACCTGGGTTTCCTGAGGGGCGAGAAAGCACACAGAGAATGAGGCGGAGAATGCACACACATGCATTTAAATCACTGCAGCGCTCAATCCCAGATGCACTGAAAAATAAAGCAAACCCGAGTCACTGTCAACCACGCTTTTGTAATAAAGACTAAAATTTAAAGAGGGAAAAATAATTAAGGCGATTCCTTAGATAGATTTGGCTACAGAATTCACCAGCCTACAAAGCAGTAAGAAATCTCTTTGGAGCTTTCCACACCCATCACCTTAAAAGAGTAAAACATCTTGAGTGGTAATTAGTAAGTCCATTTCTAGAGGAAGGAATTCAGATGCAGAGTTGATTCTCACAGGAAAGCCAAGACAAAGGCTCTTAATCTGAACAGGTGCCACTTCAGAGCACCAGCTTTCCCTCTGGGCCTGCTCTTAGGAGCAGGAGATCCCAAAGTGAACCAGGCAGGATTTTTGGATTTGAGAATAGAACTACAGGATATACATGCAATCTTCAACCAGTAAGGCCTCTGATTTCTGCAAAATGCCCCCAAGCCATGGGTCAAAGCCAACAGCCAACAACGGAGCCTCTTCAAGTTAAGATGCTCTGCCTGGCACCCAAAGAAGGTGGCCTCTTCTTTTTTGAGCTGCCAGTCATAGACCCCCCACCACCCCATGCCTGTTCTTGATGCTGCTCCCAAACCAGCTGGAAAACCCAGATCTCTGAAGACACACCAAAGGTAACTTCACATTGCACCAATTTCAACTGGCTTTGGGTGAGAAATGAAATGAAAGGAATCCAAAAGACTGATAAAAGTCTTTCTGATAGAAATGTGCTAATCACCTCAGGATGAGTGAACTGACTATAAGAGAAAGAAGTGGAGGTGATGAAAATATGCTATATCTTGATTGTGGAAGAGGTTATGATTTTGACATCTGTCAAAATTAACAGAACTAAGCAATTAAAAAAAGGTGACTTTTAGGTGGTATATAAATCGTATCTCAATAAATAAGCCTTTAAAAAAAAAATCCACCACCAAATTAAATGCCTGACTCTACACCTTAGAGCTGGCTCACTTTCCAAAATTACTCTCACCCAAAGGTTTAAATAAAACTTCAACTGCACCAAGAGATGGGGAAAAGCAAAGAAAATCCAAAATGAAATCCTACTTTGAATTATTTGACTTTGGATGATCTTTATGCATTTATGTTTTAACGCAGATGTCTGTGCTTCTCAGAACTCACTTCAAACAGAATTTCAAAACCATACTGTGAAGACCTTACTCAGAAATAGCTGAGATGCTGGATTCCTGACCCATCTCACACTCCCTCTGTAGCCGCCTCCATGCTGAGACTTGAGAAGTCTAATGACGGTGCCGACTGTGAACGCCCCGCCCACAGCACACACAGGAGAGGTGGCTGCATCAAAAAAAGACAGGCGCACACACAGTCCCTCTATTTATAAAAGTTGCTTGCGGCAGTCTGCAGCTTAGTCCCAACACTCCAGAGGTCTGGGATGGAAAACGAATTCCACTGGACATTAACTTTAAGACTAAAGAGTGTCCAAGCTGATTTCTATTCGGTAACTTGCGGATACAACATTAAACTCAGCAAGCAGAAACCTGAAGCACTGGCCTCTCAGAGGGTTCACACCTCAGCCATTTGGCTGGTTGCCTCTTTTCAAAGGAAGCTGCAATGCTTTGCCATCTGCCCATGCTGAGGACGAAGCTCCTCGGTGCCAAGCACTGAAGAACAGCAGCACCCAATGCACACATCCTGCCGAGGCCTCCTCACTCCAGCTCTTCTCCCCATCCCCGACATTTTGAAGAAGAAAATCACAGTTTCTAGGATCTAGAAAAAGAAATATATATGACTCTAAACCCAGGCAGAGCCATTTGAGCATCTCAGAATGGTTTTTTTCGGACAAATAAGGAAGCTTAGAGAGGTAGAAGGTCTAAGAGGCTGAAAGGCCAGTAACAAATATAAGTGCTTCCTTCTCTCTTTGGGGAGATATTGTCTAACTAAAAATCCAAAGCAGTTTCCCTCTCAAGGATCCTGAGAGCATTCTAATAGCAGTCATTCATGGAAAGACCAATCTAGACAACTATAAAAAACAAAGCAAGGGAATGATTAACATAAAATTGAGGATGGTGGTCACACGGGGGAGGGGGGAGTTGTAATCAGGAAGCCACACTCAGGGGTCTTCAAAGATACTGATAACATGTTATTTGTTAAGCTTAGTGATGGTTACCTAATATACATTTCATTATTATTATAGTATATACATTTTATAAATTTCTTTTTGTATATCTGAAACATTTAAAATGATAATCATTCTAAGCTAGATATGCTGTTTTTTGGAAAGCAACAAGAATGATATGGCTCCAGGTAAAATTTTTAACTAACCCTTCTATACGACATTCCATATTATTCTCCTCCTCCCCAAATCACCTTGACAAGCATTAGGGTACAAAGTTAACCCACTGTAACTCTGCCAGTGGACTACTTGCATCTTAGCAGCAGAAAGACCCGAAGGATGATGTCGGGTAGGACTGGTGGGCTATGCCTCAGGTGGCAAGCAGAAGACCTTAGGTCTTCCCTGCGGCTAGCTGTGCTTTGTGTCAGCTATGCACTGCTTATGCTGCGGGTAACAAAGACATAGGATGTCTCTGTCCACTTCCACTCTGCAAATTACTAATTAAATGGCAACAGATCTGTGGGATAAAAGGAGTTAAAAACATTAGACTAGACAGGTTGACAACACACTGATATAACTACTGGCCACTTTTCAAATTCCTTGAAACCTAAAATACAAACAATGACATAGTAATGCTCTTTCTCTCTTGTCCATAAATCCCCTCTACAGTGTCCTAAGACTTACACATGTCCTTTGCTAACTTTTAACGTAGGATCCAAGTATCAGGTTTTGCAGCCACAATTTACCTCTGCCCCTGTTAAAGCACACAGTGCCAAGTCCGCCAGCCTGTGCCATTTCCAACACATCACAAGCCAGTGTCTGTTCATGTGCTACAGGCACAAAAACCATGTGCTCGTTTTTAGTTCCAATACACAGACATCTGTGCAACAAGGTCAGATCCAAAACTCCACCATAAACCAACTAAAGAACCTATGGAGGGAACTTCCAGGGAAAAGCCCAGAGGGGTAGCCCAAGGTCTAAAACCTTAGAAATGATGTCAGTGGGCAAAATGTAAAGGAGTAAAAGACACAAGACTCAAAGGGACAGAGATTTCTAAAGCCAGGTTGCTCATTCCAAAACAGAGCTGCCAACCACAACCACTTCATGGAAAAATAGTTGAAAAGATCAACAGAATATGGACCCAAAACCTAAACACAAAGGCAGACCCTCTTCACCACACCATAAAATCATTTTTCTCTCAGTATGTCATGCTCTTTCTCAAAAAGACTCTCTTGGACCTGAAGACTCAAGAAAACAGAGAAAAGGGTTTCTCGGGTCTGCCAGGTCTATCCAAGACAGCAGGGCCCCAAACTGATGCCAAGGCAGCCTTTCTTTCCAAAACTGTATCTTTTTTCCCAAACAAACAGATAGGAAACCACTACAAAACTGTTCTCCATTTTTCCACCTCACAACTATGCAGACTGCCAGCAATAGCCTCAATCGTTAAGTAGGATTAAAAAAAAAAAAAAAAAAAACCCTTGAGAAATGAACAAGGTACCCATTTCCAACCAAATGTGTATTATGGAATGCTTCAAAAAAAGTCGGGTTGAATGCTATTTCTCACCAAATACAAAGGAAGACAATCAGCTAAACATATGTGAACCAGACAAGGGAACTTAACTGGTTTTCCTGAAATAGCAATCCTATATAACACCGAAGCCCACAGGCATCAAGCCCAGCTCTCTGAATTTCAACATATGTGTCTTACACAGCCTAGCCCAGTTCTCCAGAACAGAAACCTGATTAGCTGGTGAGCCCATGTATTCCTTCACTTCAAGAGTTCTCTAAGTGAACTCATACTAGACCTCAGGACCTAAGACTCAGTGTATCCAGGAAGGTCAACTTAGCAGACTCCAAAGCATGTGAAAGGAACTAAAGTCTTGTTTAATGTTAAAATATGAGGGACTTCCCTGGTGGTCCAGTGGCTAAGACTGCAGGTAGCCTGGGTTCAATCCCTGGTCAAGGAACTAGATTCTTGTGTCCTGCAACTAAAGATAGCAGCCAAATAAATAAATATATATATATTTTTAATATGGAAACTGTTAAGTCTTGTAAAATGATCATGGGGGACTTCCCTTGTGGTTCAGTAAGACTCTGTGCTTCCACCGCAGGGGGTGCAGGTTAGTTTCTCTGGTCAAGGAACTAAGATCCTGCATGCCATGCAGCGCTGCCAAAAAAAACCAAAATTTAAAATAACTGTACGAGGGCTTCCCTGGTGGTCCAACGGTTGGGAGGCGGCCTGCCACTGCAGGGAACACAGGTTCAATCCCTGCTCTGAGAAGATCCCATATACCCTGAGGCGAATACTGACTCAGTGCTCCAGAGTCCACAAGCCACAACTACTGAAGCCTAGAGGCTGTGCTCCGGAACAAGAGAGGCCACTGCAATGAGAAGCCTGTGCACTGCAACGAAGACTGGCCCCCACTCACTGAAACTAGAGAAGGCTCGTGCACAGCAATGGAGACACAGCACAGCCAAAAAAAAAGACTGTTGGAGATACTTTCTCGTGACAGCTGTGGGAAAGGCAAATACTGAGAAGAGCAAAGAGAATCATGCCTAGAGGTTACTGCAAAATCCCCAAATTATACAGCAAAGACTGCAGAGACTCATAATTAACTCCAACCAACAATAAGAAGCCAGGGATACACCTTCTGGCAAAGGGCTGACATTTCTCATGGCTTCCAGGTCCTACCAATCGAAACAAGAGAACAAGCTAAAAATCCAAACTTATCCTTCCTCCCAACAGGGCAGACTTACTGAGGTGTAGAGCCACAGAAATCACAACTACCCTGGCCAGACTTATCAAGTTTCTCACAGCTGCAAGACTGCCAGCAAGACTGGCACATAGTAAGCTATGGAAAAGCTAACGAGAAAATCTAACAGTAAATCCTAAGCATTTTTTAAAACTTCACCAGTTCTATTTTACTACCTCTCCTCCAAAGGCAAAAAATATCCCATCTTAATTTCTCTTGTCTTCACTCTATTCCTATAAGGTCAGGAACAAGACAGGAATCACTCCCATTTTACAGATTAAAAAAGGAGGGAAGCATGAAGAAAACAAAATCGGGCTGCATCTCACAGGTGATGTTGGAGTCCTACATGGAATCCAGATGTTCACATTCTCTGTACAACATGTGCCTCCTAATAGCAGTCAACCAAACGTTCATACATGAATACCTAGCTCTTCTCCAATTCATCAGAAAAAGTTCTTGGACCAAGAAATGTAATTCTCCAGTGCCCTGAACTAAGCTTCTTTGCAGAGCTACAGACCAATTTGCTCTGCAGGAGAAATCGGTATTGTGCTTAGCGTGAGGGTTGGTGACAGAGCAGCCAATGACCATTAAATTCTGCTTCCAAAGGCAAAAAACCGTATGATGTTATATACCTTTTCCTGTTCCTAATCTATTAGATGTTGCAGCTAATTTCACGCCACACCTCATATTTGGTGTCTCTGGAATCTTAGACCAAGTCCTGGTCAATATGGAACAAAGGCAGGACAAACCATAAGAAAATTAGCAATCTATCCTAGGTCATTACCCACAGCTTCAATCCTGCCCTGCCCCCAGCAAATGAAAATTTCATCTACACCGCTAAGTGGAGCATCGAATGAAGAGCCTACCAGAAAAAAGCTGCTTCAGCAGCCACATGCTTTTTCAGACCTGAGCTCCCAGCGTGAGTTTATTGGGAGGCAAATGGTGAAACATACATTTACCTGAAGGGACAACACGCCTCAACTTACTGGTTTCTTCAGGGAGTTTTGGTTTTGTCTGATCCCAAGATGAGACCCTGGCAAGCTGTTCAGAAAAGGCAACAAAATCAAACTGACCAGGAATTTCCTGGAGGTCTAGTGATTAGGACTCCACACTTCCACTGCAGGGAACACAGGTTCCATCCCTGAGTCAAGGAACTAAGATTCCCCAGGCCATGCGGCCAACAAGAATAACAAAAAAGTGATCCCATACTTTCCTCTTGGAGTAAAAGTTCCTTTGAAAGGAGAAGTCCATGGATGAGTGATTTTCAGTCCAGATCATATGAGGGAGTTTTTTTTTAATTCAAATCTTGGGGCCGTCTGATCTTTCCCCAAAGCTCCCCACATGATTCTGGTGCACAGTAAAATTCTCAATTTGTCTACCTGTTTTTCAGCCTTGGGTTGTGGCTACTGGTGCATCTTATGAGCTGCACCAAAACCAATTCCAAACGTTCTAAGAACCCATTCAGCAGTGCAAACCACAATGGCAGTTACCACAAGAGAAAATCTAACACTGGATGTCAGAGAGCTGTCTGCACTTCAGAAATGCAGAAAAAAAATCTGTCTAAGTTTGGAATTTTCATCAACTGGGGTAGAATTCATGTACAGGTGGCCCAGTGGTATAGAATCTGCCTGCCAATGCAGGACATGCAAGAGATGCAGTTTCGACCCCTGGGTGGGGAAGATCCCCTGGAGCAGGAAATGGCAACCCATGCCAGTATTCCTGCCTGGAGAATTCCATGAACAGAGGAGCCTTGTGGGTCGCAGAGTCAGACAGGACTGAGTATGCATGCACATCATACTTAGAATTCTCATACAGGTTTGAGAACAAGGCTATTTTCTATTCTCACAGTGGTTAGCACACAGGCTTGAGATATCAAGTATGTCTAAGTAACCAATCAAGAAAACATTAAAATTTTGACTAGAGATGCCCAGCTGACTGCTGGCCTACAACTACACAAGTTTGTCACATCATTTGCATGCATGAGTGTGAAGGGGGGTGCTGGTACACAGAAAGAATAAGCAAGGTGGTCAAACTCAAACTTTCTGCCCCAAAGGCCACACCTTTCCAGCAAGCTTCCTGCCAGGGGTAATGGTAGACACAAACCTTGAAAAAACTTTAAAAGCTGGGCCGGGGTGGGGTGGTTTCAAATCATCGCCCAGAGAGATGCTAACCAGCTGAGAAGTGGGGGTGGGGGTGGGGGGGTAGTGAAGGCTGCTCCCACAAACAGCTCTGACCTTTTGGAAGATATTACCACCTTTAGCCCCAAGTCTCTGCCTCCTGATGAAGGCCACACGTTAAGAACCGTCAGGATCTTCTTTTAGCAGTAGAATAAAAGGGAAATGAAAAGAGAAAAGGAAGTTTGTCAGCCAACCCTAATGCCCCCGAGCCGGTCTCACCTCCCCGCGTCCAGCTCCCGGCCCGCAGAGCCGCCCATGTCTGTCAGGCTTGCAGCTGAAGCAGCCAGCTCTCCAGAAGGCCTCTTGCCGGCCCCATCCCCACCGCCAGAGCCACCGTTGCAGCTCTTCGTGCGGAAGAGGCGACTGAGGCGGATTTTGAGGGAGCCCTTCCGAGAAAGGCCGGCGAGTGGCCGGAGGGGCCCAGGAGGCGGCGGTGGCGGGGGAGGCTGCTGCGGCTGCTCCCCTCGACTCAAGCGCCCGGGAGGGACCAAGTCCTGCATCGGGAAGGGCACCGGGGGTAATTCAGGGCCGGGGGTCTGCAGTAGAAGCCGGCCGCCCCCTCCTCCTCCGCGGCCCGGGCTGCTGAGCTCCTCTTCCGAGCAGCTGTTAGTCTCCAGGCTCTCTGCCTCCGACTCCAAGCCCTCCAGGACCAGCAGCGCGTCGCTCGTTTCCGTGGGGTCCTCCCCGGCCTGCGGGGCGGCAGCAGGCGGCTGGGGCTGCGGAGGGGGCGGCTGCGGGGGACACGGGCACGGGCAGCAACCCCCGCCGACCGTCTTGACCCCCGGCCCGGCCG
>NW_011494752.1:4261752-4268840 GCF_000754665.1 Bison bison bison
TTTTTTTTTTTTTTTTTTTTCTTAGGCGGCTCAGGACGCGGTACGAAGCGGCCGCCGCCGCCGCCTCGCCATCCCGGAGCTCGGCCCCCTGCATCGGGGAGAGGGAGGGCGGGCGGCTGGGAGCCGGGCTGGGGTGGGGACTAGGCCGGGCCCCGCCGGAGCCCCGCCCGCCGCGGCCCCCGGAGCGACAGCGCTAACGGCCGCCGCGGCCTCTGCCTCATAGAGGGGCGGGGGGCGCGCGGAGCCCAGCGCGAGCCCAGGCCGCGCGTCGCCGCCACCGAGCACCACCCCCAGATGGCGTCACTTCCGGGAGATGGTGGTCACGCCCCCTCCCCCAGGGCTTGCTCGCCCTGGCCTCTTCAGAGAGTGACGTTGCGCGAAGCCTGGGCCGCTATTGGTCGTGAGCTGCTTCTCGCCTGGCCTTTAGTCCTCAACCCGACCCTAGTTTTTCACTTCCCGGGCGCTCTGGGCGAAACCACCCCTTCGGGTGAGGGTAAGGTGGGATGGCCCTGGAAAGCCTGGTATCGTCCTGGGAGAGAGCCGCTGGCCTTGGGAGGACAATACCTCTGGCTCTGGTCCTACCTATGCAGCTTGCGACGTGTGACCGTGGCCGAGTCATTTGTTCATTGACTGTATCCCCGCCTTGGCATCCAATGAATATTTATAGAATGACACGTGAGGAATATGTTCTAGAGCCAGGGCTGTGCTGATAAATGTTGAACAGCCGACTGTTGGGAGAAAAGGGGAATGTATGCATATATATGTACATAAATTTATCATAAATTGTACTGATGTAAAGGATATGTAACAGAATTTACAAATAATAATGCACACTTGCAAATTCTTTATAACCAATTTATTCTCACAGAATACTTTCATTGGCTTTTGCCAAACTCCTATATGGGTAGCCAAACTGGTTTCTATTGAGGCGGGGAATGTAATTGCGACATGGTTATTGGTTGATGTCCTCTGTCAGTGTAAGAAAAAAATGAATAAACAAAGACGTCTTAACTGTCAAATATGGGAGCAGCTTCCTTGCTGATCAGAAAACAGTTTTTAAATAACTGAAAGGATGTTTCCTCAAGCTTTGTCTATCCAGAACATAATGGCTACAGACATAATACATTCATTTAAAATCTGAATTATTATTCTTTATCAGTTTCTTAAATCTAGATAAAGAAAGAAACAATAAATCAAGTCCCTTTCTGTAGTGTTTGCCAATTCTATGGTGCAAAGATTCCCACCAAGGCTGGTTTCAGTCTACCATCCTGACTTTATTGAATATAGAGAATACTATTATGTGGTAGTTTCATATTATGTAGTAGAAACAGTAATACAAATAGCCTCAAGAGCATAGGTAAATAGTAATAGTAAGATTATTAAGAAGTGATGAGTTTGGGGAATTTATTACCTTTGTTTTTAATACATTTAATTATAAGTTTGTATGATTTGATTTTCAATAATTGGCTGTGTTTAACAACTGGCTTACAAAATTTCTGAAATTTTCACAATTGTCTTTCACAACCCAGTCCCACATCACCACTACACTTCAGTTTTCTCATCTGCAAACTCAGGATAAGGATTGCTCCTTTGCTTACCTGCAAGCATGCTGTGAAGATCAAACAAAATCAAGCCTGTGTAGAGGAGGTGAGACTGGAGGCAGGGAGACCAGTTTCTGCAATCATCCCATGAAGAGATGTTGAGGGATGCAAAGGATAAGGAGGAAGGATCATCTAGCAGTATTGAGCAACTTTAGTACCTGAAGGTGCATTGAGGGGTCGATAGTCTAGCCATCTGCTCTGAGTTTTACAGCCAGAGAGACCTTTTAAAACTGTATTCGCCAGTAACCTGTGATTATAACCCTCTGTGGTTTCCCATCGCTCTTAGGCTAAAGATAGAACTCCTTAAGGAGGCCTATGGAGTCCTGTGTGATCCGACCCCTGCTTCTCTGGCCTCATCTTCCACCAAGCTCCACCTTGTTCTCTCTGCCCTGCAGTTCCAGGAGCTCCCTGGGTCAGGCTCACACGTTATGGCCATTGCATAAGTGATTCCCTTTTCTTGAAAGGCCTTTTCCCTCCATTTTTTGCTTCCTACTCATCCTTCAAGTTAAACTTACTCCTTTCTACCTCAGGGAAATCTCCTTGCCTGGGTAATTCCTCCTCACTGAGTTCTAAGACTACTCTTTTGTTGCACTTAATTGCACAAGTGTGATTTGTCACCTGTTTGTGGAGTTATTTGATTAAAGTCTGTCTTCCCTACTAAACCATCAGCTCCGTGAGAGCAGGGGTCTAGTTTGCTTTTTGTCCATCATGGACTTTCCAATGCCAAGGACTGCCTGGCACAGAGTAGGCCCTTGATACATGGAATGATTGTTTCATGCTTGTAAGAGACTCCTGATACAAATTGATCTCTGATTCTGCACAACAGAATTAATAACCTCCCTTGCCCATGAAAAAAACTGAAGTTACTTACCTAAGGTCACAGAGTCCATAAAGGTGCAATGGAATTCAAAACCAGTTCTGATCCCAAAGAGTATATTTTCTACCCTCTCTCCCTCAGCTCCCTCTTAGGTGTCACTTAAATTTCTGGAGAAAAGAAGAGAAATTGTTATAGGATCATAGAACACCAGAGGCTTAAGAAGACCATCCAAACAAGACCCTGGTTATTTCTAGAAAATTCTGGCTGGGGAACAGATTACCCCATCAATGCAAGGTCTTGAAGCTCTGCAGCACCCTCTGCTGTCCAGCTAATTTCTTGGCCCCAGAGGGAAGCCGGCCATGTCTGCCCGCTGGGTTATCTCCACCAGCCCAGAGCACACGGAGGCCAGGGCAAGGAATGCTGCCTTTCTCCCTTTCCCTTAATATCCAGGCCTGTAGCCCAGTTCCTGGAAAAAATATCAAAAATTAAGTTCCAAGTAAAGGAAGTGGAGAAGGAAATGGCAACCCACTCCAGTGTTCTTGCCTGGAGAATCCCAGGGATGGTGGAGCCTGGTGGGCTGCCGTCTATGGGGTTGCACAGAGTCGGACACGACTGAAGCGACTTAGCAGCAGCAAAGGAAGTGTATTTTTGTGTGAGTTGGATTTGTGTGAGTATGTGTTGGGTGGATTTTGTGTCCACAGATACCTTTTTCTTGAGGGCTATATAAGTTGTCTCTACAGTGGTAGAACCCTAGTTTTAAAGGTTTGCAAAGAACAACACAGAGAATCTAAACCAGTCTTGAGTTCACGCAGTCATTCAGCAACAGCTTCAGGAGTGCAGTGATGAGTGAAACAGGCATGGTCTCTGCCCCTCTGGAGTTTGCCATCTAGTTTGAGTCCTAGTCCTGCCACTTCCTGAACATATTACCAAGAGCAAATAATTAAACACCTTTGAACTTGTGTTTCATTTGTAAAAATAGGTCAATCTCCTCTTGATGGGGCTATCGTAGGGATTAAATGAAAACTTGCAAATGCCACGTGCGTGTGTGCTAAGTCACCTCAGTTGTGTCAGACTCTTTGCAACCCTGTGGACTAGAGCCCACCAGGCAGGTCGGTTCTTTACCACTAGTGCCACCTGGGAAACAAATGCTACAGTGCTATACAGACATTAGTTCTTTTTTGTTTCCCCCTTTTTTTTAAAGATCTATTTATTTTAATTGGAGGCTAATTACTTTACAATATTGTATTGGTTTTTGCCATACATCAACATGAATCCGCCACGGGTGTCCACGTGTTCCCCATCCTGAACCCCACTCCCACCTCCCTCCCCGTACCATCCCTCTGGGGCATCCCAGTGCACCAGCCCCAAGCATCCTGTATCATGCATCGAACCTGGACTGGCAATTCGTTTCATATATGATATTATACATGTTTCAATGCCATAACTTCTTGGAGGAAAAAACAACTATTTTGTCTTCACCAAAAGTGTTCTGTTGGCTCTTGGCTAACAGTAACCAGTAATACCAAGAACATGGGATGGGGCACTTGCTCACCATGCCTGCCCCCTGCCATCCTTCTCTCTGTTAGCACATGGAATCAGAGAGGCAAAGGAGGGAACTATAGATGTGTGATACGGTCTGACCGCAGTGACCACTTGCTATAGGCACGTTCAGTTCTAACATTATAGGGATTTTGTGAGGGGTTCTCCTCTAGCTTCCATCTCTTCCTCCACCCTTTACATTCCCAATGAAGGTTCCAAAGCAGAATTGATGTTTGTAGAGGCCACATGTAAAACAAGGGAAATTTTTAGCAACCACCACCCAACCCTTCCTACCTATACGCGGGGATCTGGGGCATCAAAGACTTGAGGAGGGTGGGGCAGAGTGGGAAGGAAAGAAACTACCAGCACATGCATAGGAGCCAAATCACTGGGTGACGGATCAGCAACGGGAAGGTGGTAGAAGAGGGACGAGAGGAAGGCTGAAGCTTTGTTTGGTGGCTGACTTCAAGAATCCACACCCTTCTGGATCCAAGGAGGCTGCCTCAGACAGTGCTAACTCTGGGCTTTCCAGTTACCGTGTCCAACACGGAGAAGGATGTGGTGGGTAAGAAGACTGGGAAAAGCAGGAGAGGTTAGCCACTGCCTTTATGAAAAAGAAAGAAGACAGGGCTGAGGAGGAGAAAATGAAGGTGAAAGAAGCAGAGGGAAAACTATTTACTCTCTTAGCCCACTCCACCCCCAGCAGGACTCCCCCACCCCCAGGCGTGTGTTGTCTGTTGTTTTGTTTCATTTTGACCACACTGCTTGGCATGCAGGATCTTAGAGGTTCTTAGAGGTTCCCCGAGCAGGGATCAAACCTGTTTCCCTGAAGTGGAAGTACAGAATCTTAACCATTGTCATGCAGGAAAAGGAAGGCTCCCCTGGGTAGGGTAGTGGACACCTGCTTCATCACAAGCAACAGCGTGATCCTAGGGAAGGTGCTTCAGCTCTGGTCCTTGCTTTCCTCCTCTATAGTGAGGCTTTCTTGAGGTCTCTAAGGATGAATAACAGGGTGATGGTAGGGGGTTGATGTTTTTGGATCCAAAAGAGTGTGGATTCTTGAAGTCAGCCACAAAACAGAGCCTCAGCCTTCCTCTCTGCCCCTCTTCCACCACCTTCCCATTGCTGATCTGTCACCCAGTGATTTGGCTCCTGTGCTTGTGTTTTCTGGTAGTTTCTTTCCTTCTCACTCTGTCCCACCCCACTTCTTAAGCCTTTGATGCCCCAGATCCCCGAGTATAGGTAGGAAGGGTTGGGTGGTGGTTGCTAAACCCTTCCCTTGCTTTACACATGGTCTCTACAAACAGCAACATCTGCAAACCAGGAAGAAAGCTCTCAGGAGGGAGTCAAATTGGTCAGCACCTTGATCTTGGATTCAGTAGCCACCAGAACTGTGAGAAATATACTCTTATTGTTTAAGCCACCCAGTCTATGGTATTTCGCTGTGGCAGCCCAAGCTGACTAATACACTGATGGTGTAATTCAAGGCTGAGTCTGAGCGCCTGAGAACCATGAAAGCCAGGGGTATAGTTCTCGTCTGAAGAGCAGCAGGCTCAGTACTCAGGAAAAGTTGACTGCAGGTCTGAAGACAAGGGAAAAACCAATGTCTCAGCTGGGACATTGTAGGGGAGTCAGAGCTCTGGGTTTGAGTCTCAACTTAAATGGAGCAGCTAAGTGAGTCTCTGAGCCTTACTGTTTGTGAAATTGGGATAAGAACATTCAGCACAGGTGGGTATGAGGAAGATTCATTGAGATAACACACATGAAAAAGACTTTGTACACTCCCACAATCTGTACACACACCAATTATGGTTCTATTGAGCTCTCTGGCCCACCCCTCGCCATCCCTAGTCTCAAATTCCAGTTTAGCAGCACGGTGTCAGGGTGAGGGGGGGCACAGGCAGCTAGAGCAGATTGCGGGGAGCTGCAGCTTGGCCCTTTATCATGGCCGTCGAAATTGCTGCCAGGAGGCTAAGTGGAGCAGAGGAGTGGAGAGAGGGGCACCGGCTCATCTGCGGTTGCTATGGCGCCCCATCCTGGATTTGCCCATCTCTCCTAATGGAGCAAAGGGCAGAGGGAGCGAGGGAGGGAGACAGAACTGCTGGTCCCTTGTCTCCCCTCCCTTCTGTGTCTCTCTGGAGCAGATGTACGGTGGGGAGTAGGGGGAGGGAGCCTGGATATTGTATAAGAGTGGGAGGGAAGAGTGGTGTGCCAGGATTAAGAGGGTTTGCAGCGAGGGGCCACACTGAGAGGGGAGGGAGCAGAGCCCTCATGCTGACGTCCAGAAGCCAGATGATGATGTTGGAAGAAAAAAAAAAAAAAACGGAGCAAGACAGCGTAAGCATGAGAGAGAGGAAGAGAGGAAACGAGGAGGATTTGAGGATTCGAGGTGTGGAAGCACTGCAGCCACCAAATCCCACAGGCAGCCTGGACCCCAGGGCCCTGCAGGCTGCCCTGAGGATGGACACCAGGGCAGTGGCCATGCCTTCTCCGGCGGCAGGGCTGCTAGGCTGCTGTTTCCTCTTTGGCTGGGCTCTGGGGGTTCCAAGGACCCTCCGCTCTCTGCCCGCACTGTCCTCCAAAGTCAAGCCAGGGTCTGTACCCATTTGGGTGCCCCCAGAGGGGGCTGAGGCAGCCCTGGCTTTTCTCTACTCCGGAGATGCTCAACACCTGTCTGGGGCTAACTGCAGTGAGCGCTATGAAGCCCCCAGGGCAGGAGCCAGACCAGGGCTCCCCCCAGTCCTGTGGAGAGCAGCAGGTGCTGTGACCCAGGCCGCCAATTTCCTCAACATGCTGCTGCAAGCCAACGACATCCGGGAGTCCAGTGTGGAGGAGGACGTGGAATGGTACCAGGCACTAGTCCGCAGTGTGGCCGAGGGGGACCCAAGGGCATACCGGGCTTTGCTGACTTTTAACCCTCCACCGGGGGCCAGCCACCTGCAGCTGGCCCTGCAGGCCACCCGGGTTGGGGAGGAGACCATCCTTCAGGACTTGTCCGGGAACAGGGTGCAGGAGGAGAGCTCAACTGGAGCCCTGCACTCCGCTGACCTGCAAAAGCGGGTGCTGACCAATGACCTAGGGAGCCTTGGCAGCCCCAAGTGGCCACAGGGGGATGGATATGTCGGGGGCGG
>NW_011494752.1:4268940-4278605 GCF_000754665.1 Bison bison bison
GAATGCCAGGAGGGTCGACTGCGTCCTGGCTGGCTTATCACACTCTCAGCCACCTTCTATGGACTCAAGCCAGACCTCAGTCCGGAGGTCAGGTAAGTGGGTTTGTGCAGGATTTGATGCTATTGTGGATCTGTGGAGGTGGTGGGGGAGGGGGGGGTCCTAGCTGTGCATAGGCTATTTGGTATGCACATATGCATCTGGAGGACACAGATGTGTGTATTTGCATTCAGCTGTGTATATTTGCAGTTGACTCTAGGACTCTATGTGTTAACATATACAGGTGTGTGTATGATCGATCCATTTACATATAGGTATACACACGTGTGTGTATGTACTGATGGGGGGCACAGCTGGGCATAGGTCCTGGTTCCCAGATCTGAGTAATGGGTACAATGCAGGAGAGGGTTTGGCAGGGATAGCCGTTACAATCTGTGTACCGGCTTCTCGGAGGAGTCAGATAGGTGTCCCAGGAGTGAAATCCGCTACTCTCTAGCAATCTAGAACTGGAAAAGGAGGCTTCTGCAAGTGAAGGAAAACACCTGGGGGGAGGCTTGGAACCATGGCCCTTTCTGCCCAGAAGTTGTCCAGGTCCCAGTATCACTCCCATGGCTGTATTCTTACATCAAGTCCTGACCCAGGAGCCTGTGATGCTCCTCAAATAATTGACCTCCTCCCTCAACCGGAGTAAAGAGCTGAGTGGGAGCCATGATGGGAAGGAGGGAGCAGGTGGATACTATACCGCTAGGCATTCAACAATCAACGTTGTTTTCCCAGCTCTGTGTCCCCATTCATTGTCCCCAGCAGAGTTCCTCTCCTGGCCACAGGCAGCCTGGCTTTTTGCCAGCTCTCTCCCCAATGGGCTCAGAGCCAGGGTTGAGAGCCCTCAGGCCAGGCAGCTCTTGAATCTGGGCCCCTCTATTCCATATCTCCTTCATTAAGATCAATTCAGACCTGGTTTGGGCAGAGTGGGGCATTGTTAATATCTGTGCTTTGTGTGCCTGTTTGAGTATAAGTGTGTATACACGCAGTGCGGAAGTATGAAAATCCCTTTCAGACAGATCATCAGAACTGCAGCTCCCTTATGTCTTGCCCACTCCCTTTACCCATTGATAGAAATCAGGAAATGCTAGGATGTTGAAAAGCTGAGGGATGGGGGGTGGAGCAAGGGAAAAATCTAGGGGGAGGAGGATTGTTGCTGCAGAGACAGTGAGGGTTAATAGCATTGGAGAAGTGGCATGCTTGTGTGCCCTCTCTCCTGGCACACTACAGCCACTGTGCTAAAGTGCGTAAAGCTTGCATTGCACCATGATCTGAGACCCAAGGATACATGTCCACCTTGGCACCCTTCACTATACCCCTAACTGCCAATTCACTGCCCTAGGGGGCAGGTGCAGATGGACGTAGACCTTCAGAGCGTGGACATCAATCAGTGTGCCAGTGGCCCAGGCTGGTACTCTAACACACACCTGTGTGATCTCAACAGCACCCAGGTAAGGATACGGAGAGTGGGGTACGGGTTTCCTACCTCCCTTCCCCTTTCCCATCATGCCATCAGGAGCAGCTGACGAAGGCACATCAGCCTCTCAGGGCTTCAGGGAAGTCCCTATTGGTGAGACAGATAGAAATGAGATACCAGGTTATTTAAAAGTGAGGACACTTACAGCCTAGCCCCATCCCCAATCTGAGACAGCCACCTTCATTCCTTTGCAGTCTCAATGTGCCTCCCTGTCTGCTCTCCCTTCTGGTACTGGGTGCTTCAGGATCCCTTCCCAGGACCACTTCCTGAGCCTCTATTAATCAACCCCTTTCCTTCTCCTGAACCACATTCTCCATGTCAACAGAGCTCTGGGCTCCTTCTAACCCACAAAGGATGCTTTATTGGGTGTTTGTTGAAATAAGTGGAATTGGGATGTAGGAGGAATGTAGGAAAAAGTTGAGATGTAGGAGGAGACTAACCAGAGAAGGAGCTTGAAGAGCTCGGGAACTGGTAAAGGTGATGGAACCTGGACCAGGTGCTGGCAAAATCAAAGCCGTGGATGCAGGAGAATCTGGATAATGGAAAGCAATGGTTGGTAATCCTGCAAACCCACTACTGGGAAACTGGGAGGCCAGTGAACTAATCCGCTCCACAGTAACACTGACTGCATGCTTGTTCCTGAGCTGAACCAAAGCCAAGGCGAGCCCCGCAGCCTGCTGGGAAGTGGAGCGGGTCTGGGCATCTGCTGCTTTTCAGGGGACATGTGTCTGAAGCTATACATCCAGGGATGCATAAAGGCTCCCATTGTCCAATGCACTTTTAAACCCAGCCACATTCATGTCTCTGGGTATGCATTTGTCTGATGGTGCAGACTGTGGCAGAAACAGAGCATTTTCTAGCAATCTGAGCAGAGGGGAAAGTTGGGCCACGATTTCATAAGCACCCTTTAGGTGAAATCAGGGCTGGATATGGAATCTTCCTTCCTTTGCCCCATTGCTATCTGTTCCTGGCCACTCCCTACAGTAGATCTGACCTCATCCATGTGCTTATCTTCGCTGCCTGGCTCTGAGGTCTGCTCTGTCTCCTGCTGGGCAAACATCAGTGGGTGGAGTTGGAATAAAGAGCTGGCCTTGGCACCCCACCAGCCTGGCATTAGCCTGGCATTAGGGCTGGGGAGAGCAGTCCTACACCAAAGGCAGATGGCCCTAATAGAGGAAGCTGCTCCCCCGTGGGTGCCTTTTCAACTCACCTGTGTGCCAAAGAGGGAGGCTGATGTTGACCCTTTGAAGCAGGATGTAGGCACACAGGTGTGGTTGATCTCAGAGTTCTCTCTGCTTCCACCGCCCCAGCACCTTGCTCTAGCAACAGCTGGGGATTGGGAAATGGGACCTATGAGGCTCCCGTCACAGCTAGTCTGGATAAAAGACTGATCCATCTCCAAACTCTGTGTTTGGAGGTCTCTTTGATAAGAGAGACAATGGTGGGGTCAGGGTAGGGTCTGCAGGGAGGGATGGCTTCCCCAGGACTGGGGCTCCCCAGTGTAGACCCAGGGGCTGTGGATCGGAGGGTAGATGACCCTCCTACTCTTCCCCGGCGGGAAAGCCCCATATAAATACCTATGGTGTTTGTTGGCCCCACAGTGCGTCCCCCTGGAGAGTCGGGGCTTTGTCCTTGGCCACTACCTGTGCCGCTGCCGACCTGGCTTCTACGGGGCAAGCAACTCCTTGGGTATGTAACAATGGTGAGGGACAGGCAGGTGTTTTACAGGCTGGGCTGATTGGAGGTGGGTATCTGCGGAAGAAAGGCAGGTTGGGGTGAGATACTGGGAGAAAAACTTGTGGGGCCAGGGCAGAATGTCGAGAGAAGCAGGAGACACAGGCAGGGTCCAATTTGGGGGTGTCTATGCCTTCTGAGAATGAGCCTAAAACATGGCAATTTGATGCAAGCTGACCTCATGGTGAGTCCTAGCCTGGTATCACCTCTTCTGCCTTTCCCTGCAAGTACTCACTTCCTCATTCCTTCCCCCAGGGGCCACAGACCCTAAGAGGGCAGGATAAGAACTGTGCCAACCATGAGGAGAGAAGGCTGGGGTCTCAGGATGCCCCAGCCACGCCCTTCTCCCTGTACCCATCTTGTTCATTATAGGCTCAGAGGAGGGTGCTGCCCAGCCTCCTGGGCAATTTGGGTCCCCTCAAGGCAGCCCCGGGAGGCTGCTGCGCTGCCAACCATGTGCCGAGGGCTGTGCCAGCTGCCTGGATGCCACGCCGTGCCTGGTGGAGGAAGCCCCCAGGCTGAGGGCAGCGGTGCTGGCCTGTCAGACGTGCTGCATGCTGGTTGTCTTCCTGAGCATGCTGGTCTCCTATCGCTGCCGCCAGAGCAAGGCAAGCAAGGCCCCACAGCTCTCTTCTCTGCACATGTCCTACCCATCGTGAATCTCTAGCATCAGGGGGAGACCAAAGACTACCTAAGGCTAGAACTTGAAAAATGCAAGTTTGAGCCTTAATCTAACTCACTCTCTGACATTAAGCAAGTGACCTCACCACCATAGACCTGTTTCCTCACCTGTGCAATGAAGTCACTGGACTTGATTCAAAGCACTGTGTAGGCACTAGGGGAAGTGATCTGGTCCCTTATGGAGCTCCCAGTTGAGTGGAAGAAGCAATGACAGCACAGTAAGACAGGGGCCAGGATGGAGGTGCCAGTTGCTGTGGCAGGTCAGAAAAGGGACCCAGTCATCCCGCCTGAGATGGTGTGGGATGTCTTTCTGGAGAACATGACACTTGAGCCAAGTTTGGTCAATTGACAGAGAAGGGAGTTTCTAGGCAAGGGAGCTGTCTGACCCAAAGCTTGGGGGAAAGCCTGAGATCCCTTCTAGCTCCAGCAGCCTCCAATTCCAGCCCAGGTCTGCAGCAAGGCCCAGGGTGAGATTGGGAGGGGCATGGGGCTGCAGGGGCTATGTGAAACCTTGGCCTCAGCTAGGCTTAGTGCCAGTGGAGCTAAGAGCCTGTGGATGAAGAAGGCACAGCTGAAGTTATAGGGGGTAGCTTTAGCTCAGGGCCACAGAGTGACCCCTCAGACAGACCTGAGACCCTACTGCACCATCCTCCAGGCTCTATCCTCTCGCTATCCTGCTTATGTGCATCTTTCTTTCCTGGGTTCACAGAGGATCCGAGCATCTGGAGTGGTACTGCTGGAAGCCATCCTTTTCGGATCCCTGCTGCTCTACTTCCCTGTGAGTTTGGGGCTAGAGCGTGACCCCACCTCCTGGGATCCCCCCAGTCCCAACCTGGCACCCTCCACACCCCAGAATCTGTCCTCTGTATCCTGTGGGGGGATTCAGAGACCTCAAAATCTCCCTGCTCGTACCTACAGGTGACAGGCTGGCCTAGTGAGGCTTAAAAGAGCTCTATGACCTGTTGTGTAACTTAGGACAAGTTATCTAACCTCTCTGATAAGAAAGCTGCTCCTCTGCAGAATGGAGGTGATGATGTCTCTGTGGGGAGGCTGTTAGAAGGATCAGCAAGGTGCTTAGCGTAGGCCTGGCACCCAGTGCAAGTGCAATGGACAGCAATTGTTTTTACCCCCTCCCCACCAGGTCTTCATCCTGTACTTCAAGCCCAGTGTCTTTCGCTGCATCGCCCTCCGCTGGGTCCGGCTGCTGGGCTTTGCCATTGTCTACGGCACCATTATACTCAAGCTTTATAGGTAGGGTCTGGGTAGGGCCTTGTTCTCATGCGGCTCCCTCCAGGCCACCCCAACTCATTTATGGGATGGAGTTCTTCACCGCCAGACCCCCTACCCAATCTGCTCCTCTGGGCCCCCAAGGCCTGCTCCCGTCACTGTAGCCCTCCCCACCATGTAACTTTTTTGGGGGGGCGGTAAGAGGAGGCAGTGACCCATGGAAGGGATGGGAGAATAGGGATGTGTGGAGGGGAGGGAAGCAATGGCCAGAGGCGTCCCCTCTCCCTGCGTCTACCAGCCACACCCTGACCCTTGTAGAGTGCTCCAGCTCTTTCTGTCTCGAACGGCCCAGCGGGGCCCCCACCTGAGCAGCGGGCGGCTGCTGCGGCGTCTGGGACTGCTCCTGCTGCTGGTGCTGGGCTTCCTGGCTGTGTGGACGGCAGGGGTCCTGGAGCCAGGCATTCAGCGCACGTCACTGGTAACACGGGGCCACACACACACGGGACGCCACTTCTACCTCTGCCACCACGACCGCTGGGACTACATCATGGTGGTGGGTGAGTTACTCCCACAGAGTCCAGCCTCACTCTGGTCCCCCGCCCTGTACCTCCAAGGGTTCTTCCTCCTGTACCTGGACCAGGCTCCCCCCAGAACCCCCTACAGAGAAAGGGGTGGCGTGGCTGCTGAGGTGGTACCTGGCTCTGTCCCTCCCTCCCTTCCCTACAGCTGAGATGCTGCTCCTGTGCTGGGGCAGCTTCCTCTGCTACGCCACCCGGGCTGTCCCCTCAGCCTTCCACGAGCCACGATACATGGGCATCGCCCTGCACAACGAGCTGCTGCTTTCTGCCGCCTTCCACGCAGCCAGGTGAGGACAAGCCCTCCTACCCACCACGCCTTCCACCCTAACACCATTCCTCACCTCTCCCAGGGGAGGGTACCCCCATCCCAAAATCCTGCTGGCAACACCCGCTACACCGCAGCAAGGTGAGGAAAGTCCCTCACCTAGAGTTCTCTCCCTACCCTACAGACATCCTTCCTGTACCCTATGTCTCGCCCAACACCCTAAGTGCTCTCCCATTCCATCCCCTACCGCTCTCCTCCCTACACGGGCTCCATTCTCCCTGCCTCCTTCCCCTCATACCTCAGCCGTCCCAGCAGCAGACCTGCTGTGCGTGTCCACAAGGACCTGGCCCTGTGGTGAAGGTAGAACCAATCCACGGGGCGGTTCATAACAGTGCTATAAGCAGCCAGAGAAGGCAAGCTGGAGGAGTGTGGGAAGGCTTCTTGGAAGTGGGGATTAACATGAGCCCTGAGGTGGGAGGGCAGGAAGAAGGAAGAGTGCCTTCCTCACTCCACTGAGCACCTGCAGGAGGTCAGGGCTGGGGTTGGGGGGAGAGCCACTGGGACAGGTGAGAGGGAAGACGCCGCTCCCACCCGCAGCTAACCATCACCCCACCACCACCACCTCACCCCCAGGTTTGTGCTGGTTCCCTCCTTGCACCCGGACTGGACGCTCCTCCTCTTCTTCTTTCACACTCACAGCACAGTCACCGCCACGCTGGCTCTGATCTTCATCCCTAAGGTGAGGTCTTCTCTGGCCTCGAAGTGAGGTGACCCCGGCCCCTTGGCCAGGGGCACTGTGGACCTGCTGTGTCCACAGTGCCCTGTCCAGGTCAGGGCGAGAATGACACCTGGGCCCAGAGGGATTTGGAGCCCACTTAGGAGTTGGCTTGGAGAAGGCAATGGCACCCCACTCCAGCACTCTTGCCTGGAAAATCCTATGGACGGAGGAGCCTGGTAGGTTGCAGTCCATGGGGTCGCAAAGAGTTGGATACAACTGAGCGACTTCACTTTCACTTTTCATTTTCATGTATTGGAAAAGGAAATGGCAACCCACTCCGGTGTTCTTGCCTGGAGAGTCCCAGGGACGGGGGAGCCTGGTGGGCTGTTGTCTATGGGGTTGCACAGAGTCGGACACGACAGAAGTGACTTAGCAGCAGCAGCAGTAGCAGCAGTAGGAGTTGGCTAAGGGCTTCCCTGGTGGCTCAGATGGTAAAGAATCCCCCTGCAATGTGGGAACCCAGATTTGATCTCTGGGTGGGGAAGATCCCCCTGGAGAAGGGAATGGCAATCCTCTTCAGTATTCTTGCCCGGAGGATCCCATGGACAGAGGAGCCTAGCAGGCTACAGTCCTTGGGGTTGCAAAGAATTGGACAAGACTGAAGCGACTTAGCACGCGTATAGGAGTTGGGGAAGGACGCTCTGTCTCCAATCCCTGGGCAAGGGTAATAAGAGCTAGAGCTGAAGGGGGTCCTTGTAACACAATTGGAAGGTTGGCAGACTCTGAAAATAAACTCGGAAGCAGTTACAGAAGATAGGTGAGGGGGCTGAAGGACATGGCTAGGAATTGTGGGCACAGGGCATTAGAGACCCCTGGTCTCTAAGTTAGAGAAAATCAGGAAGGATGAGATGGAAAAATACTCTTTTGACCTCCAGAATCCCAAATCAGAAGGGGTTGAGGATTTATGGAGTAAATACATATGCCACAGGGTAGGGAGCCAACATGAGTCTTTTTCCTGATCATGCCCACCCTGGCCAGTTCCGGAAGCCGGGGGCTCCTCCCCGAGAGGAGATCTTGGATGAGGTGTACGAAGACGAGCTGGACCTGCAGCGCTCAGGCTCCTACCTCAACAGCAGCATCACTTCAGCCTGGAGCGAGCGCAGCCTGGACCCTGGAGACATTCGGGTAGGTGCTGCCCTCCTGACCTCCTCTTGATGGTACTTAGGGACTGGACATGGAGCAGTGATGCCCTGCCACTCGGGCTGTGTGCCACTGAAGGTCCCCTGTCCTCCCCCTAGCCTTGCATCCCTTTCTTCTCCACCATTGCCCCAAGCTGCTTCTCCTGCTTCTACACAAAGGAGACCACACATGTGAAAAGATCCCCCCAAATACCGAAACTCACATTCCTGACCCACTTGGCAAGGGAGGCAGAACCATGAGTGGAGCTCAAATCACCTGTGTCCTCCACTCAACAGGGCCACCATGAGTGGCAGACTGAAAAGCCCCTCAGCCCCCAGCACACCCAGCAGTTAGTGCTCCTAGGGCCATCAGGGTTGGGTAATTCAGCCACTGGCTACCAAGGATTTCCATACCAGGATCCTCTTTCCTTGGACTCAGCAGTGTTAGAGAAAGGAAGTGCTTCCTGAGTCTTACATCAGGAGAGCATCCCTACCATATTTTTCTGCTTAAGAATATCATAATGGTGATAGGAACCTTGATGAGAGGCTCAGAGAGTTAGGAAATAAAGAGACTGGCAGTAAAGCCCATTGTTTTATAGAATCTACAGTGGGAACAGTCCCAGGAAGCCACTGGGTCCATCCCTCCACCTTCCCTGAAGCCCCCTCCACATCTGACTTGTTTACATCCCCCAATTCCTTCCTTCCTTGTCTCAACTGCCCCCATGTCCTCCTCACCATCTGAGTTCTGCGTTTCCTGCCTCCTGGGGATAGGTTGAACTGAGACCCCAATCTATCAGGTAGGCCTAAGTGGAGGCAGGTGGCCACTGCCATGCCATCCTTGACCCTCCAGCTTGGGGATCAGCAGTGGGTATGCTCTCCCTATGCTCACTGTGGGGAGAGCACCAAAGTAGGAAGAGCTTTCAAAGCCCCATCCTGTCACTTACACCTGAAAAGGCAATGGCACCCCACTCCAGTACTCTTGCCTAGAAAATCCCATGGACGGAGGAGCCTGGTAGGCTGCAGTCCATGGGGTCGCTAGAGTCGGACACGACTGAGTGACTTCACTTTCACTTTTCACTTTCATGCATTGGAGAAGGAAATGGCAACCCACTCCAGTGTTCTTGCCTGGAGAATCCCAGGGACGGGGGAGCCTGGTGGGCTTCCGTCTATGGGGTCGCACAGAGTCGGACACGACTGAAGCGACTTAACAACAACAATGGCCGTTTTCACACCCACTGATCGCACCACTTCTTTAAGGCAGTGAACACTAGGCAGTCAGATTTCCTTCCTTTATTGAAGTAGAGGCTCAGAGAGGGCAAGAAAATAGCCTTGAGGCATACCATAGGTCAGCAGCCTCAAACCCACGTTTCCTGTGCGCCAAGCTGGGACCGCCCACCAGACCACAGTGCCTGGTAGAAGGCAGGGCCCTGCGTCCTCAGGGTTGAGTGGGTCGGGCTCAGAACTAGGTTGGTGTTGGCCCTGCAGAAACGGAGAAGTGACTTTTCCAAGTGTTTTAAAAGCCAGGAAGGGACACGCTTGGTGGGAAAGCGTTCCCCCAGAAAAAAGGGTCTCAGCACCAGCTGAGGGGCAGAGCAGCGCCCGCCAGGGGATGGAGAGGATGGTCCTCACGCGGCTTTGCTCTCCGGCCCCCAGGACGAGCTGAAAAAGCTCTACGCCCAGCTCGAGGTTCATAAGACCAAGGAAATGGCTGCGAACAACCCCCACCTGCCCAAGAAGCGGGCCAGCTGGCGCCAGGGCCTGGGCCGCT
>NW_011494752.1:4279377-4284404 GCF_000754665.1 Bison bison bison
CAGAAGGCTGCCGCACGTGCCCATCCGGCACCAGATCTCCACACCCATCATGGCCACGTCCGGGGCGGGCCTGGGGGAGCCGGGGATGCTGTCTCCCACCTCCACTTTGGCCCCAGCTCTGATGCCAGCTCCTGCCCCTGCCCTGGCACCCATCCCAGTACCCCCACAAAGCCCCAACCTACTTACCTACATCTGCCCGTGGGAGAATGCAGAACTGCCGGTGAAGAAAGAAAATGTGGCTCAGGAAGGCCCCTCGGGGCCAGAGCAAGGCAACCCATCTCATGCCCCAGCTCGGGCCCGTCTCTGGAGGGCCCTCTCTGTGGCAGTAGAGAAGAGGGGGCCTGGGGAGAATGGGATGGACACAGAGGATGGGCGTCTCCAGGGGGAAACTGAGGAGGATGAGAACAGGCCCAAGGTCTTCTCTAAATCCCACAGCCTCAAGACCCCTGTCCAGCAGGGTTCCATGCGCAGTCTGGGCCTGGCTATCAAAGCTCTGACCCGTTCTCGGAGCACACACAGAGAGAAGGAGAGTGGGGAAGGGAGTCCTAAGAAGGAGGAGAAGGGCCGAGCTTCTGGAGAGGGTGTGGGGGCATGCCCCAGATCTCCCAGGCCAGGCCGGCCCAAGGGGGTGAGTAAGCAGGCGGCACTTGGCCCCTGTGATGATGAAGAGTCCCTCCAGAACCAACAGAACGCTCACACCAGCAGGATGCTCCAAGTCTGTCACCGGGACAGCAGCAGGGAACAAGAAGACAGAGGCAGGAGGACTTCCCAGTGTCTAGGGGAGGGGAAGGTTGAGAGAGCAGGTAAAACAGGCCCTGCCACACTGAAGCAACTCAGGCAGGGCACAGCTGGGGACAAAAATGCTAAGCAAGCAAAAGAAGCTCCTGTGGGGTGGCAGGAACTACCCAAAGCTGGCCTCCAGCCCCTGGGCAGTGCTGACCCCAGGGTGACAGAAGTGTGCCCCTGGGAAGTCACCGAGTCAGAACTGTGTCAGCCTGATGGTAGCAACAAAGCTGAAATCTGCCCCTGGGAGGTGGGTGGAATCCCTGAGGAGGAGGCCCTACGGCAATATCTAGATGCCTCCCAAGGCGAGAAGGAGAAAGCCTCAGAAAAATCTGAGCCCAAAGATGTGGTTGTTGTGGCTTGGAAAAAGCCAGAGAGGTTGGTCAGGGGTCAGGAGGCAGTTTGTCCTTGGGAAAGTGCTGATCCTGGGGGTGTGTCTCCTGGGTCAGCCTCTCAGGACTCAGACAGAACCAGGGGCCGGTCTGAGGCAGTGGGCAGTGTGGAGCCTAGAGAGATGGAGACGCATCGGTGGGAAGCCCCTGGCCCAGGAGCTTGTACATCTGACATCACCACAGCAGAGCTGTGTCCCTGGGAGGCAAGTGAAGGAGAGACAGGGAAACCATCCCAGGAGGGAGTAAAGAAACTCCCCCAGGAAAAGCAGAAAACCCCCGAGAAAACAATCTTCTGGAAAGAACAGAAACTGGGTGAAGGCTTGGAGTCTCTTTGTCAGTGGGAAAGGACAGATTTCCGGGGCCCCTCAGTGGTTTCTACTCAGGCCCCAGGAACCCCCGGTTGCTCAGGCAGTTTGGGCAGTAGCATCACTGAAGTCTGTCCATGGGAGGCAGGAGACACTCCTGCCATTGGGAAGGCAGAGATCTGTCCCTGGGAGCTGGGTGATGAGATAGTAGGGAAGGAAATG
This sequence comes from Bison bison bison, assembly GCF_000754665.1. Lineage (NCBI taxonomy): Eukaryota > Metazoa > Chordata > Mammalia > Artiodactyla > Bovidae > Bison > Bison bison. The sequence continues at coordinate 4,281,080 of NW_011494752.1, forward strand.
CTGAGTCAGGGGCCAGGTGGCGAATCTCCCCAGGAAAAGTGGGACACCTCCAGAACAGGGAGCTTTGGAGAGATGAGGGGATGGACTGGGAAAGCAGTGCAGAAACTTAGCCAACAGCAGGAGTCAGTGTGTCCGTGGGAAAGCACAGCTGCTGGGCACGCTGGCCCACATCTAGACAATTCCTCATCCAAAGCTGATGGCCAACTCCTCAGCAATAAAGGAAGTAGAGCAGCGCAGGTCTGCCCACCAGATCTCAGGTCAGAGGGAAAGGGAGCAACACCTGCCAAGGCAGAAGTCTGTCCCTGGGAGGTGAATGAGAGAACGACAGAGGACTGGACATCAGGGCAGGCACCAAAAGGAAGAGAATCTCAAAAGGACAAGGAGAAGATGCTTGAAATATCAGGCATCAAAGCTAGCCCAAGTTGGGCAAAGCCTGAGGAACAGATGCCAACGCAGGAAGCAGTCTGTCCCTGGGAGAGTGTGGACCCTGTCAGCTTCACCCCACAACCTGGTCTTCAAGACACAGGAGGACCCAAAGCCAGTTTCCAGATGTCTGGCAGTGTGGAAAGCAGAACTGCTGAGATTTGTCCCTGGGACGCGGAGGAAACCCTGCCTGCTGAGAAGGCTGAGGTCTGTCCCTGGGAGGTGAGTGCTGGAGCTGGGGAGAGAAGGGCTTTGGGAATGGAGGCCATTAGGCAATTTTCAAGCAAAACGAGGAAGCCTTCTGCAGATTCTGGACCTAGCGAGAGAGCTGTTGCTACTCCAGAGAGGCAGGCCCAGGAGCGGGAACGGGCTTGCCCCTGGGAGAGCATGGATCCAGGGGGCTCCTCTTGGCATTCAGACACTCTGGGCACTGCCAAGCCAAAACCTGGGGTCCAGGAGCTGGACCGTGTGGGGTGCAGACCAGTGGAGGTATGTCCCTGGGAAGCGGAGGGAGCACCTACTAGTGAAAAAGTCAAGGTCTGTCCCTGGGAGGTGGATGAAGGAGCCCCTGGGAAGGAATTAGAACAAGAGATGAGAACTGACTCAGTGGGGCAGAGGGAGAAAATGCTAGAAAAGGGGAGACTCATCTCCCTGGGAGAAGACAGATCGAAATGGGAAACACAACTGAGTCAAGAGCAGGAAGCTGTGTGTCCCTGGGAGAAGGACTTGAGGGCACCTACTGCTCAGGCCCCTGAGGTCTCAGACGTGTCCAGCAGAGGGGTAGAGGAGCCCTCCCTAGAAATAAGTGATGAGGCAGCAGAGAAAGGGGGCCTGACGCAAGACCCAAAGATGGACTCCTCCCCAGAACACGTAGCCCCAGAAAAAGCAGAAGTCACTGCTGAAGATGGGGAAAAAGTGAGCAGTGAACTACAACCTGTCCATCTCCAGGAGAGCACGGCCCCCAGGGACTCCTCCTCCCACCCACATAGTCAGTGCCCTGACCAACCTAAAGCCGGCTCTCAGACACTGCCCAGAGCTGGGGACAGGCTCGCTGAGGTCTGCCTGTGGGATGCTTCCACCACGGACGCTCCCAAACGTGACAGCGGTGCCAAAGCTGAGACCTGTCCCTGGGAAGTGACTGAAAGAACCCCTGAGGAAGGGGCATCAAGACAGGATGGAGATGAGGAAACTCAAGAGGAGAAGGGGAAAGCCCCAGAAAAACCAGAGCACAAAGCTGTGGCCCTTCAGGAAAAGCCTGAGAGGGCAGATGGAAAGCAGGAACCAGCCCCACAAGCTTCCGACAGTAGCAAAGAAAGTCCCAAGGCAGCAGGCAGTGTGGGGGCCAGCATAGCAGAAGTATGTCCACGGGAAGTGCAAGAAGCTCCCCCTGATAAGAAAACAGAAATCTGCCTTTGGGAGGTGAGCCAAGAAACAGCAGAGAAAGGGGGATGTGAACAAGAGGTAGACAGAGAATCTCAAGGGCAAAGAGAAATGTTCCTGCAAAAGGCAGAATCTGGAGGGACTGAAGAACACTCTTCAGAAGAAGTAAAAGTCAGCGGAGAGACGGAGGCAATCTGCCCTTGGGAAGGTACAAGGTCAGAAGGGCTCTCTCCTCAGCCAGATGCTCCAGCCATGGACCAACCCAAAGACAGTCCCCATGGAGTAAGCAGTATGGGGAGCCGGGTGGCAGAGCTGTGTCAATGGGAAGTCACAGATCCCGAAGGAAATAAAATAACAGGCACCATGGCAGACATCGACACATGTCTCTGGGAGGGAACTGGAGCCCCATCTGAGGAATCTGGTCTCCTGGCTTTAACAGCAACTCAGAAGCAAATGCTCTGCCCCACAGCCCCTGAGAACCCACCATGCCTTTTAGTCCAGAGACCTTTGGGTAGCTTCTTTCCAGACAGCAAAAGCCCCCGCCCCAAGGTGAACAAGCCAGCCAGCACCTTTACTCTGGAGGGTGTCAGAGAACTCCAAGTCCCTTCAGAACCTGGGCCGAGGACCAGCTTAGGCCCAGAGCCAACCCTCCAAGAAGCTATGACTCAGAAGTCTTCTTCCTTAACTAAAGACCAAGAAGTAGCTTCTGAAACTCAACTTGAAGAACTCACCACTCCAACTGTCTATCCTTGGGACTGGGAGTAACAACTGCATCAGTGAGGTCATACACTGGGTGGCTAGCTTTCAGAACAGTCAAGGTTCTTTCCAAGTTCTAGGTGTTTCCAAAAAACTGAAACAACCTAAAGGTTGGTTGGCCACTTTCCCTTTCCTTTCCCTTTCACAAACTTGGCCACTTTCCCTCTCCAAGAAGGCCAGAAGTCAACTCATTCCAAAGGCAAACTGTACAAGAAAGGTGCAACTCAGACTCCAAAAGGAAGTACCAGCCTCTCTTTACTTCCAGTTCTCCTTCCTGCTCCAGAGGACGAGAGCCAGACCTTCTGCTTCTAATTAATCCTCCCATCCAGCTAGAGTACTCAACACAAGCCATCTGTGACATCACTAGTAAAGCTAATGTTAATGACAAAAGGGAGTCAGCTGTACCTGGCCCACACTTTCACAAAGGTAGACACATTCTTCTCTGAAGTCTCCCAGGGATATTTTTTGAGAAGAAACTAAACCACTCAAGGCATTGGCAACATAGAGGCTGAAGATTATAAAAGGTCACCACAGAGAGTTTAGAAGCTACTTAATTCAAGTTCAAAGGCAAATCAGAGGAAAACTTAAATGGCTCAAAAGAGGTCCCTGTAATGCCTTAAAGATCTTGTCATTTTGACTTTGGACCCCCAGTTTCTGTTTTATTGATCCTCTTACCTGCCCTGCTTGACTGCTGAAGTAGAGTCAATCAAGCACATTTATGTCCATATCAACATCTGGCGTCCAAAGCAACGTAGGAGACAGAGAG
>NW_011494752.1:4284504-4286298 GCF_000754665.1 Bison bison bison
GCCCACTCAGGCCGAGGGAGAGCTCTCCTTTCCAGACACCATCTCACAGTTGAAGAAGCATGCCTCTTGCTAGCCTTCTCAGATGGCCTTCCCTTCTTCCTGCCCCATCTTTTGACAGTCTGCAGAGTTCACCCCTCTGCCTCATTCTCCTAGCCTTTCAGTACTGTCATCAAAGGGACTCCTCTCTGTTGTCAAATGCAACGGGAGCCTGGGGAATTTCTGGTTCTGAGACAAGAACCACTCCAGCTCACCTGCTCATTAACAAGAGGCCCACATCAGTCTCTTTCCCAAGAAGCTTGAGCAAGAAAGGAGGTCCTGTTTACAGCCAGCACTGTACTTGCCCTCAGAAAGATTCGTGGTGGGGGCAGGTTAGAGCCCAACAGCCAGGGAAAGGGCATCCTTAAGTACAAAGCCTCCTTTCTTAGGGAGCTCTTTCTGGTTCTATTCTTTCAAGCCAATTCAGGCTACTCTTACTTAAGCGGTCCTAGATAACAAGAGTGCTGGAAATAGGTGATACTACCAAAGGGAAATGAGAAAGGAGAAAAACACTGGTCACAGACATCCCAGATCTGGCAGAGGTGAGGGGGTGGAAATAGGCAGAGTAAACACGGCAGAGCTGGGCAGGGACCCACCTTCTAACTGGACAGATACTGATGCCATTCACAAGGAGGAAAAAAGACAAAAGGCAACCAAATACCCAATGGGAAAAAAAAGTTTGCATGTAAATAAAATATTCTGGGCAGCTACAGGGCTTCGCAGAAAGTAGCAAAAGTGCTTCATGTCCAAAAAGGAGGAGAAAGCATGGAATAACCCACTTGCAGAGACCAGATATCCTTGTTCCCTATCTAAGCTCTCCCTCTTACCTAGGAGCCCTTCCCCAGGCTTCCAGAGCAGTAATTAAAGTGTATTCTTTCCCTGGGCTGAATTCTCAGCCTCGCAGCTTGTGTGTGTGTATACTGTTGTATCCGACTCTTCATGACCCCGTGAACTGTAGAACACCAGGTCCTCTGTCCATAGTATTTTCCAGGCAAGAATACTGGAGTGGGTTTCCATTTCCTACTCGAGAATCTTCCGGAGCCACAGATCAAACCCGCATCTCTTGTGTCTCCTGCATTGGCAATAATTCTCTTCCCTTGAGCCACATGGGAAGCCCTCATAGCTTCTGAACCAATGGAAATTCTGCACCTGAAAACAATCCCACTGAGAATGGACTAGCTGGGAACAGAAAAGTCGTCCCTGTAATCACGGCTGTGAAATAAGCCATGGGGAAAAAATAAAGAATGCTTTCTTGACCACTGTAGTTGTTTCTAGCTTATTTGTTATGGTAAATTTATTTTTTCAACATTTCTAAACATTAATAGTAGGCAGGTAAGGAAAAGACAGTGCCTGCTCTGGTAGCCACACTGCAGCCTTAGAGACTAAGGGGCGGTCTGGCTAATTCTCAGCCAGTGTTCAGCTACATGGCTAGCACTGCAGATGGTCTCTGCCCAGCCCTTCGAGCCAATCCTGTACATCTGGGCCATCCGCTCAGCTGGATTTGACCCCAAGGGGAAATGAAAACTGCACTTATCCTCTGGCTCCCTGGTGGCAGCTATTGCTTAGCTGCTATTTAGGATTATCTACAGACCCCTGAGACAGATCTAGGGGAGTGGGGTGAAATAGCTTATTTGAAAGCTTTAAATATTTTCATAGAAATCAAAATGCTGTTTGGTCATTAAGTGTGCTTTCTCTGCTCCCTGTCCCACCCAGGACTGCCTCTCCCTTACTCCACACACCCCCCAGCTGTGGATCCTA
>NW_011494752.1:4286398-4326734 GCF_000754665.1 Bison bison bison
GTGGATCCTACTGAAAGCACCTCCCTTCTCATTTTGCCTTAATCCGGGGCTCAGGCAAATAGGATATGACCAAACCTCACTTGGGCAGCAATGCTGGAAACTGATGTACATTTTTAAGCCAAAAGGGTTGAGACTAAGTAGCCTGATGAGAGTGGCTGCTTTGGATTAACCCGCTAGTGCTGCCTCTCCCCTAAGCATACACATCTTGTTTCTGTGGTCTGCACTTGGCAGCTGTTATTAAAACCTTAGTTCTCCCTAGTGAGGCCTGGTCTATTTGCTGCTTTGCTGAGATGGTAGCTTTACAGAGAGGAGTCAGGTTATTCTCAACCTGATTCATTTCTTTGGACTCTACTCTCAAGGTCAGAACAGATTAATCCTTAGCCAAGTGATAAACTCCTTAAAAGAAAACTCTAGACTTAAAAAACAGAAATATGATATTTTACATGTTTCAATGTCATTCTCCCAAATCTTCCCACCCTCTCCCTCTCCCACAGAGTCCATAAGACTGATCTATACATCAGTGTCTCTTTTGCTGTCTCATACACATAAGAAACGAGTTGCCAGTCCAGGTTCGATACACGATACTGGATGCTTGGGGCTGGTGCACTGGGACGACCCAGAGGGATGGTATGGGGAGGGAGGAGGGAGGAGGGTTCAGGATGGGGAACACATGTATACCTGTGGCGGATTCATTTTGATATTTGGCAAAACTAATACAATTATGTAAAGTTTAAAAATAAAATAAAAATAAATAAATAAATAAAATAAAAAAAAAAAACACAGAAATATGAGAAATAAGGTTCTAATTTTTAAGGGGGACCTCATGGGCTGATCAGTGTAATAGTGCTACAAGCCAAGCTTGCTGCTGGGACAGTGACTTCCCTGTCACACCTCAGATGACCCAGGACATGAGTATGTGAAGTCCTACATCCTCCTCCAGCTGGAGCTAAGGCACAAGTAGGGGCTGGGCTGTTTCCCTCTCCACAGGTTCATATCCTGGAATCTTTGCCTCCAAATCTGGGCTGCAAAAATAGTCACCATCTCCAAAAGGTGCTAGAAATCAGTGAACCAAGTCTTACTGATGAATTTCCCAAATGTATCCACACTTCCATGGCCCCTGCCTCTACCAACGCCTCCTGGGATTACATCAGGATACAGTCGATAATTAAGAACAAAATCTAAAAGCTGAGGACTAAATGATGTCTTTGGATTTACATTCATTTGTGAAATACAGATACTGATTCAGTGAATCAGTGTATGAGAAGAGACCCTCTTAAATGACATCACTTTTATAAACACTAATTATTTTTCTCAAGTCTGGATTTCCTATAAGTCATCAGTCATAGTTAACTTCCACGTCTACCATCTGAAGACTTGTCCACTTCCAGCCTGAACCAGGAGAAATGTAGAGAACCCACCACAATTTGTCTAATACTTGATAAGTGTTTTATTTCCAACTCTGATCCCTGCCCTGTAATTAGAAAGTCCTGCCAGTTTGCTCCTGACAGTTCTTGCTTTGGGCAAGCTGGTATCATGTTCTCTGAAACATACCATCTTTCATCTGGAGTTAGAAACTAGATTTAAGATGGAAAAAAAGAAGCAGAGCCATTGCTGTGCATAGAACCAACCCACCAGGGCCCAACCAGCAGCAGTTGTTATTGAGGATAAGACTGCTTAAAAGACCCAAGCAGGGTAAGAGAGAACAAAGGCAGTTCTTTCTACAGCATGAAGAAAGACAGGTGACTTCACAGCTTCCGGACACCCAGACTTCACAGCTTCCAGCTGCTTCATCACCCATGCTTCACCCCAGGAATCATTCTTGCCGTCACGCTAGCTGAGGCTTATGGGCCTCTCTTTGCAGCTCTTCATACTCTTCCCCAGGTTTCAGCTGGGGCCCAGGGATCATCACCGTCTGAAAGAGCAGGAAGCTAAGTTATCTATTATCCAAGTCCATGGTTTACCCAGGAGATTCAGGCCTGCCTTCAGGCCCATCCGCAAAGAATTCCTCTTCCTGGGGCGGCATCACCCTCCCTCTCCACTAGGAGGTGCCCAACAGGAGTGGCTGAGGATGCCACGTCTTAAACCAGGAGGCCCTAGTAGTAAAGAACCCGTCCGCCAATACGGGAGACGTAAGATGCGGGGGGTTCAATGCCTGGGTGGGGAAAATCCCCTGGAGGAGGACATGGCAACCCACTACAGTATTCTTCCCAGGATAATCCCATGGACAGAGGATCCTGGTGGGCTACAGTACATGGGATTGCAAAGAGCTGGACATCAGACTCAAGCAACTTAGCACACTTTAAACCGTGAGAGCTGCTTTACCTTAAGGATGGGCTGCTTAGGGGGTGCCCATGGGGGAACAATCTTGCCATGCATTCTCCAGCTGCCATAGGGATTCGCCAGGTGCTTTTCAAAGACAACATACTCCAGGACATCCCTGGGCACATCTTCCTGTCCATACATCAACCGGCCAAACCGGTCATAGATGGCCAGAGTCTGCAAAGATGAAAGCACGTCAAGTTGGTTAGTCCTCAGAGTTGTTTAATTCTGAATCCAGACTAACTGATCAACCACTGACACTTTACTCTTAGAGGGTTTTTGACTGGGTGGGGAGGGCGGTCAGGGTGGAGGGAGTGGAAGGAGGTAGGAGGGATCCCAGGAAGGGGAGGGAATAATATCCCCACACCTGTGTTCACAGCTAACATACAGCAGTGGGAAGGGTGCAGTGACAAGCCCAGAAAGACCATGGCGAGCCTTGCCTTAGAACGCACAGTCCTGGTAGCTATACCCAGGACTCAGAGGTAGGTGCTCAACCTGAGAGTAAAGAAAAGCTGGGAGGAAAGCAGACTGGTGCCTCTACCTGCCGGGTGTGCATGCGGACGGTGACCTGGCCATACGCGTTGCTCTTGGTCACCAGACTCGAACAGCGAACCTGCACCACCTGGGGTGGCTCTAAAGACTCTACGAAGCTCCAGCGGACAGTCTTATATTTGATGTCCCAGACCATGTCCTGAGGGCAGAGAAGAGTTCAACTGGATTCCTGCCCGCACCCCCCGCCCCCTTAGGGAAGTGGGTGCTTATTTCCATGCTTCCTCTTCCTGCAATGCCACAGTCAACATGCAACGTTTCCCATCAAATGCGCTGTGGTGCTTATTTTCTCTCACTTTTCTAAATTTTGCTTAAGCTATTGCTTCAGCTCACCTTACAACAACTCTCTTTTCATTTCTAAATCATGACTCAAGAGCCAATTACCACCTGGAGAACCCTTCTCCAAATCAATGAAGACCGCATTCCAAACTGCCAGCTTACCTAATATGTTATCCCTCCCACACACTGTCATAATCTGCTCGCTACTGCGTGCATTTCTGTTGGCTGCACATTTGTTTTTTTCCTCTTACCTTTCGGCAGTTTTTATAGGAATTTTATAGACTTTTATAAAGGCTAATAACCTCCTTAGACTAGGATAGCTATACTTGTGCCTGGAGAGATGAGGCAGAACTGGGAGCAACTGAAATTCTTATTCTTGAACTTCTAACTAAACCACAAAGTCCTCATTGTCAGGAGTCTCCCAGAGTACCCAGCGCCCTGGTTACCACACAGTGTAAGCCTCAAGCACACTGCTTAAGTCCTTTATTGTGGCCCAGGCATGTGCAGGGCTGGCCTAATGTGACCATCCCCTCCCCTCAGGATTTGCAGTCTCAGTACTGCTTGCTCAGGGACCTCCTCTATCTGCAACTGCACGGCCTTTACCAGACTTCATACCAAGTCATTACCATGCAGCCAAACATAACGAACTTCGGCCTTTTGCCTTAAACTTCCTGTACTCTCAAAACTGATCCTTAAGAAAACTGAGGTGCTATCTAGAATCTGTCTACTCAGGCATCCCACAATTCTAAGGAAGATGACAACCTACCGGAAAACAGTTTTCGGTTACCAAGGTATGAAGTCGGTCATGGTCTGAGCTAAAAAGGAAAGAAATTTGTATCACTGACTACTGCTTTTATGACACACTATATGAAAGTTGAAAATGGCCCTGAAAATGGAAAATCATTCCCTTCATTTTTACAAATATTTTCTGCACACCTACTATAAGCCAGGTAATATACTAAGTCCTAGAAATACAAAGATGAAGAATAACATGATTTCTCAGAAAACCATGAGCTCTAAAAGCAGTGTAAAGTTGTGTTTGAATTTCAGGAGCAGAAAGAAATTTCTCTGAAATTACTAGATATCCTTGAGATGGGTAAGAGACCCTCACTGGGACATGGGGACTGATTTCTGTTCTAAGCTGGAACAAGATTCAACACAAACAACAATCAAAAGCTCAACTTATCTCTTCTTACCATGGATACATCATCAATACCAACTGCCTAGCCTTATTTCTTACACTTTCATCCTTGAACCCAGCCAAGAGATAACCAGTATGGCTGAGTCCTTCACTGTTCATCTGACACTACAACACTGTTAAACAGCTATGGAAAGAAAGTGAAGTCGCTCAGTCATGTCTGACTCTTTGCGACCCCCATGGATTGTAGCCTACCAGGCTTCTCCGTCCATGGGATTTACAGGCAAGAGTACTGGAGCAGGTTGCCATTTCCTTCTCCAGTGGATCTTCCTGACCCAGGGATCCAACCCGAGTCTCCTGCATTGTAGGCAGATGCTTTTACTGTCTGAGCCACCAAGGAAGTCAACGGCTTCCATTAAATGGCTATACTCCAATACAAAATAAAAAGCTTAAGGTTTAGAAAAAGTAAAAGATAACAACTTGTCATTTCTGGTCCTTTCCAAACAAACTGTCCCTCCATCCCATCTTTGTGGCTGCCAGAGTGACCAAGTTATGCTGATTCTATTCAGGAAGAAAATGAAACAACAAACCCAAGCTCTTGTACATGTAAGATTTTAGGAGGGTTCCTAACTGAAGTAGGCTTCAAGTAAACCTAAGACCACAGATTAGTTTCTTTCAGATACACATTCATGACTTTCTCCTGCAATTTATTTTTTTGTTGCTTTTTTTCTTTTCTTTTTTTTTTCTATCTTCTGCAATTTAACACTTCCTAAGTGGTTAAAGTCTTGCTCTTTGAAAAACTGTGTCTCTAATGCCAGAGTGGGTGATAGGTTAATTCTGTTTCACTTCCACTTCTATTCCAAATAAAAAAGACTCTGAGTCATTTCCCCTCACTGTAGCTCTAGACTAGACTACACCAAGTTGTGGTGACAGATACCACAGCCACCACACCTGGCACCTCCGAATGAATTCTGCCTCATCACTATCTTGGCCTAGAAATCTTCAGTAGAAATAAACTCCCCCTTTTATGAGCTGACTCGGTATTTTGTAATAGAACTTATCCTATAAGTAAGTTTGCAATAAAATTTACCCTCCCACTGTAAACATCCAGAAAGGCTGGACAGAATATAATAAACACAGACACACACACATTTTTAAATCTCTAGCCTAGTACACGAGAAAGGAAGTTAAGTCCATAGGTGCCAGAGAGGAAGAGCGAATTAAAAGTAGAATGGAAAGAACATAACCTGATACCACAACCAGGTAAGAGATGATTTAAGGATCCAGAAATAGGATCTGATGGCTAGAGCTTGACTTTTCCTAAAACCCAGGACGTTGGAAGGACAGGGAGTTGGAACTGAAATCCCTGTATAAAGCTGTGACCCTCAAAAGAGTCTGGCAGGCGCAGGAAAAGGAAACTAGAAAAACAGCCCACCAACCTAGAGACAAAGCTTCCCTCTGTCTAGGGCTCTGAGCAGGGGTAAAAAATCTAAAAAACAAACAACAGCAACCAAAAAACCCCATGAAAACTGAAAAATTAAAGCCCTAAGTACACATTATACTCAGATGTAGACACAAAATTTACAGTATCTCTATGATGCAAGAATTCCTAAACTAAGAAATTAACATAAAAACTAATACCTTGCCAATGCTATCCCTAGAGGATTTGGCAGAAACACACAGAGAAAACCTCTCTGGGAGCATATTCATAACTTAGGTTGTCTGCAATTCCCTCAGAAGAAACACACTCCATCATCAACACTACAAAACAGACCTGGAATCAATCTAGCACAATCAACAGACACAGACATCAAGCAAAACAACAGACCAGGAAGCACTAGGGGTGGGTCCCTTCATTGAAGTAACTGATAAATAAGCAAAGCAAAATCTCAGAACTCTGGATACTTATAACAACCAGGGGAGTGCCTGATGAAGGGAGAAGCCAATGAGCCTGGATTTAAGAACATGTACAAACCACCTCCCCTCCTCTTTCCCTCAGCCCTGCCATGACTGCGGGACAGCGGTCTGTGTTCTGGAGTGGATGGCTGGTACTTGGGCAGGCAGCAGGGACCTTCCCCTCCAAAATTTGAGTTTGCACATTCTGGTCAATCTGGTGGATGGCAGAGAGACCAGCACAAACCATGCCATGGTTTCAGCCCTGCTGGCTGCAGCAGCTTTTCCCATCAACAGATATAAAGGGATAAAGGGAAAAGAACACCTATTTTGTTTTTATTCAGTCAGACAATTTAGGAAATCTTTGTCAGGTCACTGGCCGACTGCAGAGGTAATGGAACGGAAACTTCACTGACTACTACCCGCAACAAAGAATACACACTTGGCAGTATTAGTTTGGAAAAGTCACAAATGGATGGCAGCAGCACTAATCAACAAAGTCAGCAATTTCTGAGGAGCAGAGCAATCTGATTTTCAGAGTTACCACATAATGATGCTCAGAATGTCCAATTCTCAACAAAAAGTTACAAAGTATACAAAGAAACATGAAACTATGGCCCACTTACAGAAAAAAATTTTTGACAGAAGCTATCCCTGAGGAAGCCCAGACATTAGAATTATTAGCCAAAGACATTAAATCAACTGTCCTACATGCTCATTGAGATAAAGGCAACCAGGCGAAAAGAACTAAAGGAAATTCTAAAACAATCTACGAAATAAGTACATCAATCAGTAAAGAGATAAAAATTATGAAAATGAACCAAACAAATTCTAGAACTGCAAAATACAGTGAAAGAAATTAAAAATTCACTACGGGGGTTAGGGACTTCCCTGGCAGTACAGTGGTTAAGATTTCACCTTCCAGAGCAGGGGGTGCAGGTTCAATTCCTGGTTGGGGAGCTAAGATCCCACATATCTCCTGACCAAAAAGCCAACACATTAAAAAAAAAGAAAAGCAAGCAATAAGGTAACAAATCCAATAAAGACTTAAAAAAAATTCACTACAGGGGCTGAACAGCAAATCTGAGAAGGAAGAAACACGGGATCAGTTACCTCAAGGATAAAACTATTGAAAGCATCCAATCTAAGGAGCAAGTGAAAGTTGCTCAGTTGTTTCCCTCTCTTTGCGTCCCCATGGACTATACAGTCCATGGAATTCTCTAGGTCAGAATACCGGAGTGGGTAGTCTTTCCCTTATCCAGGGGATCTTCCCAACCCAGGGATCGAACCAGGTCTCCTGTGTTGCAGGCGGATTCTTTACCAGCTGAGCCCCATAACTTGCGGATAAAACTATTGGAAGTATCCAATCTAGGGAGCAAAAAGAAGAAAACAATGAAGAAAAATGAGTAGAGCCTGAGGTACCTGCAGGACACAGTCAAGTGCATGAACACACATATCAGGAGTCCCAGAAGGAGAAGAGAGGAGGCAAAAAAAACATTTGAAGAAATAACGGCTGAAGGAGCTTCCCTAAGGGTCCAGTGGTTAAGAGTCTGTGCTTCCACTGCAGGGGACACAGGTTCAATCCCTGGCCGGGGAAGTTCCTGCATAACGCATAGTGTAGCCAAAAAAAAAAAAAAAGAATAGAAAGGATGGCTGAAAACATTTCAAATCTGGTAAAAGAAATGAATGTTCATATCCAAGAAACTCCACAAACTCCAAGCAGAATGAACTCAAAGAAATCCACACTGAGACACAGTACAGTCCAAGTGTCAAAACCAAGAGACAAAGAGAAAATCTTAAGAGCAACAGAAGAGAAGTAATTTGTCACATACCAGGGACCTTACAAAGGTTACAGTTGGTTTCTTATCAGAAACTATGGAGGCCAAAAGGCAGTGGGATGATGTATTTAAAGGCCTAAAAGAAAATCTGTCAACTACGAATTTTATAGATAGAAACACTATCTTTTAAAAATGAAGGAGAGGGCTTCCCTGGTGGCTCAGTGGTTAATGCACTTCCATTTCAGGGGACATGGGTTAAATCGCTGGTCGGGGAAGTTCCACATGCCATGAGGTATGGCAAAAGAAAAAAAAAAAAAGAGAAAGAAAAAAGAATGAAGGAGAATTGTAGATATTTTCAGATAAACAAAAATTGGGAGGGTTTATTACCAGGAGATCTGTCCTATTAGATATACTAAAGGCGTTTTTCAGACCTAAATGAAAGGACACTGGATAGTAACTTAAAGCAATAAGAAACAATCAGCACAGGTACAGGTTACTATATAGGTAAACATAAAGGCCAGTATTCCTGTCCTTCTGATCTGTAATTCCTCATTTTTTTCCTATTTGATTTAAAAGGCACATGCATAAAACATCGGTTACAAATCTATGTTATGGGCACATAGTGTATAAACATATAATCAGCGGCAGTAACAATGCAAAGGGGAAGGAGCAGACTGCTTGTACACTATTGAAACTTTGATATTATCCAAACTAGACGGTTAAGATACGAATTCTAATCCCCAAAGTAACCATTAAGAAAATAAGTTTTAAAAAATCTATAGAAAAGGAAAGAAGAGAATCAGAAAGTTATACCACTGGGACTTCCCTAGTGGTCCAGTGGTTAAGAATCCGCCTGCCAATTCAGGCAACACTGGTTCAGTCCCTGGTTCAGAAGATCCCACACGCCTGGGACCAATGAACCTTGTGTGCCACGACTGAGCCCATTCTCTACAGCCCTCAAGCCCCAGCTACTGAAGCCGGTGTGCCTAGTGCCCTCGCTCTGCAACAGAAGACACCACTGCAACGAGAGGCTCACGCACCAAAACAAAGAGTAGCCCTGGCTGGGTGCAACTAGAGAAAGTCTGAGCACAGCGACAAAAGATCCAGCACACACAGCCAAAATTAACAAATAAATACATAGGTGATATTATTAAAAAAAAAAAAAAAAAATGAAGTCAGATGCTTACATTACAGCATACTCAAAAGGGATCAAAGACCAAAATGTGAGAACCAAATCTATAAAACTCTTAGAAGAAAACATTAGGGAAAAATTCCATGACACTGAATTTGGCAATGATTTGTAGATTTGACAGTAAAAACTCAGACAACAAAAGAAAACACATGTAACTTGGACTTAACAAAAATTAAAATGTTCTTATTTCAAAGTACACTACCAAGAAAGTAAAAACCCATGAAATGGGAGAAAATATTTATAAAGCATATATCTGACATGGGATTACTATTCAGAACACATAAAGAGCTCCTGCAACCCAATAACAAAATAGCAACCCAACTGTGGCCACTGCTGAGTTGTCCAAATTGCTTCACATATTGAGTCAAGACTTGAACAGCATCATCTTTTAAGATTTTAAATAGCTCAGCTGGAATTTCATCACCTCCATTAGCTTTGTTTGAAGTAATGCTTCCTAAGGCCCACTTGACTTCACATTCCAGGATATCTGGCTCTGAGTGACCACACTCATGGTTATCTCGATCATTAACTTTTTTTTTTTTTTTTGAGCTTTTCTCCTTTTTTAATCAATGACCACCTTATCCAGCTTTGGAAATCTGGACAAAGAGGAGGCTGAGAAGAGGCCTGGTTCAGTGTCTGAGGGTCTCTGAGTGAGTCCCTCCAGGCTTCAGCTGTTTCCAAGACCCTCAGGACAGTCAATAAATACCTTAGATTCTCAGTCAGGCCTGGGAGGAAGGAGTATGCAAAGGGCAGAATGGGCTGCCCAGGGATCCCAGTGATTCCCAGGTACTCTCCTGCCCTTTCCCAACAAGAAAGTAAATAAATAGACCTCCAACTCAGGAACAGGGGTGTTGGAGCAGAGGAACCCTCCCCTGGGAGTTAGTAATTAAGTTTCAAGTTAAAAAAAACCAGACCCAGCCCCCGCCAGTGTCTACAAAATCCTACAGGATTGGATAAAGGGCTAGCCTGCCTGGGGCTACACAGTACGCAGCCCTGCAGGTTGCTGGAGGAGGTCTCATGTCTGTTCTGCAGCTCCCGGGCCTCCCTCCTCCTTTGTGGGTGACTCCAAGAAAATTGGGGTGATTGATGGTGGCTTCTTCATCGAGTATGGGGAGGCTGGGACCCCCACCACCAGGAAGTGGTTCTTCTTCTGAAACAGTCTCCACAGGCCCTGGTGGTTGTCACACACATCCAGGTCCCAGATTCGGAGACACTTGGCAAGCTGAGTCCAGGTGGTGAAGTCATTGTCCTTCTCCATCCGGATAAATGCCATGTAGGTGTGGCCCTCTGTGTCTGGCAGGAAAGAGTCTTCACAAGGGTTCTTGCTGTGGTCCAGAACCTCCACTTCACTGAGAAGCCTGTGAACTTCTACTTCATAAGCGTCCTTCTTTAGACCGTCCACGTTCCTGAGCTGGACACCTGGAACCATGCTGAACTTGTGCTTCTTGAAGTAGGCCTCATGGAAGTAGCCATTCATGTTGAGGCCAATGATGCCAAAGCGGTAGGATCAGGACATATCCTGATTATCCCATATCAGGGATAATGCACTCTCGGCCTCGGCGTTGTTCTGGCATCCGCATAAACATGTCCCAGTCCCAGAGCTTTCTGGTGTGGGCCACTTGGGCTCAAATTCTTCCTTGTACAAGAACTTCCTGAGTACCCAGCCCAGCCCAGGCATGGTCTCCACACGGTACAGCACTGCTGGGTCCTCTGCCGTGTGTTCACAGCCCTGGTCATTCCAGGCAGAGATACAGTACAAGCTGTCGTCCTCCTCCAGCAGGTGGACGGATTGGCTCAGGTAACTGAAAGGATCCACAGCAATATCCAGGTCCTCTCCCAGAACCACAGCAAACTTGGCTTCCGGAAACAGGTTGAAAGTGGCAGTGAGGCTGGCCTTGTAGTGCTGAGGCACACGGGCGTTCTTGATGCTGATGGGAGTGTGCTGGATGCCCCTCAGACCAAGCAGCACCACCACCTCCATCAGCTCCTTACAGTAGCCATCAATGAAAACTTATCATCTGGGGAGACACCCCCTGGGCTGAGAGTAGAGAGCGCAGCATCCTGTACAGGTAATTGGGCCGGTTCCCCGCAATGACAGCCACAGGCACATCAAGGACCTTGTTGTCTGGGAGTGGGTCAGGGCTGAACTCGATGGGTGTGGGGTCCTTGCAGCTGCACACGCTCCCGTAGCCCTCAACTTTGCTGCAGTAGCAGCGGCGACGGTTCAGCTCTGTGTCTGCCCAGTGGCACTCTGCCTCTTCAGCTGAGCTCAGCAGCACATCTGTCTTCAGCAGAACTGGATCCCCCCAGGAGGAGAGGGCAGGTGACTTATAATGTTTCTCCGTGAGCAAAGGACCTCCTCTTCGTCCCACGAAGGCCCTGGTGTCCCTCTAGGCCAGGGCAGGGCCAGCCTGGCTGCCTAGGCTCCTCAGCAGAGCCCTGGCGGTGTCCCTGAGGAGGAAGGAGCCCTCGTGCTTGACGGTGCACATGAGCACTCGGCCAGCTGCCGCCATGTTGAGGAACAGCACCACGGCCTCATCCTCATGAGGTGAATAGGTGTCAGACACTCGCTCTGCCATCCATGGCCCGTGGCCTGGTTGAGGACGATGACTTGGCTGCCCCGGCCCTGCTCCTGGGCCTCACCCTCCAGCACCGTGGTGCCGTCCACTGGCACATACACTTTGCCGCGGCTTGAGTATACCTCCACGTCCAGGACACGTCGGGGACCACTGCCTCTGCGCCTTGGAGGCTCCAGTCGGCCCAGGGCCTCATCATAGTCTTGTTCTGGCTCCAGGTCTTCACTGGCCTCGCTGATAGCTTGTCGTGTGTCCAGGATCAACTTGATGTTGACGATGACGGTCACCAGTACGAAAAACACGGCTCCTGACAGAACCTCCAGGGCCCACTGGGTGGTCAGTTTATACTTCCAGGTAAGATACCAGCTCCGCTTTTTTCACGCCCCAAAGGGCTTGATGAGAGAGCTGGGCTTCCAGTTGTCCATGTCGTATGTTGGGGGGTCACCACTGTCCTGGACAACCCATGCCTGCAGAAGTATCTCAAGGAGCCCGGGCCCCGTTCAAGCCCCACTAGGGCCCGCACATCTCGGCCCGGAGCACCACGGCCTCCGCCTCCTCCATGCCACTCGCGGCCCCACCCCCGATCATTAACTTTTTAAAATATAGTTCTTCTATTATTGCCACCTGTCCTTAATCTCTTCTGCTTCTGTTAGGTCCATATGATTCCTATTCTTTATTGTGCCCATACTTGCATGAAATGTCCCCTTGATATCTCCAATTTTCTTGAAGAGATCTCTAGTCTTTCCCATTCTGTTGCTTTCCTCTCTTTGCATTATTCATTTAGAAAGGCCTTCTTATCTCCTTGCTATTCTCTTTAACTCTGTATTCAGTTGGGTATATCTTTCCCTTTCTCGCTTGCCTTTCACTCCTCTTCTTTCCTCAGCTATTTGTAATGCCTCCTCAGACAACCACTTTGCCTTCTTGAATTTCTTTTTCTTGGGGATGGTCTTGATCGCCGCCTCCTGTACAATGTTATGAATCTCCGCCCATAGTTCTTCAGGCACTGTGTCTACCAGATCTAATCCTTTGAATCTATTTGTCACCTCCACTCTATAATTCATAAGGGATCGATTTAGGTCATACCTGAGTGACCTAGTGGTTTTCCCTACTTTCTTCAATTTAAGCCTGAATTTTGCAATATGGAGCTCATTATCTGAGCCACAGTCAGCTCCAGATCTTGTTTTTGCTGACTGTATTGAGCTCCTCCATCTTCAGCTACAAAGAATATGGTCAATCTGATTTCAGTATTGCAAAGCTAGTGGAGGTGATGGAATTCCAGCTGAGCTATTTCAAATCCTAAAAGATGATGCTGTTCAAGCGCTGCACTCAATATGTCAGCAATTTGGAAAACTCAGTAGTGGCCACAGGACTGGAAAAGATCAGTTTCCTTTCCAATCCCAAAGAAGGGCAATGCCAAAGAATGTTCAAGCTATCAAACAATTGCGCTCATTTCACATGCTAGTAAGGTTATGCTCAAAGTCTTCAAGCTAGGCTTTAGCAATATGTGAACTGAGAACTTACAGATGTACAAGCTGGGTTTAGAAAAAGCAGAGGAAACAGAGATCAAATTGCCAGCATTTGCTGTATTATAGAGAGAGCAAGGGAATTCCAGAAAAACATCTACTTCTCCTTGATTGACTAAGCTAAAGCCTTTGACTGTGTGGATCCCAACAAACTGGAAAACTCTCAGAGGTGGGAATAGCAGACCACCTTACCTGTCTCCTGAGAAACTTGCATGCAGGTCAAGAAGAAACAGACTGGACATGAAATAACCGACTGGTTCAAAACTAGAAAAGGAATACAATAAGTCCATTCTGAAGGAGATCAGCCCTGGGTGTTCTTTGGAGGGGATGATGCTAAAGCTGAAACTCCAGTACTTTGGCCACCTGATGTGAAGAGTTGACTCACTGGAAGACTCTGATGCTGGGAGGGATTGGGGGCAGGAGGTAAAGGGGACGACAGAGGATGAGATGGCTGGATGGCATCACCAACTTGATAGACGTGAGTTTGAATGAACTCCAGGAGCTGGTGATGGACAGGGAGGCCTGGCGTGCTGCGATTCATGGGGTCGGACACAACTGAGCGACTGAACTGAACTGAAGGCTGTATATTGTCACCTTGCTTATTTATGTACTTCTATGCAGAATACTGGAGAAGGCAATGGCAACCCACTCCAGTACTCTTGCCTGGGAAATCCCATGGACGGAGGAGCCTGGTAGGCTGCAGTCCATGGGGTCGCTAGGAGTCAGACACGACTGAGCGACTTCACTTTCACTTTTCACTTTCATGCACTGGAGAAGGAAATGGCAACCCACTCCAGTGTTCTTGCCTGGAGAATCCCAGGGGCGGCAGAGGTTGGTGGGCTGCTGTCTATGGGGTCGCACAGAGTCGGACACGACTGAAGCGACTTAGCAGCAGCAGCATGCAGAGTACATCATGTGAAATGCTGGGCTGGATGAATCACAAGCTGGAATCAAGACTGCTGGGAGAAATATCAACAACCTCAGTTATGCAAATGATACCACTCTAATGGCCGAAAGTGAAGAGGAACTAAAGAGCCTCTTGATGAGGATGAAAGAGGAGAGTGAAAAAGCTGACTTAAAACTCAACATCCAAAAAACGAAGATTATGGCATCCAGTCCCATAGCTTCATGGCAAACGGAAGGGGAAAAAGTGGAAGCAGTGACAGATTTTACTTTCTTGGGCTCCAAAATCACTGCAGATAGTGACTGTAGCCATGAAATTAAAAGATGTTTGCTCCTTGGAAGGAAAGTTATGACAAATCTAGACAGCGTATTAAAAAGCAGAGACATCACTTTTCTGACAAAGGTTCATGGAGTCAAAGCTATGGTTTCTCCAGTAGTCAGGCATGGATGTGAGAGTTGGACCATAAAGGTGAGTGCTGAAGAATTGATGCTTTCAAACTGTGATGCTGGAAAAGACTTTTGAGAGTCCCCTAGACTGCAAGGACACCAAAGCTGTCAATTCTACAGAAAATCAATCTTGAGTAATCAGAGACTGGAAGGTCTGATCAATTAGACATTGGAAGGTCTGATGCTGAAGCTCCAATATGTTGGCCACCTGATGATAAGAGCCAACTCATTGGAAAGGACCCTGATATTGGGGAAGATTGAAGGCAAAAGGAGAAGAGGACAACAGAGGATGAGATGGTTAGATAGCATTATTGACTCAATGGACATGAATCTGACCAAACTTCAAGAGATAGTATAACACACGGAAGCCTGGCGGGCTAGAGTCCATGGGGTTGCAAAGGGTTGGACACGATTTAGTGACTAAAAGACACAAAGAAAGGATCAGGATGAGTTAGGGATCAGGTGGGGTGAAAACAGCTGCCATTAAGCAGAGTCCTAACATTTGCCAGTGGAGCTGAGCCAGACCAAATGGTGAAAATTCCCAGACGCAGTGAGAGGAGTCAAGGATAGCTCCAGGCTCCAATTATTTCCCAAAGAGGAAGGTCTCTCACTCTAGAATTCTCACCTGAAGGAAAAAAAACACACCTAGAATAATAGCTGCTGAGAACATAGTGGGTATAAGACAGGGAGTTCACATACTTGTTTAGACACAGATGAGCTTCAATGAAGATATCCTGGGCTTTTTCAGGGAAGTCCTTTACTTTAAAATTAGGATCACTTTCTTTTATCCTCCGGATTCTGTAAAATTAAGCATGAGAATCATTTTAAAGAAGACGTCATTCAATTTCCATAACTTAACAGCTTACTTTACCTCCATTAATGTCTGTTCATTTATTCAGTAATTGTTTTTTGAATGTGCCAAGTCCTATAAATTCAGCCTTCTAACTTAATTCTAAAGAAAAACCAAAGCTTCTCATAGTGAATTTCTGGAATTTTGACATCAAAGAAAATATCCTATAAGCACTAAGGAAGAAAAAACAGGTTTCATACAGAGGTTCAAGAGTCAGAAAGACATTGGGCTTCTAACTAGCAACATCAGAAGTTAGAAAGATTAGAAAGACAATGGAGGAGTATTTTTGATGAAGAAAAAAATGACTCCCAGTCCAGAATTCTATATCTGGGCAAATTATTTTTTTTGGCCACACTGCACAGCATGACAGGTTCTTAGTTCTCCAACCAGGGATTGAACTTGTGCCCCCTGCAGGGGAAGCGTGAAGTCTTAACAACTAGACCACCAGGGAAGCCTATGGGCAAATTATAAATGAAGTGGGAGACTAAAAGAAAGACTTTTTCTTAGCCTTGCAACATTTCACTTATTTACCTTCCACTCTTTCTCAGGAAGCTGCGAGGAAATGTGTACCACCAAAATAACTGAATGTACCATGAAGGAGAAAGATATAAAATCCAGGAAACAGGGAATATATATAAGAGCAAGGCAAATGGCTTAGCAGGATGATGATAAAAGCAGATCCCACAATGTACAGTGAGCCTGAAGAGAGACCAATCCAGACTGAAGAAGGTAAGAAGGCTCCAGAAGGGCTTTCTTCTTTATGATGAGGTTGATAAAATAATGTTTTCTACACAGTAAGAGAAAATTAACACAACCAGGGGTTCTATAAGGAAATGAGAAAAAAAAGACACTTAATGCCAGGAAAATAAAAAATCATTATGCAGGAAAGGAAATGTAATAATAATGTACTGCATGACTCAGCTGTCAACAGCATTTTCATAGTTATAATAATGTAAACAGGGAATTCTGATCTAATCAGTGTTACCAAAAATGTATTAAGAGGATGAGGGACACCATAACCTAGAGGAATTTATCCCAGGAATGCAGGGTTGGCTTAACACTAAAAAATCAATTAATGTAATATACCATATCAATACAATAAAGGACAAATATCACATTATGATCAATGATCAGAGAAAAAGCATTTGACAAAATCAACTTCTTTACACTCTTTTCACCTCAAAGCCTTGTTTTGTTTCCCTGGAATGCTATTTCTCACCACATTTCTCTACTCAGCTAACTCCAAGCAACCCTTTAGATCCCAGCTTTAAATGTCATTTTCTTAGAGAAGCCTACTCTGAACTCCCAGACGGGGAAAGTTATCTTTCCCCGTCCTGTGTTTTCAGAGCACTCATACTTTATTCTATCTGTAATTATGTGTGTACAATCAGTAACTGTTCTCCTCCCCTAGACAATAAGTGTTGTATTCATCAACATCATGAACTCTTTCACCAAAGAGTTCACAAGCCAGGAGAGAAATACATGAGAGGAGAGCAACAGAATATAGAGTTACCAGAGACAGTAAAAATAAGCATACAGTTATAATTATAACAAAGGCAACTCCAAAAAAAGTCAGGGAAGGCTTAAAAGCAGACACAGAAATTAAAAGCAGACACAGAAATTAAAAGCAGACCTAGAGATTATCATACCTAACAAAGTAAGTCAGAAAGAGAAAAACAAATACCATATAATATCACTTATATGTGGAGTCTAAAATACAACACAGGGATGTCCAGTGGTTAAGACCCTGAGTTTCCACTGCAGGAAGTGCAGGTTTGATCCCTCTGGTCGGTATACTA
This sequence comes from Bison bison bison, assembly GCF_000754665.1. Lineage (NCBI taxonomy): Eukaryota > Metazoa > Chordata > Mammalia > Artiodactyla > Bovidae > Bison > Bison bison. The sequence continues at coordinate 4,303,645 of NW_011494752.1, forward strand.
AGATCCCATATGCTGAGTGGTGCAGCCAAAAAAAAAAAAGGGCAGAAAGAAACATCTATAAAACACAAACATAATCAAAGCTATGGTTTTTCCAGTAGTCAAGTATGGATGTGACAGGTGGACCATAAAGAAGGTTGAACACTGAAGAATTGGTGCTTTTGATTGTGGACAAGACTCTTGAGAATCCCCTGGACAGCAAGGAAATCAAACCAGTCAATTCTAAAGGAAATCAACCCTGAAAATTCACTGGAAGGACTGATGCTGAAGCTGAAACTCCAATACTTTGGCCACCTGATGCAAAGAGCTGACTCATTGGAAAAGACCCTGCTGCTCAAAAAGATTGAGAGCAGGAAAAGGGGGAGATAGAGGATGAGATGGTTGGATGGCATCTCTGACATGAGCAAGGACATGAGCAAACTCCGGGAGATAGTGAAGGACCTGGAAGCCTGGTGTCCTGAAGTTCATGGGGACACAACTTAGCAGTTGAACAACAACAAAGAAACAAAGAGAACAGACTTGTGGTGGCCAAGGGGGAAGGGAGAGGAGAGGGAAGAACTGGGGGTATATTATTAAAAAAAAAAAGCAGGGCTTTCCTGGTGGTCCAGTGGTTAAGAATCTGCCTTGCAATGCAAGGGACACCATTTTAATTCCTGACTGGGAAGATCCAACATGTTGAGGGCAACTAGGCCCCTGTGCCACAGCTACGGTGCTATGGAGCCCAGCAGCCATAACTATTGAGCCCACATACAGCAACTACTGAAGCCCACATGTAGTGTGGGGTGTAGGGCCGTGCTCCACAACAAGAGAAGCCATTACAGCCAAAAATAAATAAATATTTTAAAAAACAAAAAACAGCAGACACAATGCCTGAAGAAAAAAGACATTTTTCAGACAAAGGAAAGGATGTGCAAAGAGACACAGCACAGCAATTGTCAAGGAACTAGCAATTAGTTTGGAAATGTTAAAGTTTAGGATGAGAAAAATGAAATAGACAATGGTGGAGAGAAAGGTAAGAGGCAAATTATTTTTTAAAAAGCCCTGAATACCACTGAAGAAATCTATATTTTATTCTTCAGATAATAAGGAGCCACAAGGAGTCTGAGGCAGAGGTGTTGATATGATAAGATCTGTATTTAGAGGAATGTTGTAGCCACATGAAGAATTGACACTAACTCAATACACTAACGCATAGAAATGTATATATGACCTTAAAGAGCCTATAATTTAGATAGAGTCAGAGCCAGAGTGACAGCTATTGAAAATCTCTTTAAGAAGACAGTTTTGGCTTCTGCTCCTTAACTAAAGCGCAGTTAGCTCCCTAGAACAGGTCTGTCTTCTTAAGCCTTTTTGGTTTTTCTTACTCTCTTAAAATCTCAGGTATTTCTCTTATAAATATGCTCTCTCTTATTACTACTTTAAATTGTTAAATATGTGATCAAAAAAGTGTCCTACAAACTTCAATGTCAACTTCCTAAATGACGTGACAAAAATGACAAGTCAAGGCTGAGATGCTAAGATTCAGAATGTCCATACTATTATCCATTAAGTCTATTTCAGGGAAAGAATATACTGTCAAGTTATCAAAGGAGTTATACACAATTAATCCAAGATGGCCTCTCTGGATTAAGTAGCAACAAGAAATTTTTATTTTAATATTAACTCCCAGCTGTCTCAGATACCTACGACAATTGTGATGCCACATTCTTCTTCAATCGCTCAGTCCTCTGTGCCAGTCCTTCCTTAGAAAGAGATGACACTCGGGCATCACCCTCAGGAGGAACATAGGCATCAAAGATACTAGCTGTAAAGAGAGAAGGAGAAAACTAAGAAAGCATTGCAAGATTGAGAAAAAGTCATCTTGAGGTCATAAAAATTGGGAGGGCTCCTGGATACAAAATAGACTATGAACAGACTTTTCCATGCAGAAGAAATCATGCAGGATTAGAAAAAGTAGAGTAAGATAATCTTAGTCTTCAAAAGAGTCTTAGCTGCTTCTTGTACAAAAGGGAGAAACTTGACTCTGGTCTTCTAGGAATATTGTGAAAACAAGATCAAAGATGACCTCATGAAACATAATGTATACAAATTATTGAAGCTGAACTGATTTGGGGGTTAATTAAATGCTATCATTCACAGTCCAAATCATTCCACTTTTCAAGAAGACCTTTGACAGAAGGGGACTGGGTTAGGGCTTTACCTGTACAGGCCAGATGTATGGGACGTTCCAAACTTTCTTGAGGAATCACCAGTCCTGCTTTCCGGGCATATTCTGTGAACTCTTTTTCTGTTTTGTATTTGGGTTGATAAATAGGGGGTGTGAAACGTTTTTTAGTTCTCACTGGAACTACTGCTGTGGCCTGAGTCATTAGGATTGGCTGGAGGATAGCAGAAAAAGGTTAGGTAACCTGGGAAAAAATCTTATACAAACTGTAAGCAAAGATAGAAAGGGCACAACCAAAGAATGACTTAGGAACAATTATAAAGCCACACATAACGGGGAAATGCTTCTATCTTAACAATTATAGCTGTCTCTTACTAAAAGCCAGTTAGCAACTTTTCCTAATACTAATACCACTCAACCTTTACTAAAGGCTTTATTTTAGTACTTTTCATACTACAGGGCTATGCCAACTCAAGAATGCAGAGTTGATGACAGTTGATAAAAGCAAGGTTGATCAGACTGATGAAACAACGCTCAGTCTTTGGGGAACTTAAACACCAACCCAGTACTCTCTTTTCTTCTGCTCTACCTTAACTCAGAAATCTCTACATTTACTCAGATTACATTGTGCTCATTCTATTGGGAGCCTCAACGTAAACTTTATTTTGTCGTTCTAGCTTCCAATTAACCAATAAGCTCCTTAAAGGCCAGATCTCTCGCTGACCATGAAGTTTGTTCAGGCAGGAACGATTCTCCCTCCTTTACAGCTACTGACCAATTTAGAACATTTATAAAAAATCAACGGGAAGCGAGACCACCTTCCAAACCATTACTTCTTTCCCATTTAACACCCGTACGCCAATGAGATCCAGGGCAAACCGGAGAAACTTAATCCCCGAGAACTTGCCCGCCCTGATAGCCCTACCAAGGCTCTCCCCACTCAGCCACATAGCTATACAATAACTGTGTCTCGCCTACCTCAACTGCTCCCTACCTAGGCACGATCTGTATCGCCCAAGTTCACCAAGGACAACCGTAAAATGAGTATTTCCCTCTACTCTGTCCTCCTCTAGCCCCCAGACTTCCAGCCACCCCACCCCTACCCACCTGCCGAGACCACCATCCTACAGCCCTGGATAAGCAAGACAAACTCCGCGGCAAGGGGGCTGCCATTTTGCTCACGCAAAGGCAGCTGGGAAGGAAACTGTGAAGAGCCGGAGGCTGGAAAGAAGGCGCATAGGGCGGAGCTAGCTCGGGCATGGAATTTTCCAGGGCACGCGCCCTCCGCCAAGTGTGAAAGGCGCGAACGCGCACGTACGCATTCGGGAGGGAGCGAGGGTGGAGTCGGGTTGCTCTTGCGCACTCAGATGGAGTTGGGGGTAGGGTGGAAGCACGGTTGTCACGCGCCGGGCGGAGAGCGTGGAGCCGCAACTGCGCCTGCGCACCAGGGTTTCTGGCGGCCAGGAGCTACTGCGTTCCAGGTTTGGGACGGAGCTGCACCTTTTTTCCATTCCGTAAAGAACGAAAAGGTGTTTCCCTTCTGAGACAAGTGTTTTCTTCAGTGCCTACTTGGATCTTAGGAAGGACGAAAATGTCTAGCTTCTGGGTGTATATCCCCATATGGTGGGTAACCTTAGCCAGAGCTCTAATTTTCCCAGTCTATACTGTGAGAAGAATATCCTATCGAATTAAAGAGATTAATGACAACTATGTTTATTGAAGCAAAAGACACGTGGACTGACAAAAGCATTTGTTTGCCATTTGGGGACAGAGGCACAGGTTTTATTAACAAAAAATGGCTTATACTTAGAAATAATTTAACAGATGCCAGGCAATTTTCCGAGTAATTTTATATATTTTAACTCAATCCTCATCACAAACAAGAGTAATATTCTTGTATATAACAATAAGATGTGCCGCCTTGAAAATAAGTACATAATTTATTTAAGATCACACGGCTGATAATCGGCAGAACTGGGATTCAAATTCAGTCTGACCCCAGAACCCATGCACTGACTACTGTACTGTATTTCTTAACATTAAGTGGTTAAAGGATTCATGTTGTTGGGATCATCCTGGAAAATCCAGTGCTGTAATCATAGGTGAATAATAAGCACTTTTCATACTTACCCTTTAGGTTTTTATCTCATTCTGCCAATTAATGTTTATTGAACACTTACCTATGGTATTTTGCAATGAGTTGGGATCTATGAGCTGTACAATAGAATTGCTACAAAGGTCCAAGTAAAATGCTAACAACTGTCAAAGGAAAGGGAGATTACTTTTGGATTTGGGGATCTGATGTCTTAAATCTTGACTTTTTGACTATACTGTGTGTACACACACACATTTTTTGGCTTCACCGCAGCTTGTGGGATCTTAGTTCCCCAACCAGGGATTGAGCTCGTGCTGTCTGCAGTGGAAACACAGCCTTAACCACTGGACTGCCAGGAAAGTACCTATATAGTCTTCAAGGCTAAGAATATTCTTATAAGTCTTAACCATTGCCTTGAACCTATAGCATGACACATTAATAGTGACATGAAATTAGGTGTTATATGTATATGCTAAAGAATATATTAAGCATTTAAGTGAGATATATATAAAAATAGTTATTTCTTAACAAAGTCCTATCTACTCTATGCTCCCCAAAATAGAACATGAATTGGTTTTAACTGCTTTTCCTGAAAAGTGAGGAAACCCCACTCCATGATGAGTGGTTATTAATGCAGAACATTGATACAGTCTTTCTGGAATTATCTGCTTCACTGTAGAGTCTTATGTTTGTCTCACATGGTAGCCAACACGTCCTAGATCGTCTCCGCCTTCCCTCTGGTCAGTTTCTCAGGGAACACAGACTTGTTCATATCAACCTGGATGAAATAATAAGGGGAGTCAATTGCTTTTAATTCATTTTGAGATCAGTTGTAAGTGGGTTTTATAGCTGCTCTTTGGAAAATTCATTTTATCTTCCTGTCTCATTAACTGCATGGAAAATTGGGAGCTGTCTACCTGGGGATGTTAACATGAAAAGGGTACTTCTTAATTCCACAAACATAGAAGTTCACACTTCAGAAAAATCAAGATAAGAACAAGAAAAGGAAACTCATTTTGTAATTAGAGGAAGGAATAAGGTGGTTAGGGGCTCAGCCTTGCAAAGAAACAGTCTTGCACATAGTAGACACTCAAATATTTATTCATTAAGTGGATCATGGGAAAAAAATAAGTGAATCAGTAGAATGCCAGATAAACTGTCATGAGGCAGAGGGCAAAGCTGATTTCTGTGTTTCCCCAAATATAGGGAGTTCCTGGGATCACTCATTGACTTATTCTAAATGGATCAAAAGAGGATGGGATATCCCATAAGCAGTGGGACATACACTGTGCTTGCATTCCCCAGCCCCCCCCCCAACATACCACCACAGTGGCAGATGATGTCAAAGATTGGAACTTCTGAAATTCTGCCTGGTAGACCTACATTCTGGGCTTCCCTACTGTCTCAGTGGGTAAAGAATCTGCTTGCCAATGCAGGAGACATGGGTTTGATCCTCGGGTCAGGAAGATTCCCTGGAGAAGGAAATGGCAACCCACTCTAGTATCCTTGGCCAGGAAAATCCCATGGACAGAGAAGCCCTACAGTCTGCAGTTCACAGAGTCACAAAAAGAGTCAGACACGACTTAGCAACTAAACACTAACCTACTTTCCAGGAGAAGCACTGTTGATTTGAACAAGGAAAATACTTCTGGAGAATTGGAAGAATCTGATTACAATATGTTTATTGATTACAGTAAACAATATGACACTTGGATTGAAGTGAGCAGTAGGCTTGCCATGTGTTTATACTGTACTTCCCTCCCTTGGATAAGAACACGAAGAGCAAAGGGAGTGAACTGTCCAAGGTAAGGTGACATAGAAACCGTGACTTCTAACTTTCTAAGAAATGGTCTCAACCGATCTTTAGCTAACGTTAGCGGAGTTTTTACGTCACTTGGAGAGTTGACAAAGCTCTTATGTAATGGTGCCTGACTGTACATCTTAGTTCCACCTCTTTTCCTCACTATAGAAAAGGAGTAATTAAGTGCCTAACTCATAGAATTGTTACTAACTTAGTAAATGAGTTAATACATGTCCCGCTCTGGTTAGTTAGGGTAGCTGCTTCCAAGCCCCATCATAGCCGTGGAAGGGATAGATGGAGCCTAGCAGAGTTGCTAAGAGTCGGACACGACTGGGCGACTTCACTTTCACTTTTCACTTTCATGCATTGGAGAAGGAAATGGCAACCCACTCCCTTGTTCTTGCCTGGAGAATCCCAGGGACAGGGGAGCCTGGTGGGCTGCCGTCTGTGGGGTTGCACAGAGTCGGACACGACTAAAGTGACTCAGCAGCAGCAGCAGCAGGGTCCTGGTAAGTGGAACTGCCCCTTGTGCTGACACAGATAATATCAGTGGTCCCAGATTCCACCCCAGTACAGTGTCCCTAAAGCAAAAGAGCCCATAACCTGGGTATGAATTGGAGATCCTCAGGAAGCCTTATTTGTGTTAGGTCTCTTTTGTTAGGGAAAAGCGAAGAGCTTATGTTAAAGCTAAAACCATCAAAATGTAGATTGTTTCCATACCCCAAGGTGATTCCTTATTTCTGTGCTGCATGACTTTCTTCTCCTCGCTATTCTGTCTCATCCATCCTTCCATTCATCCCTGAAGCTGAAGACAAAGGCTTTCTCCTGTATCTTTTTCTGCCTGCCTCAGACTCTTGATTTCTAAAGGTATGTTTAGGAAGAGATACTGCTCGTCCTGGCTCAGCCAGAAAAGAAGCCCATGCATCCTGCTGTTCAAGTGAGGTCTCAAGTTAATCCCTCCCCTCTTCTTGCTCCACTTTCACCCCAGCTGGCTAAATCAAGCGATAATCCTGAAAGGGAATTTCAGGCTATTTGTGACTTCCCCTCTCCGCTCCCTACCCGCCACGTTCAGGGAGGAGAGAGCAAAGCCCCTGGATCAGAGTAATCTGTTTCTAACCCACTTCCATTCCCAGGGATTACCTCTGCAGGAGGAGAGAGACAGAAATAAATCTGACATCTTGGCACTGGGAACTTGCGGAAGAAGCTCCAGCAGTGCCTGCAGAGTGTGGGCATGAGGTTCAGGAGCCCGGGCACTTGTTCTCATAGGCTGGGTTCCCAACAAACAGAAAGTGTGATATAATGGAAAGAATTCTGGTTTGGGAGGCAGGAAACATGGGTTCTAGTCTCACCATTCCTGACATTGACTTCCTTGTGGCCTTGGGAGTCACTTCATATCGCTGATCACTAATTTTCCCCATTAGAAAAAATAGCACTCCAGAGTCCTAAAAACCTACAGTCCCTACTGATGTGTGGTGGTGGTTTAGTTGCTAAGTCATGTCCAACTCTTGCGACCCCATAGACTGTAGCCCACTCCATGGGATTTCTCAGGCAAGAATACTAGAGTGTTCTGCCATTTCCTTCTCCAGGAGATCTTCCCTACCCAGGGATCAAACTCAGTCTCCTGAACTGGAGGTGGATTCTTTACTGACAGAGAGCCACCAGGGTTGAGCCCCTATTAATAATGCATAAAGGCCTGACAAAGACTCCCTTTAAGGACCCTTGTGAACCAATTGCTCAACACACCTTCCCTCTGGTCTTTGTTCTTTCCTTTACCCTCTATGGGCCCTGACGTATGAACATGTATCTTCTACCTGGCAGTTCTTTGGGGATGCTCTCCAGTTCCAGCTCTTCGGGGTGGAAGCTGTGTGAATGCAGGAAACTTCCACTAGAGGGTACCAAGGTTTCACTGGCATCTCTGATCACAAAGAGGCCTATGCAAACCCAACAGTTACAGGGTTTTTTTAGTACTTACATTCAGAGATTAAGAGATCTCCATTCATTATTCCTTACCTGGTCTGCTTCTTACTGCTCCTGGAAGGCTTAAGAAGTCTCCACTCTTGACATTATTTTGATTTAACTTGACATCAAATCAAAGGCAGCTTGGTATAGTGGAATTCAACTGGCTGGGTCCACTACTTTGGAATTCTATGGGCACATTATTTAACTTTTCTGAGGCCCAATGTACCCATCTGTGAAATGGGGATAATAAAATTTACTATTTTAAATAAGAAAATTTACCATGTAGGGCTGTTGTGAACACTAAAATCCTATATGAAAACTTGTGACTGGTACACAGTAGGTACATAAAATTGTGTCTTAACTAGTGGAGAGTCCTCAGAATTGCCACAAACAAGGAATGGTGTTGAGGAAAGAAAGGTGAATTTTTGGAAGCCGAGTATACCTCCAAACAAGAAATGTAACTTTTTGCCATTTTGCTCTTGAGTCTTAGAGGTTTCCGGGCTTGTGCTTCTTGGTCCTGCCCAGCCTCCGCCCTCGTTCCTATTCTGTTCTCTGTGTCAGCCCAGCCATGGCACTCTTCTGCCTTTTTCTCATCTTGATTTCCTTGGAGGTGAGTTTATTTTCTACTTCCTCCTCACTTCCTTGACAAAAAGTCCTTTGTATTTTGCCCTGTGTTTTCTGAAGAGCCACCTCTCCACCTGGTTCTGTTCTTCTCTTCTCATCTCTCCTATAGTCATTTCTGGGGTGGAATGTACCATCTGTTTCTGAGACTGAGCAGAAGTTTGGGAAAGAGGGAGGGCGAGCATGTCAGGGCTTGCGTGTCAGCAGACACGTTACAGCTGCAGGGCAAACCAGGGTGAAACCACAAGCCAGAGGCCCCAGGGCAGGCAGCGGTAAGGCCCGCCCCTCAGCTCCTCATCTCTCTCTCACCCCAGAGGTTTCCTGGCAGGAGTGGGAGAGGTTGGTATCGAGTCCTTGAGCCCTGACTCATTCCCTGACCTAGTTGGGTGTTACCCAGTTATCTCCCAAACCTTTCTCCAAAGGCCTTTACAACACAACAGTGTCATCCCAGAAAACAGAAGAAGCAAGCACACCACCTATGAACTCCATGCCCATCTGAGGATCCCAACAACAAATAAGTTTGCCGTTCTCATGGCTTTATATACCACCCAGGAGGTTACACTGGTTATAAAGTAAACAAAATCATCTCACCCTGAGAAATCAGCTATTTTTGCTTTACAGAAATAATCATGTTTAACTTTTTCCAGAGAGAATAAAATTATGATTTTATTTTTCTTGGGCAGGGGAAGGGGCTGGGGTAAGGGTGGATGAGGTGAACGAGGACTGGAACACTGAGCCAGGAAGTGACTGGCTGTTATCACAAAATGAGTCAGGTTTCTATATAGGGACTAACTCAGGTCTCCTAACCCCACCCCAAATTCCATTCTCTTTGCCTCAGTCTAGTTACTTTTGGACTTTTGTAATGTTCCAGGTTTTCTGGACCCTCACAGAAGTTCTTAAAATCTCCAAGATTCCTGAGAGCTTAATAGGAGCTTCTAGACTTCATACATGTCCCTCTCACTGTTTGTCCTGTGGAAATGTGAGTTGTATGTCTGTTTCCTCCTCAACAGACTGTTGAAAACACGTCAGAGTTATTTAAGATTCAAAGAGCGATGTAGTAAGTTATCTGTGTGAGCTGAGATCTTGGAGACAGGAGATTCCATTTTTAAATCATTCGTTGGTGTTCACCTATTACTGTCCTTCTGTGCCACCGTGCTAGCGGATGCTGACGATTATTTCCTTACCTCCCCTTTACGCAAAGGTCCCAGTCACTCCCTCACTAGGGTCATGCTTCCTGAAGACAGGAGCTGGTTTCCAAGAAAGCAGATTTTCGCTTTATCCTTTGGCAGAGAGAATGGAGTCATTGCACACAGGCCAGAACATTCTTTCTGCCAGAGCTTCCCATCTGGAAGAAAAGAGAAAAAGAGTTTCAGAGTTTCCATAAGGTCTGCCTAAAAAAGGGGAGGAAGGCATAGTGAGCCCTCGGGAGGGAAGATGAAAGCTACAGGGCTGGAACCCCAAGTTCCATTGTCTGCAAAGAATATCAGATTCTGCAGGCCTGAAACCCTGACCTGGCAGCTCCTACCTTCCCCTTCCTCCTCACCCTTAGCCAGGATTTATTCTGTTCCCTATTCCTTTAACTTTTCACGTGTATTTATCTGTCTTGCCTATCCCATCTCAGAATTTTCCCTCTATTCTTTGTTCTTTATGTACTTCCCTTCCAGTTTTGTGCTCTCCCTATGGGTGACTCTAAAATACTCCTAGACTACTTCTTGATGCGTCTCACAAAAATAAGATTGAAGCATTAGAAGGAACTTTCTCACAACCTGTGATGTATGGAAGGACTGCAGTGGGTCCAGAGAGCCTCTGAAATTGAATGCTAATTTAATGCATATATGCATCTTTCTGGAAGAAGGCCCAGAGCTCCTATCAAGTTCTTAGATCTTCCATTCAGATCCCTGCCTCTTGACCCTGTAGTTCAGTGTGTTTCAGTGTAAAGCTGAGAACCCAAGTTAATTTTGGAAACTAGAATAACTCTATTTTTTAAAATGAAAAAAAAAATATCAATGTGTATCACATGTAGTAAGGACACTAGTTTTGATTAATGTGATACAAAATGTATTTGTATGATAATTTGTTATTTTTATATATAAAATCAAAACATCTAATCTCATTCATTTCATGAATATTTATTGAGTTACCATAGATGTTGCTCTGGTCACTGGGACTATGGAAAATGAAAAGAGACATTTCTGGTCCACAAGCGGCTTGCATTTAGTAGGAAAGAAGTACACAAAAACATTGCAAAAGAATATTAAGTCCCACTGCAGAGGGTACAGGGTATAAAAGAGAGTATGGGACTTCCCTGGTGGCACAGTGGCTAGGAATCTACCTGCCAATGCAGAGGCCCTGGGTTGATTCCTGGTCGAGGAAGATTCCATGTGTCTCGAGCAAATAAGAGCCCATATGTCACAACTACTGAAGCCCACGCACCTAGAGCATGTACCCCACAACAAGAGAAGCCACCAGAGTGAGAAGCCTGTGTACCACAACGAAGAGTTGCCCCTCTCACTACAACTAAAGAAAGCCTGAGTGCAGCAGCAAAGACCCAGCGTGACCAAAAATACATAAGAGTATGACACATTATTTAGAGTTCAGGTGGGGCCATGCTCGGGTAGTGTGTGGAGAGATGAGTAAGAATTTGCAGGATACATAGCAAGAAGATGTGCAATTCGAAGCATGGGGATTGACACGCACCAAGACACAGCAGTGTAAGACAACACAAGGATGGCCTGGGCTGCTGTCAGAGTGGTCTGGTGTGTTGTCCCTGTACTGTGGAGAGGTTGGATTCTTAGGCGAGATCATGGACAGTCTCCCACTAAATACAGAAATGCTTAATATTCCTAACAGACTGCTCTGCCTGGGCTCTTTCAATGAGATAGAACTGAGAATTTTGTGAAGCAGCTCATTGTATTCTTGAGCATCTGATTGTGACAAATTCCTTCCTATACTGATGTAATTGCTTCCCTTGTTCAACCATTGATTCTCATTTACCTTCTGCAGCATAGCAAAAGGAGTTGACATTGCCTTCTATTAGGTTGAACCAAATGAAGTTGCGTTTTTATAAATCAAGATAGTAGGATGGTTGGCGATTTCATGTTGTTAGCCTGTGCTTGAAAAAAGCCAGTTATTTGAGGACAGTTATTATTTATCTACCTTGCTCTTCTCTTCCCAATATCTAATATCTTTAAACTCCATCAAATTCTTCCTTACTTGGGAAGTTACTAGATCCTTTTTCAACCTGATCTCTCCCTGGACATACACTGGTTCATCAGTGTCTTTTTTTTTTTTTTAATATTCATTCATTCATTTATTTTGACTGTGCCAGGTCTTAGTTGCGGCACACGGGGTCTTTGATCTTCGTTGTGGCATGCAGGATCTTGAGTTGTGGTATTTGAACTCTTACTTGTGGCATGTGGGATCTAGTTCCCCAACTAGGAGCTGAACCTGGGCCCCCTACATTAGGAGCACAGAGTCTTAGCCACTAGACCAAAAGAGGGAAGTCCCCATCGATAGCTTTTTAAACATGAGGTACCCAGAACCGGTCAGATCTGGGTAAAAGATCTTTTAATTAAAGCACAGATCTCTTTTTATCCGACATTGTGTCTTTTCATGAAACTGTGACTACATTTGGTTTGGTGAATCCTAAATCTTTCATATAAAATGCTGTCAAGGCAGCCCCACTCCTTCCTATACAATTGATTTTTCTTGGCTGCACCACCCAGCATGCAGGATCTTAGTTCCTTTATCAGGGATAAAACCCATGCCCCCTGCAGTGGAAGCTCAGAGTCTTACCCATTGGACAGCCAGGGAAGTCCCCTACATCTGGGGTTTTATTTTATCCTTGTCAAGTTTCATTTTCTTGATTTTGGCATTTTGTTCTAATCTGTCAAGATGAGTTTATTTTAAAACATTTTTAATTGAAGGATAGTTGATTGATTTGCAAGGTTTCAGGTGTATAGCAATTCAGTTATACATTTATTTCTTTTCCATTATAGGTTATTACAAGATACTGAGTACAGCTCTCTGTGCAGGTCCTTGTTCTTCCCTATTTTACATATAGTACTTTGTATCTGTTCATTTATCCCTCCCCACCTTTTGCCTTTGCTAACCATGAATTTGTCTTCTGTATCTGTGAGTCTATTTCTGTGTCGTAAATCAGTTCACTTGTATCATTTCTTTTCAGATTCATATATAAGTAGTATCATAGGATACTTGTCAGTCTAAGATCATTTTAAATCTCGCTTCTAACTGCTGAACCTGCCCCCCACAACTAGACAGTCCGTGCACCACCACGAAAGATCCCACATGATGAAAGGAAGATCCTGCATGACACAACTAAGGCCCCATGCAGCCAAATAAATAAATATTTATATAAATAAATAAATCTGCTTCTATCATCCATTCTATTATCTTTCCCAGCTAGATCACTATCTAAGCTACTGATTTTAAAAATATCTAATACACCAGTGATTTCTTCATGGATCACAGCCTTGTCCTGGTGAAGGGACTTGTGTAACTCAAGCTATGAGCCATGCCGTGCAGGGCCCCTAACACTGATGGATCATAGTGGAGAGTTCTGACAAAATGTGGTCCACTGGAGGAGGGAATGGCAAAACACTCTAGTATTCTTGCCGTGAGACCCCGTGAACAGTATGAAAATGCAAAAAGATACGACACGGGACTATGAGTCAGCAGGTGTCCACTGTGCTACTGGGGAAGAGCAGGGGGCAATTACGAATAGCTCCAGAAAGAATGAAGCATCTGGGCCAAAGCAGAAATGACACTCAGTTGTGGATGTGTCTGGTGGTGAAAGTAAAGTCTGATGCTATAACAAACAATATTGCATAGGAACCTGGAATGTTAGGTCCATGAATCAAGGTAAATTGGACGTGGTCAAGCAGGAGATGACAAGAGTGAACATTGACATCTTAGGAATCAGTGAACTAAAGTGGATGGGAATGGGTGAATTTAATTCAGATGACCATTATATCTACTGCTGTGGGCAAGAATGCCTTAGAAGAAATGGAGTAGCCCTCATAGTCAACAAAAAAGTCCAAATTCAGTACTTGGGTGCAATCTCAAAAATGATAGAATGTTCTTGGTTCATTTTTGAGGCAAAGTGTTCAACATCACAGTAATTCAAGTCCATGCCCCAACCATTGATGCCAGTGAAGCTGAAGTAGACCACTTCTGTGAAGACCAACATGATCTTCTAGAACTAACACCAAAAAAAGATGTCCTCTTCATCATAAGGGATTGGAATGCAAAAGTAGGAAGTCAAGACATACCTGGACTAACAGGCAGGTTTGATGGTTCAAGGGCTTACCTGATGGCTCTGATAGTAAAGAATCTGCCTGCAATGCAGGAGACCTGGGCTTGATCCCTAGGTTGGAAAGATCCCTTGCAGAAGGGTATGGCTACCTACTCCAGTATTCTTGCCTGGAGAATTCCATGAATTGGACACGACTGAATGACTAACACTATCACTTTTTACTTTCATTTTTTTGGCCTTGGAGTACAAAATGAAGCAGAACAAAGGCTAACAAAGTTTTGCCAAGAGAACACACTGGTCATAGCAAACACTGTTTTCCAAAAACACAAGAGATGACTCTACCCATGGACATCACCAAATGGTCAATAGCAAAATCAGATTGATTATGTTTTTTGCAGCCAAAGATGGAGAAGCTCTATACAGTCAGTGAAAATAAGACCTGGAGCCAGCCGTGGCTCTGATCATAAGTTCCTTACTGTGAAATTCAGGCTTAAACTGAGGAAAGTAGGGAAAACTGCTAGGTCATTCAGGTATGACCTAAATTGAATCCTATATGATTATACAGTGGAGGTGATGAATACATTCAAGGGATAGATCTGACAGAGTGCCTGAAGAACTATGGACAGAAGTTCATAACACTATACAGGAAACAGTGACCAAAACCATCCCAAAGAAAAAGAAATTCAAGAAGGCAGAGAGGTTGTCCGAGGAGGCTTTACAAATGGCTGAGGAAAGAAGAGAAGTAAAAAAGGAGAAAAGAAAAGATAATACCCAACTGAATGCAGAGTTTGAGAATAGCAAGGAGAGATAAGAAGGCCTTCTTAAATGAACAATGCAAAGAAAAAGAAGAAAACAGTAGAATGAGAAAGACTAGGTATCTCTTCAAGAAAATTGGAACATTAAGGGAACATTTCATGCAAGTATGGGCACAATAAAGGACAGAAACAGTAGGGACCTAACAGAGGCAGAAGAGATTAAGAAGAGGTGGCAAGAATACACAGAAGAACCAAACAAAAAAGGTCTTAATGATCAGGATAACCACGATGGTGTGGTCACTCACCTGGAGCCATGCATCCTGGAATGTGAAGTCAAGTGGGCCTTAGGAAGCATTACTACAAACAAAGCTAGTGGAGGTGATATAATTCCAGCTGAGCTATTTCACATCCTAAAAGATGATGCTATTCAAGTGCTGCACTCAATATGTCAGCAAATTTGGAAAACTCAGCTGTGGCCACAGGGCTGGAAAAGCTCAGTTTTCATTCCAGTCCCAAAGAAGGACAGTGCCAAAGAATGTACAAGCTACCAAACGTACAAGCTTCGCTCATCTCACATGCTAGTGAGGTTACACTCAAAATCCTTCAAGCTAGGCTTTAGCAATAAGTGAGCTGAAAACTTCCAGATGTACAAGCTGGGTTTAGAAAAGGCAGTGAACCAATGATCAAATTGCCAACATTCGCTAGAATCATAGAGAAAGCAAGGGAATTTCAGAAAAGCATCTGCTTTATTGACTACGTGAAAGCATTTGACTTGTGGATCACAACAAACTATGAAAGATTCTTAAAGAGATGGGAATACCAGACCACCTTACCTGTCTCTGAGAAACTTATATGCAGCTTAAGCAACAACAGTTACAACCTTATATGGAACAAGTGACTGGTTCCAAATTGTGAAAGGACTACGTCATGGCTGTATATTGTCACCCTGTTTATTTAATATATATACAGAGTACATCATACAAAATGCTGGGCTGGATGAATCACAAGTGTGAATCAAGACTGCTGAGAGAAATATTAACAGCCTCAGATATGCAGATAATATCACTCTAATGGCAGAAAGTGAAGAGGAACTAAAGAGCCTCTTGATGAGGTGTGAAAGAGGATAGTGAAAAACTGGCTTGGAACTCAACATCCAAAAAACTAAGATCATGGCAGCTGGTCCTGTCACTTCAAGGCAAATAGAAGGGGGAAAAGTGGAAGCAATGACAGATTTTATTTTCTTGGGCTCCAAAATCACTGTGGACAGTGACTGCAGCCATGAAATTAAGAGACACTTGCTCCTTGGAAGAAAAGCTATGACAAACCTAGACAGCCTATAAAAAGCAAAGACATCACTTTCCTGACAAAGGTTTGGATAGTTAAAGCTATGATTTTTCCAGTAGTTATGTACAGATGTGAGAATTGGACCATAAAGAAGGTTGAGCACTAAAGAATTGATGCTTTTGAACTGTGGTGCTGGAGAAGATTCTTGAGAGTCCCCTGGATTGCAAGAACATTAAACCATGTCAATCCTACAGAAAATCAACCCTGAATAGATGCAAAGAGCCAACTCATGGGAAACGACCCTGATGCTGGGAAAGACTGAAGGCAAAAGGAGAAGAGGGTGGCAGAGGATGAGATGGCATCACGGACTCAATGGACATGAATTTGGGTGGACTCCAGGAGATGGTAAAGGACAGAGAGGTCTAACGTGCTGCAGACCATGGAGTCACAGAGAGTTGGACACGACTTAGTGACTGAACAACGACAGTGAAGTCCCTCTCTTTATTGATATCAAATTTTTTAATCAGTATCCTTTGAGCTCAGTTGATAAGCTAGTTAAAAATCTATATAGCTGTGATTATCCACCCACATTGCTTCAGGCTCATTTTCTTAGCCCTATCTACCTGCTCCTTTACTACCTTTCTCTGATCTGTTCCTAGTCCATTAAGCAAACCATAACCACTCAGGCACCACACAAGTACAGATCTGTTTGGGCCCTACAAACACCAGCAGCTTTTAAAGGTATTTTCAGTGACTTCTCCATTTGCTAATTCCCCACCTGTTGTCATGCCGCTCTTCCCTCTGTGAAACTCTGCAGAGACTTGTCATTCCCAACTCTCATTACCCGCACCACCGACTCCATACATGATGTCTCTGTGTTCGAGGATATAGACTCCAGCTTAGACTTCATCATTGCTCCTCCACTTGGCTCTTGGTGCTCTCTCTCTGCCTGTGATAGAGCTCTTTTTTTATTTAGCTTGGCTATTATTCCATAAATAATATGTGTAACTTTGCCTCAATCTTTTTAATGACTACATAGTATTCTATTGCATAGATAGACAATACTGACGGACGCTTAGGTGGTTCCCCAAATTTTGGCATTACAAAGAGGCCATAAGTCTGTTTGCAAATACCAAGGTAGGATAAATACCTGGAAATAGAATGGAAGGATCAAAAGATATGTAGCTTTTATTTTTATTTTTTATTTTTTTTCAGCATCCATAAATAATATTTTATTGGAGCATAGCTATATCCATTCATTTACATATTGTCGTTGGCAGGTTTCTGGTTCATGCTTTTTAAGTTGTGTTGAAGGTCTAGAGCCTATACCTTGCCTAACCTAGCTAAGAAGTCTTTGTTGAACCCAAGGCCACACTTTTCTTCAATGTTTTCGTCTACAAGTTTTATACTTTTAGTCATTTTATTTAGTTCTGTAATCTATTGTTTACAGTTTTGTAATACATTGAGTTAGTTTTCATATAGGTATGAAGTATGGGTTGAGGTTTATTTTTTTACACAGTGGATTTCCAATTACTACTTTTACACATGGATTTTCTGTTGTTTTAAAGGACTATACTTTATTGTTGAGTTACCTAGGCATCTTTTTAAAAAAGTAGTGACCATTTAAGTATTGGACTGTTCTGGACTCTGTTTTATTGTATGTGTGTTGATGCTTTACCAATATTTGATTACTTCTGTAGTTTTTATGGTAAGTCTTGAAATTAGGTAGTGTGAGTTCTTCAGTTGTTTTCTTTTTCAAAATGTGTTGCCTAATTGGAGAGTTTTGCTTTTCCATACAAATTTTAGATTTAGCTTGTCAATTTGTTTAAAGAATTCTTGCTGAGATTGTGATTTGAGATGACATTGAATCAATTTATAGAGAATTGATATCTTAACAGTACTGAAACTTCTCATGATGAATATAGAATATTTCTCCTATTAATTAGACCTCTTTTAATTCTTAGTATTTTATAGTTCTTACCGAAGAAAGTCTGCTTATATTTTGCTAGATTAATACCTTAGACTTTTCTTTCTTTTATTTTTGATGCCATTTGCATACTGCTTTTAAAAATTTTGATTTCCAACTGTCTATTGCTAGTATACAAAAATGCAATTGTTTTTTGTATATCGAGCATGTATCTTGTGACTTTGCTGCTGCTGCTGCTAAGTCGCTTCAGTCATGTCCGACTCTGTGTAACTCCATAGACGGCAGCCCACCAGGCTCCCCCATCCCTGGGATTCTCCAGGCGAGAACACTGGAGTGGGTTGCCATTACCTTCTCCAGATGTGTAGCTTTTAATTTTGGTAGTGCCAAGTTACTCTCCAAGGAGTTGTACCATTTTACCGCAGTGGTAGTTTAGAGCTCAGCAACATAAACAATTTTGATCTTGTTCTTAAAAGATATCTTGCTATTATACTATTGGAAATTTGAAATGGCTTTTAATTTTTCCCTTCTCCCTCATTTCTCCTCCTTACTCTGATTGCTCCCCAACCCTGAACTCCAGATTCTTCTCACTCATTTGTACAAAGTCATTCCACTGTCTCCAGACCCTGATGATTAACTCTGCCCCAGCCCTGCATTTACACATACAAACCTCAGCATAGTAAACCTGCTTCCCTCCAAAGACATCATTCTTAGTAATAACAATATTGAGCGTGTTCATGTATTAACTGATTTAATCAACCTTGCGACGCAGATACTGTTGTTATCCCTACTTCATGTGTAAGGAAATTGAGGTATAAAGAGGTTAAGTAGCTTGTCCAAGGTCACACAGTTTAAAAATTGCACAAATACTATTTGAACCTAGATAGCATGTCTCTAGAGATCACACTCTAAACCCCTACAGACAGATTCCTCTCCTGAGAGATTAGTCTGTTTAGGTTCTTATCAAATTCTAACCTTTCTTAGGGCTTCCTATGGTATAAATCAGACTCTGGTCTCTACCCTGATCCCTATCTAGCCCACAGCAGGTTCTATTAGTAGCTCTGCCCACAAACGTGTCTGGAAAAAATGAGTTTCAGAACCGCCTTATTTAGCCTGTGACAGAGGAAAAAGTATGGGGTGGAATCACAGGCAAAGGGGACAGCAGTCAAGCCCTCTCTCTCCCTTTGCAGAGGTGCGGCCTCCCTGTTCTGTTCTCTGGGTGGTTCTTCCCAGACAGGAAGGGAGCAGTTGGCTTAGTCAGTCTAATTTTCCCTGGAACTCAGCACACTGAAATCCAGGAGTGCCTGAGGCCAACTTAGGCAAGTTCTTCTATTCAATTAACATTCGTTTGAGTCCCAACAATGGGCCAGACCCTATGCAGTGTAAGGGTACAACATAAGTCACATACTCTACAAGTGAAGATAAGCACTTCAATTACCAATTACCTGCAACATGGTATCTCAATAGTTTGAACCTTGAGTGCATTGTTTGGAGTGGGGGAGGGCAAGAGGAGAAAGGGAAAATGGAAAGTACAGATAAAGTGCGTATCCCTGGTGTTTTAATTGTAAGGAAACAATCCAGATTAGGGAAAGTTAGAAAGTTAGTAACTCAGCTTCAGGAAGGATTTCTGGCAGAAGGAAGGCACCTTTGCAAGTACTGTAGTTCTTCAAATGCAGGTGAGGTCAAATACCTAGCCTATTTATCTGTGGGTAGGAAGGTATGAGGGCAAAGGGCAGTCAGGAAAAGTTCCAAGATCCATAATAGTGGGGGCAGGGGCATCTGTGAAATGCTAATTCCTACTTGGCAGCTTTTCTGGAAATTGTGATGGTAGCTGGTGGTGGGAAAAATCACTGAAATCACCAGTGACCACAACCCTTTCCCTGCCTCTGGGTGACTGGCTATCATCTGAGCCATTCCAGTTGTTGACAGGCTGCTGTGGATCCTTTCTTTTCTTCCTCCCTCCCTCCTTCCATTCCTCCCTCATTTCTTTCTTTCTCTCCCCCACCCCAACCACCACACAACTTGTGGGATCCAAGAGTCCTAACCATTGGACCACCAGGCAACCCCTCTTTCTTCTTTTCTTTCTTTCTTTTTGCTTGTGGGATCTTAGGTCCCTAACCAGGAATCAAACCCATGCTCTTGGTAGCAAAAGCATGGAGTCCTAACCACTGGACTGCCAGGGAATTCCCTCTTTCTCTTTCTTTCCTTACTTCTTTTTAGGTAGGAGGAAGGGAGGAATGAAAAAAGATTCATTTTTCTATGAGCAAATGAATAAGCAAGCCACATCTTCTACATTAACTAGACAGCCTCTTGTAGGATAAAAAGGCCTGGCCAAGGGATTCAGTCAGCAGAGAGACCCAGTTTCTGGCTTCAGATCTTTGTGAGCCTTGGAAATTCACAACCTATCTGTACACCACTTCTCATTTGTGCTGTGGGAATAATACGTTTTTGTCCCTCAATGATATTCCAAAAAAGGAAAGAAAGGAATAATAGATAAACATTTAAAGGCCTCAGGAAATGGTACTCAATAGGGATATATTTTACTTTTTTAAATAATTTCTCAGATTGTTTCAGTAAAATAAAAAGGCCACGGTTGATATGCTGTTTTATTAAATGGGTGCTGAGTGTTGCTAAGGGGCCTCTTTTGAGTAATTTCCTCTTCTTAATTGGGACAGAAATTCTGGCCATTGATAGAAACATAAAAGGGCCAAAATAGAACTCGACTGTTCTACAGCTTCTGGTTCTCAATAGACTTCCACTTAAGGATTTTGTTCTATTCCAAAGCTAAGTCATTAAAGCAGGGGCTAGTTCTAATGAAGAGGATATTTATGAAGAAATATAGATAATGCAAAGAGAAAGGAAAGGCAAGAAAAAAAATGCACTGATGAACTACAAATGGTCATAAAATTTGGAAACATGGGTGAATATACTTAATAAAAGATTTATGAATATTACAATACAAAACATGCTATGTTCAATAATATTACACAATATGTTCCTCACTAAAGATGCCTTGTTCAATGCCATGGGCCAAGCTGCAGTGCATACAGTGCTAATGCTGTTCCTACCATCCCTTGCAAATGAGTCTATGATGCCTTATCTCATATAATTTATCTGATTTTTTTTCACTGAATAAACATACATATCCCAGAAGAAGTAATCAAGGGGGTTCAATCTGTAAAAATATAAACTATTCTCTGTGTTTGCAGACTTTGTGACTATCTTGTAGCTTCTACAGAAATGAACATAGAGAACAGATGCAAAGAGGATGGTAGAGAGTCTAGAGAAAGATAGAGGGTAAAAGTAGAAACACAGAGGGTGTGACCATGGAAACAAAACTGGGTTGGGGGGCAGGGAACAGAGAGCGAAATAGGCAGATAGACACAGTCAGAGATCCTTTGGAAAATAATGCAACATATCAGGGAGACAGGACACTGAGAAGGACAGAAAAGCAGGTCAGAAAGGAAGGAAGTATTTTTTTTTTAACTTTTTATCTTATATTGGAGTATAGCCAACTAACAATGTTGTGACAGTTCCAGGTGGATAGCAAAGGGACTCAGCCATATATTTACATGTATCCATCCTCCCCCAAACTCTCCTCCCATGCAGGCTGCCCCATGGAATTGACGGAGTTCTGTGTTTTACACAGTAGGACCTTGTTGGTTATCCATTTTAAATATGTGTGTGTGTGCGTGATGATCCCAAACTCCCTAACTCTCCCTTCCCCCCATCCTTCCCTATTGACAACCATAAGTTCCTTCTCCAAGTCTGTGAATCTATTTCTGTTTTATAAATAACTTCATTTGTATCATTTCTCTTTAGATTCCACATAAAAGGAATGTCATATGATAGCTCGTCCTTCCTGTCTGACTTACTTCACTCAGTACGGCAGTCAGTCCCTAGGTCCATCCATGTTGCTGTAGCTGGAATTATTTTGCTATTTTTACGGCTTCCCAGGTAGTGCTTGTTGTTCAGTCACTAAGTCATGTCCGACTCTTTGCGACCCCATGGAATGCAGCACAGTAAGCTTCCCAGTCCTTCATCATCTCCCGGAGTTTGCTCAAATTCATGTCCATTGAGTCAGTGATGCTATTTAACCATCTCATCCTCTGTCGCCCCCTTCTCCTCTTCCCTTCAGTCTTTCCCAGCATCAGGGTCTTTTCCAATGAGTCAGCTCATCAGGTGGCCAAAGCATTGGAGCTTCAGTTTCAGCATCAGTCCTTCTAATGTATATTCAGGGTTGACTTCCTTTAAGATTGACTGGTTTGATCTCTTTGTTGTTCAACTCTCAAGAGTCTTCTCCAACACCACAGTTCAAAAGCATAAGTTTTTCAGTGCTCAGCTTTCTCTAAGGTCCAACTGGCACATCCATATGTGACTACTGAAAAAACCGTAGCTTTGACTATAGGGATATTTTTCCACAAAGCAAAGAATACACAGGTGGCGCTAGTGGTAAAGAATCTGCCTGCCAATGCAGGAGACATGGGTTCAATCCTTGGGTGGGGAAGATTCCCTGGAATAGGAAATGGCAACCCACTCTGAATTCTTGCCTGGAAACCTTCATGGACAGAGGAGCCCAATGGGTTACAGTCCATGGGGCCGCAGAGACAGAGTGACTGAGCACAGCACATGGCTGAGTAGTATTCCACTGTATATATGCACCACCTCTTCTTTATCCATTCATCTGTCGATGAACATTTAGGTTGCTTCCATGTCTTGGCTATTGTAAATACTGCTGCTGTGTACAGCTGTCAATATTTAAATGAAACAGGTGATGGAAGCACATCTGCTCTTGCATGGACCAAATTCAGATCAGATCAGATCAGTCGCTCAGTTATGTCCGACTCTTTGCAACCCCATGAATCGCAGCATGCCAGGCCTCCCTGTCCATCACCAACTCCCGGAGTTCACTCAGACTCACGTCCATCGAGTCAGTGATGCCATTCAGCCATCTCATCCTCTGTCATCCCCTTCTCCTCCTGCCCCCAATCCCTCCCAGCATCAGAGTCTTTTCCAATGAGTCAACTCTTCGTATGAGGTGGCCAAAGTACTGGAGTTTCGGCTTTAACATCATTCCTTCCAAAGAAACCCCAGGGCTGATCTCCTTTAGAATGCACTGGTTGGATCTCCTTGCAGTCCAAGGGACTCTCAAGAGTCTTCTCCAACACCACAGTTCAAAAGCATCAATTCTTCGGCGCTCAGCCTTCTTCACAGT
>NW_011494752.1:4327033-4331090 GCF_000754665.1 Bison bison bison
TAAGCCAACTTTTTCACTCTCCACTTTCACCTTCATAAGAGACTGTTTAGTTCCTCTTCACTTTCTGCCATAAGGGTGCTGTCATCTGCATATCTGAGGTTATTGATACTTCTCCTGGCAATCTTGATTCCAGCTTGTGTTTCTTCCAGTCCAGTGTTTCTCATGATGTACTCTGCATATAAGTTAAATAAACAGGGTGACAATATACAGCCTTGACGAACTCCTTTTCCTATTTGGAACCAGTCTGTTGTTCCATGTCCAGTTCTAACTGTTGCTTCCTGACCTGCATACAAATTTCTCAAGAGGCAGATCAGGTGGTCTGGTATTCCCATCTCTTGAAGAGTTTTCCACAGTTTATTGTGATCCACACAGTCAAAGGCTTTGGCATAGTCAATAAAGCAGAAATAGATGTTTTTCTGGAACTCTCTTGCTTTTTCCATGATCCAGCAGATGTTGGCAATTTGATCTCTGGTTCCTCTGCCTTTTCTAAAACCAAATTATGCACCATCTATTAGGGAAGAACTAAATGGGAACTCAAGCTCTAGACTTGTCTTGTTCCAGGCATTCTTTGGGTTATATCACACCAACCCTGGAGTTCATGGAAAGAGATCACAGGAAGACTGAGTGTTGAGGTGGAAAGAGTGCCTCTTCTGTGTCAGGTTGGCCTGGGTCTGCCAGTAACTGAAAGTGAAAGTGAAGTCGCTCAGTCATGTCTGACTCTTTGTGACTCCATGGACTATAGCCTACTAGGCTCCTCCATCCATGGAATTTTCCAGGCAAGAGTTCTGGAGTTGGTTGCCATTTCCTTCTCCAGGGGATCTTCCTGACCCTGGGATCGAACCCGGGTCTCCCGCATTGAGACTGAATGTTGAGGTGGAAAGAGTGCCTCTTCTGTGTCAGGTTGGCCTGGGTCTGCCAGTAACTACCCACTGCAATCCCAGGCAGGTCAGTTAATCAATGCATTTCTCAGTTTTCCAAAATGAGAATACCATGTGCTTCATGTGGTACTTGGAGGGATAAGTGAAAGAAATACATAGTATCAAGTGCATAGCAATTCACCAAAGCAATTAAAGTGGCCAGCTTTAAAAGAAAAAAGTGCTTCCTAACTAGGAGTCAAAGAAATGCAAATAAGGAACAATGGGATAGCACTTTCACTTACTCAATTAACAAAGATAAAACAAACTTTACAGCCTGATGCTGGAGGGTATGGAACCAGATATTCTCATGCTTTGCTAAAAAGAAGGTAAGTTGGTACATTTCTGGAGGGGAGTTTGACATGTATTAAGAGCCTTAAAAGTGTTGATGCTCTTTGATTCAGGGTTTCACTTCTAGATATTGAGCCTAAGGAAACAATAACATGTAGGAGGAAAAAGATAATCTATATATCTATGAGTTTGTTCACATAGGTTCTTTATACGACAGAAAAAATATAATCAGTATGAATTTTCACAACCTTTATTTCTTCCAGAGGCAAAAAGAGTGTTTTTCTACCAGACTGGTAAAATGAGGGTTGGGTCCTAGAGAAAATGCAATAGAGCTTCAACTTAATTTATATTGAAAAAGGCAGATATTTATAGGAAAATGAGAAGAATTTAATCAGAATGGTGTCAGGGGACAAACAGACATGGGGGAAAGAAGGAAGGAAATGGAAGAACCAGGAAAAGTGGAGTTAGGAGAAGTTTCAAACAACTGTCCTCTGAGTGAAGTATTAAGAGAAAGAGGAAGATGAGAAGAGAGGACTTCAGTGAAATCTTCCTTTGGTTTTATCTTAAGAGTAAAGATTTACTTCTCTTGGACTTTCCTGGTGGGACAGTGGATAAGAATCCGCCTGCCAATGCGGGAGATACAGGGGGTTCCATCTCTGGTCCAGGAGGATTCCCTATGCCACAAGACAACTAGGCCTGTGTGTTACAACTACAGAGCCTGTGCTCTGCAATAGGAGAAGCTGACACAATGAGAAACCTGTGCACTGCAACGAAAAGTAACGCCCACCTACTGCAACTAGAGAAAGCCCATGTGCAGCAAGGGAGACCCAGTGCAGCCAAAAAAAATTTTTTTACTTTTTCTTTTCTTTGTTCTCATTTTCCTCTTTTTCTTTGATTATTTTATTTTTAACTGCTGGAATGATGTTTCTTTAAAATCTTAGCTTGGGCTACCCATCTGCTTGGTTTTATATTGTTCAGTTGCTCAACTGTGTCCAGCTCTTTGCAACCCCATGGACTGCAGCACGCCAGGCATCCCTGTCCTTTACATCTCCTGGAGCTAGCTCAAAGTCATGTCCGTTGAGTCGGTGATGCCATACAACCATCTCATCCCCTTCTCCTCCTGCCTTCTATCTTTCCCAACATCAGGATCTTTTCCTGAGTCAGTTCTTCTCATCAGCTGGCCAAAATATTGGAACTTCAGCTTCAGCATCAAGCCTTCCAATGAATATTCAGGGTTGATTTCCTTTAGGCTTGACTGGTTTGATCTCCTTGCAGTCCAAGGGACTCTCAAGAGGCTTCTCCAACACCACAATTCAAAACCATCAATTCTTCAGTGCTCAGGCTCCCTTATGGTCCAACTCTCACATCCATATGTAACTATGGAAAAACCATAGCTTTGACTAGACTGACCTTTGTTGGCAAAGTAATGATTCTGTTTTTTAATATTTTGTCTAGGTTTGTCATCACTTTCTTCCAAGGAGCAAGTGTCTTTTAATTTCATGGCTGCAGTCACCATCTGCAGTGATTTTGGAGCCCAAGAAAATAAAGTCTGTTACTGTTTCCACTGTTTCCCCATCTATTTGTCATGAAGTCATGTGACCGGATGCCATGATTTTAGTTTTCTGAATGTTGAGTTTTAAGCCAGCTTTTTCATTCTCTTTCACTTTCATCAAGAGGCTCTTCAGTTCCTCTTTGCTTTCTGCCATTAGTGTAGTGTCTTCTGTGTATCTGAGGTTATTGATATTTCTCCCGGCAATCTTGATTCCAGCTTGCTTTTCATCCAGCCCAGCATTTCACATGATGTACTCTGCATATAAATTAAATAAACAGGGTGACAATATACAGCCTTGTATACTCTTTCCCCAATTTTGAACCAGTCCATTGTTCCATGTCCAATTCTAACTGTTGTTTCTTGACCTGCATACACATTTCTCAGGAGGCAGGTAAGGTGTCTGTTATTCCCATCTCTTGAAGAATTTTCCACAGTTTGTTGTGATCCACACAGTCAAAGACTTTAGCATTTGGTTCTTTATGGATTGTATTTAAAACAGCAAACATAATTGGAAACACTTTAAATATCCAAGAATAGGAAATTAATAAGATAATCACGATGGTGTGATCACTCACCTGGAGCCAGACATCCTGGAATGTGAAGTCAAGTGGGCCTTAGGAAGCATCACTACGAACAAAGCTAGTGGAGGTGATGGAATTCCAGTTGAGCTATTTCAAATCCTGAAAGATGACCCTGTGAAAGTGCTGCACTCAGTATGCCAGCAAATTTGGAAACCTCAGCAGTGGCCACAGGACTGGGAAAGGTCAGTTTTCATTCCAATCCCAAAGGAAGGCAATGCCAAAGAATGCTCAAACTACCGCACAATTGCACTCATCTCACACGCTAGTAAGTAATGCTTAAAATTCTCAAGCCAGGCTTCAGCAATACATGAACTGTGAACTTCCAGATGTTCAAGCTGGTTTTAGAAAAGGCAGAGGAACCAGAGATCAAATTGCCAACATCTGATGGATCATCAAAAAAGCAAGAGAGTTCCAGAAAAACGTCTATTTCTGCCTTATTGACTATGCCAAAGCCTTTGACTGTGGATCACAACAAACTGTGGAAAATTCTGAAAGAGACAGGAATACCAGACCACCTGACCTGCCTCTTGAGAAACCTATATGCAGGTCAGGAAGCAACAGTTAGAACTGGACACAGAACAACAGACTGGTTCCAAATAGGAAAAGAATACGTCAAGGCTGTATATTGTCTCCCTGCTTATTTAACTTATATGCAGAGTACATCATGAGAAACGCTGGGCTGGAAGAAGCACAAGCTGGAATCAAGATTGCCAGGAGAA
>NW_011494752.1:4331557-4337676 GCF_000754665.1 Bison bison bison
CTGATGCAAAGAGCTGACTCATTTGAAAAGACCCTGATGCTGGGAAGGATTGAAGGTAGGAGGAGAAGGGGACGACAGCAGATGAGATGGTTGGATGGCATCACCCACTTGATGGACATGGGTTTGGGTGAACTCCGGGAGTTGGTGAGGACAGGGAGGCCTGGCGTGCTGTGGTTCATGGGGTTGCAAAGAGTCGGACACGACTGAGCAACTGAACTGAACTGAAAATAAGTTAACTAGTTTATAAGTTAATTAAATAAGTTCGCATATATTTATAGCCATTGTCATAATGGAGAATATTTAATAATGAATGAATGATATAGTAAGTGAAATTGGTTATGATCCCTAAATGGTAAGTGTGTGTGTAAGTGCATGTGTTGTGTATCACTGGAAAAAATACAGGTGGTCAGTGTACTATTAACAGTGATTTTGTTTAGATTTACTGATACTATTTTATTAATGCTCATCTAAAATTTCTGTATTCCCTACATTGATCAAGTAATCCTTTTATAATCAAAAACCTCCTTACAGTAAACCTTATTTAAAAAAAATTTTTTTTAAACCTTAGTTTTTAAAATAGCACAAGAACAGCTTCTAGAAAAAATTACAGAAGAGAATCTTTGTAAATTTGAAGAAGGAAAACATTTCTGAGCGGGACACAAAAAGCACTAGCCGTAAAAGAAAAAAATTGAAAAATTGGACTTCATCAAAATGACATCACTAAGAAAATGAGTAGACAAATGACAGACTGGGAAAAATAGTAATCACTGTATATACTTGACCAAGGAGTCATATCCGGATAATTTATGGAGTGCCTGTAAATTAACAGCAAAAAGTTGAGCTACCCAATTAAAAAATGGGCAAAAGACTTGAACAGATGCCTCACAAAAAGAGAGATATAAATGGCCAATAAGGCATGAAAAGTGCTTGTAGCAAATGCTATGATATGCCACTCTGATTCTCCTTTCTCCTTTGGAATGAAGGACTTATTCTTCAATGTTGGAGAGGCTGTCAGGAAACAGCCTTCAATCAATCCACTTCATTGACTGCCTATGCTGAAGAGCACTGACTTGCCCAAGGTCACAGTGGCCATTAATATGGGGGCAGAGAAGTCCAGCCACTTGCCTAAACTCAGAATATTTTGTATTTTTTCAAATGCATTTTCAGTGCTCTTGATTAAGGTCAGCTGAGGTCTCTGAGACTCCATTGTACAACAAATCAACTTCATCCCTTGTCCAATAGTGCTTCTGTCTTTTTTCTTGCACAGAGGTTGAACCCAAGTGCTCTCCCTGAAAAAACCTACTGCTAACTAATCTCCCAATGAGTCTGCTTCCAAGGGAATTCAACCTGTGACAATGCTCAACACCAGTAACCATCAGGAAAATGCAAATTAAAGCCATAAGGAGCTATCAATTACATCCACTAGAAGGGCTAAAAAAAGACTGACAACACCACATGTCCATGAAGATGTGGAAAAAGTGGAACTTTCATATAGTGCTGGTGGGAGTGTAAAAAGGAACCACCACGTTGGAGAATTGTTTGGCAGTTTCTTACAAAATTAAACATATTTTTAACCCATGATCCAGGAATTGCATTCTTAAGTACGTAGTCAAGAGAAATGAAGACATATATGTATAAGACTGTATAAGAATCCTCATAAGTAGCCTTAGTTATAATAGCCACAAACTGGAAATAATACAAATGTCATTTAAATTAGAGAAGGAATAAATAAATTCCAGTATCCTCCTACCATACTACTCAGCAATATGAGTACAGAATGGAGTACAGATACAACACATGTAGATCAGAAACATGTGGTATAAAGCCACACACCACACATACACACAAACACACGTAACACATACTAAATGATTTCACTGACATGAAGTACAGGAACAGGCAAAGAAAATCTATGGTGACAGAAAGCAGGAAGTCCTCGGGTTGCTTGGGTGAAGTGGGTGAAGTAGGGGCAGGAGTGGGGATTGACTGAAAGTGCCATGAGGAAACTTTCTGGGGTGATGAAAATATTCTGTATCTTGTTTTGACTAGTAGTTACACAATGGTTACAATTGTCACTAAGTACTGACCTAAACATTTAAGATTTGTCCATTTTATTCCTGAACATTATATTTCAGTCAAGTTATACACATACATGGGGCTTCTCAGGTGGCTCGGTGGTAAAGAATCCACCTGCAAATGTAGGAGACACAGGAGACACGTTCGATCCCTGGGTCGGGAAGATCCCTTGGAGGAGGAAATGGCAACCCACTCCTGTATTCTTTCCTGGACCATCTGATGGACAGAGGAGCTTTGTGGGCTACAGTCCATGGGGTTGCAAAGAGGCAGACCCAACTGAGCGACTGAGTGTGCACACATACACATACACACACAATGAGTTCCTCTAGGCATTCAGTGAATGTTTAATAAACAGGTGAAGAGATGATTTTTCTTAAGAACCAAATTATTAATAATTATGGAAAAGATTTCTCTCCCTGGCTTATGGCAAGATGTGATTCTCTTGAGATATTCTTTGATTTCAGCTCTGTAAATATTTATTATTCACAGTTGTTTTTTTCCCTCCCACATTGAAATGGCTAAGCTTTGATCTCTCCCAAAGTGGCAGAATCGGGTCTATAATGTCTGCCTGAATCATTTGCAGGTGAGTGGAAACGTTAAAAGGATATTAAGATAGTAACAGTGGTAGGAGAAAGAAAGAAAAAAACCATCATTGGTTTCCCAGTGTGGTAGATAGCATTTGGCTGCTATTCCACATAATCTTGCCAACATCACTCTCAAAGCAATTTCTCTTACAAAATATGGCACAATCACCACCCTATTTTGAACATGGGTATTTAATCTCAGAAAAAGTATTTAAAGTGTTTGAAATATTTGAAGAGACAAGTTGATTTTTATGGAGCCAGCTGATATCAACCTATGCTGTTTTACTTTCCAGGTAAAGTTAATACCCTGGGGAATATGAAAATTTGAAGAGAGAGAATCCTTTTAGGGGTTTCATAACCTAAAAAATTAAACAAGACAGAATGCCAATGACTCTCAAGAGAAAGATTTTTGCAAACACACAAAGCTACTTTTAAATTCCCTTTAATAAAATCAAACAGTTCAAAAGCCATGGCTGCCATCTTCAAAATCTGAAAGTAGACTACTGGTGGAGTTGCCAGATTTAGCAAATAAAACTCTAGAGTCGAATCTTCAATTAAATTTGAATTTCAGGTAAACAGTTTTTTAGTATAAGTGTTCCTCCCAAATATTGCATATTTTAGTGTTAACAGCTCCTATGCCAACAAAGGTTCGTCTAGTCAAGGCTATGGTTTTTCCTGTGGTCATGTATGGATGTGAGAGTTGGACTGTGAAGAAGGCTGAGCGCCGAAGAATTGATGCTTTTGAACTGTGGTGTTGGAGAAGACTCTTGAGAGTCCCTTGGACTGCAAGGAGATCCAACCAGTGCATTCTGAAGGAGATCAGCCCTGGGATTTCTTTGGAAGGAATGATGCTAAAGCTGAAACTCCAGTACTTTGGCTACCTCATGCGAAGAGTTGACTCATTGGAAAAGACTCTGATGCTGGGAGGGATTGGGGGCAGGAGGAGAAGGGGACGACAGAGGATGAGATGGCTGGATGGCATCACTGACTCGATGGACGGGAGTCTGGGTGAACGTGAGTTGGTGATGGACAGGGAGGCCTGGCGTGCTGCGATTCATGGGGTCGCAAAGAGTCGGACACGACTGAGCGACTGATCTGATCTGATCTGATCTGATGAAATACCTAAAACATATTTGTACTAAAAAACAACTTTAAAAACTTATTTTTTATCTGAAGATCAAATTTAAATAGCCGTCCTGTACTTTATCTGGCAATCCTAGTATTTGGGAAAGCTACTTGGCCTACTCCACAGAACAGGAGCCCTCCCTTGCCCCCTGCCACCCCCCACCCATGCCTGCCAATCTGGCTGATGAGAATGTACCTTGAGGGTTATTGCATGGAATTACAAGGCTAGCAACACTCATGTTGGGGCTTATCCGGGGGCTCAGCAGTAAAGAATTCACTTGCAATTCTGCAGGAGATGCAGGTTTGATCCTTGGGTTGGGAAGATCCCCTGGAGAAGGAAATGACAACCCGCTCCAGTATTCTTGCCTGGGAAATCTCATGAACAGAGGAACCTGGAGGGCTAGAGTACATGGAGTTGCACGGAGTCAGACATGACTTAGTGACCAAAAAACAACAATGGTCATGATAAAAGAAAAAGAACTGAACCTTTCTTCTGCTCCACAGATTCCCACACTCACACAAAAAATACTGTGAAAAACATTTAATGTGTCCCTATTATTTAGAGTGGTAATGGGTTAGTTATACTAAGTAAAGAGTATACTTCAGTTGGATCTCTAGAGTTTGTTTGTATAGGGGCTGAGAGCCTAGGATTAACCATATGGATTTATGAACCTAGAGAACTTGTTTCTCTTGTTAGGTTTGCTAGTCCTGAGGAATGAACAGACCTGATTTGTAAAGCACCTGGAAGACTTCAAATTTGCTGCATGAAAATATTTTTTTTCTAATGAGATTATCCCCCCTCACCTCTTTCACTAAAGGATTCCTGGCATTGTTCTACTTTATAGGACTTGTTACTATGGCAGATCTCCCTCTGTCAGGTCTCACCCTGTTTAATGGAGGCTGGAGTACCAGTACTCCAGAGGCAGGCTGAAAACAGCAACATTGTTCTGAGTCTGCTTTGAATGCTCATGGAGGGAGCATTCTTCTTAGCATTAGCTGATGCTCCATGGTGTGGGATTCTGTTACCTTCATTTGAGCTGTGAGCTGCCTGGTTATTCTAGCAATCAGATCTTTCTGTCTCCTTCCTATTACCTGGCCTTGACACCAGCTATCATGTGCCCTCTTTATCTTGACTCCCAGGCCCACAATTCTTCTTTCATTTTCTTTAAACTCAAATGCCAGAATTTTGGAATTTTTAGGACATTTACATGGTTATGACAACAGCCATGGAGAATATTTGAAAACAGGACTGTCCAGTAAAATCTAGGACATGTAGTCAGTCCTCCTAATATTTCAGCACTTGTCCTCTGACAGTTACCTATGATGGCATGGATATTTTGAAAGGAGACAGGACCGGGAATCAGAAATTCTCTTCATGGCTTTTTTTTGCAGTTAATTTGGGGCAAATTTCTCCCCCAAATTAACTGCAAAAATCTATCTCTGTAACTTTCTGATCCTTTTTATTTGAAATCCCTTATAAAAATAATAAAAAAAGAACAAAGCAAAAGGAACTTATTTTCAATTTACTGTGCCTATCCTTTAAGTTTGAATCCTAGTGTTTGTAATACAGCATATTGGGCTTCTCTGTCCCTTTACCATGAGGGTGGGAAAAGCCAGAGAAAACTAAGATTTTAAAGATTTTACCATTTAGTTTTAATTTCTTGTTTAGGAGTATAAAACAAGTGTCAGCTTTCAGGACTGCAATTTGTAAACTTCAAGTTTGAACCCAACCTGGACAGAACTGCAGTATTCTAACTCCCAGAAAAAATAAAAGGGGCTTATAAACCAAAGAAAGTGATTTACCCTGTCAAACAGTAAGAATAGCACTATCGGTAAAATAGCAACTACTTTTCCTCTCCTCTACCTTTTCTTTTTTTTCCCTCCTCTACCTTTTCAACTCCTTTGATCCTGTCAGCCTCCCCTCTACATGATAGCCTTTTAAACTGAGATAAGATAGTAATGAATCACTTTATTAAAAGTACATAGGGCCAAACAAAGATGTCATATTTTGGCATCACTTGGCACTGAGACATATCAGAACAGGACAGAGAGTTCAGGGCTTCCTGATGTAGAGTTCCTAAGATTGTTTTCCTACTAAGTAGCTAATCTAGGTTTGGGGCAAAAAAAGAAAAAAAACATATATATATATATACACACACACACACATACACATTGTTCCCAGGACTTCCCTGGTGGTCCAGCAGTTAAGAATCCACCTTGCACTGCAGGGAACGTGGATTCAGTCTCTGGTTGGGGAACTAAGATCCCACATGCTAGGGAGCAATTAAGCCTACAACCTGATGCAGTCAAATAAATAAATAAATATATATATAT
>NW_011494752.1:4337776-4344859 GCF_000754665.1 Bison bison bison
CAAATAAATAAATAAATAAATAAATAAATATATATATATATATATCTCTCTCTCTCTTGAATGTCTGAATTGTGCCTTTTTGCCTAAAGAGTTTTGTCTTTTTTTTTTTTTGGCCTGCCCTAATTTCTGATGTCAGGTCCCCAGGGTATCTGTGCTCTGCCTCCTTCTCAGTGAATGTATATTTTATACAGTGTGATCGCACTTTGAACTAAAATAGACCATATCTAGAAATCTGCTGGTATGGCTTCCCAAGGACTAAAGAATATGAATAGTCTGAATTGCTTTTTGTTTCTGTGGCTTCTTCTTGAGTCAATCCACAATACAGAGATGATACCCTCTAAATTTTATTTTGGAAAAAACAGGCACCAGATCTCAAAGGCTAGCCTCCATATTCCAAGACAATTTTCCTAGAATAAAGCAGAACATCTGCAAATGAAAGGGGACTAGATGCCTACCTTTCAATCTCTCTTCCCCTCTGGCATTATTATCTTATTCATTTTTTATTGAGAACAAGATAACTTTCAGTTCAGTCCTATGCATAAGCAGACCACAAGCTAATTACTAGCTCCCCCTACACTTTTTAAGTGTTTATTTATCTTGACTCCAATGCAAATTCTGTAGGGAGCCTGGCAGCAGCAGATTTTCATCCTGTTATTTAAGATATGGCTAAAATTTCAAAGGCAGGTTGGCAGGCCTTAGTATTTTGAGTGTCTTTTCTTCACCCCACCCTTAACCTAGGGTTAGACATGGGTGAGATTATTCTCTTTGAGGTAAGGGGTCAAGACTTAAGGGAGGACTAATTCTGATGTAAATTATTCTTGTCAGGGATTTAAAAAACAAATAGAAATAGGGCCAAGGGTGGAGAAACTGAGGCTATGTGACTGTTGCTAAGTTGCTAAGACAATGCTCTTGGCTACTTCACTGGTCTAGTTCAATCTGAGCCCTCACTTATTTCTTTGGGATTTGAAGTCAAGGCAACACCATTGCTAAGTTAATTCTAACATGCCAGCTCCAGAAGAACACTGTAACCTTTAAAGACATATGATTTCAAGGGAAATGTAGCAGCATTCCAGGGGCCCACGCATCAGACACAGATATATGCATTCTTCCCTGCAGCAGAGGGCGTTGGCCTTATTTTCTAATTCATGTTCTGCAAGAGCCTGGTGACTGACCCTTCATGAGAGGACAGGGCCAAACAGGCTCATCTCAACTTGAAGATCATCAACAAAGGGTGTGCGTTTAGTCATAGAGTTGCCCAGTCACTTGGGATTGGTAAATAATCCTGGACTGGTGTTAGTGAAAAAGGACGCAGAAGTACTCGGAAAGGAAAAAAAAAAAGAGGAGAGGCGCTAGAAAGGAAGTAAGACAGGTGGAGGTGGAAATGCATGACTTTTTCAACTTCCTGATGGAAAGATACCAAGAGAAATAAAACTCTTTCCAACTCTGAGGGCCTTTCTTTGGCCATATTTGGATGTATATAATGTCATATTGCCATCCTCAAAAAAATAAAGGAATGAATACATACAGACACACATACATATATCACCTGTTACGTATTGTTATTATCCACATTTTAAATAAAGCATATGGAATTAGTCTACTTCTCTTTAATGAAGAACACAGGATAGGTAGGCAACATTCTATCTACTCCCCAACGGTCATTCCAACAGCCATTTTAAGTTACAGAAAAGAGTGAAGGCTGGGATCTCATGGCATCAGCTACCTATGGATTGCTCTCCAACTTTTTGTTTCCCTGGTTTTTGGAACCCCTTCACCATCTTCCGCAGGTAAGACTCTCCTTAGTGGAACTAGAGTTACAAGTTCAAAACTGACATTGAAGCCTATAATTTCTAAGTCAGTGAAACTAAATGGTTACAATAATGATTTACTTTCATGTAATGTGGGGAATATTTTGGATCCATAACCCAGTTCCTTCATATTCTCTTTGCTGTGAAACATCTTCAATGACTTACATTTGCCCTATATAGTTGACCCTTGAACAGCATAGATTAGGGGTGCTGACTACTCCCTCCTGTCAAAAAAATCTGTCTCTTAATATAACTTTATAGTCAGTCCCCTGCATCTGAGGATTCAACTACAGATCATGTAGTCGTATAGTTTGTATTAAATGAAAAAAAAAAAACAAAAAACCCAAGTATAAGTGGACTGCTGCTGCTGCTGCTGCTAAGTCACTTCAGTCGTGTCCGACTCTGTGCGACCCCATAGACGGCAGCCCACCAGGCTCCCCCGTCCCTGGGATTCTCCAGGCAAGAACACTGGAGTGGACTAGCATAGTTCAAACTTGGGTTGTCCAGTTAGGTGCCAACTGTATATCCTTTTACTCCAACTGGTGCTATGAAGATCATTCTGATATTAAGAACATGACATTTTTTTTTTAGAAATTCTCAAACCACAAGTGAATATAATATACTTTGAGAAAAGTATATTATACTTTTTGAAATATATATAAGAAATTATATATTTCTTTGAGAAAAGTATACATTATGCACTTATCTGCTTTAAGGCCATTATTATCAGTTAAAGAGAGAAGCCAAGAAATCTGTTGGAAGTGCTGCTAATGACCTTGAGATATATTGCCTTTTCCATTCTTTCTGAAGCCCCATTGGAAGGAAATTAATTTCTGAGAGCCTTAAACTTCATTTAAGTTATCCCAAAGAAGACTGTCTGGAACATATGTCAGATCCTTAGTCTTTTTATGGGAACTATATGCTATCTTCCATTCCTCTATCCCAGGAGGCCTGGGTTCAGTCTTGACTTGCTGCATTGGAACCTCTGGGTCATGGGACTAGGGATGGGGCCAAGTAAGTTTCTCCCCTTTATCCTCAGCAGGGTCACAATTACTGTTGCCATGAAGTCCATTAGCCCTGGTAGGTTTTTTGTTTTGCTTTTCAAAAATTCCTGTGATTTTATAAAAGAAGGTTGCCTCTAACCTTAGGTTCACATAGTTTCTCTATGAAGCACACAACACAAAGGGTTTTTTTTTACCCTTCAATACAAAGGGTAAAGTATTATCTCTTGGTCAACTGGTTAGTCAGGTCAATAACAATTGAGATGTACTTTGTGCAGGGCTCAGTCCTGACAGTTACAGGAGAAGTAGTCAAGCTCTTGCGTCTTACATCTCAAAACGATATGTATATAAGACAAATTAAAATGACAGAACAAGTACAAATAAGTCAGCAAAAGCCAGTATGTGAGAGATGATGGGAAATGGGTTACAGCTGGGTGGAGTCAGTCAATGAGGACTTTCTGGAAGAGGTGAGTTTTGAAGGAAGGGAGGGGCATGGGTTTGCCAAGAAGGATGAGGAGGTCTTTCCAAGCAATAATGCATGAGCAGTGGTAAAGAAGAGATAGTGAGCAAGCTCTAAGAACCAGGTTAGCTTGCTAAGACTGGAGAATCTGTGTTAAAGGGTAAAGAGAAACAAGTCTGAGAAAATGGTAACGACAGCTCATGGAGAGCCTTAAATGGTTATATATTAAATTTGCTTTAACAGAAAAAGGGAGCCTCATGGGTTCTTGCATAATGAAAATAAAGAAGTTCAGGTACAGATCAGTTGCTCAGTTGTGTCTGACTCTTTGTGACCCCATGGACTGCAGCACGCCAGGCTTCCCTGTCCATCACCAACTCCCAGAGCTTGCTCAAACTCATGTTCATTGAATTGGTGATGCCATCCAATTATCTCATCCTCTGTTGTCCCCTTCTCATGCCTTTGATTTTTCCCAGCATCAGGGTCTTTTCCAGTGAGTCAGCTCTTCCCATCAGGTGGCCAAAGTATTGGAGATTCAGCTTCTGCATCAGTCCTTCCAATGAATATTCAGAACTGATTTCCTTTAGGATTGACTGGTTTGATCTTAAAGTCCAAGGGACTCTCAAGAGTCTCATCCAACACCACCGTTCAAAAGCATCAATTCTTCAGCGCTCAGCTTTCTTTATGGTCCTACTCTCACATTCATATATGACTATGGAAAATCCACAGCTTTAACTAGATGGACCTTGGGCGGTAATGTCCCTGCTTTTTAATATGCTGTCTAGGTTTGTCATAGCTTTTCTTCCAAGAAGCAAGTGTCTTTTAAATTTATGGCGGCAGTCACCATCTGCAGTGATTTTGGAGCTCAAGAAAACAGTCTGTCACTGTTACCATTGTTTCCCCATCTATTTCCCATGAAGTGATGGGACCGGATGCCATGATCTTCGTTTTTTGAGTGTTGAGTTTTAAGCCAGCTTTTTCACTCGCCTCTTTCACTTTCATCAAGGGGCTCTTTAGTTCCTCTTCACTTTCTGCCATAAGGGTGGCGTCTGATAGCTGAGGTTATTTCTCTCAGCAATCTTGATTCCAGCTTGTGCTTCATCCAGCCCAGCATTTCAAATGA
This sequence comes from Bison bison bison, assembly GCF_000754665.1. Classification (NCBI taxonomy): domain Eukaryota; kingdom Metazoa; phylum Chordata; class Mammalia; order Artiodactyla; family Bovidae; genus Bison; species Bison bison. The sequence continues at coordinate 4,342,166 of NW_011494752.1, forward strand.
TGTACTCTGCACATAAGTTAAATAATCAGGGTGACAATACACAGCCTTGATGTACTCCTTTCCCAATTTAGAACCAGTCCATTGTTCCATGTCCAGTTCTAACTGTTGCTTCTTGACGTACATACAGATTTCTCAGGAGGCAGGTAAGGTGGTCTGGTATTCCCATCTCTTGAAGAATTTTCCAGTTTGTTGTGATCCACACAGTCAAAGGCTTTAGTGTAGTCAATGAAGCAGAAGTTTTTCTGGAATTTTCTTGGTTTTTCTATGATCCAACGGATGTTGGCAATCTGATCTCTGGTTCCTCTGCCTTTGCTAAACCCAGCTTGAACATCTGGAATTTCTTGGTTAACATTCTATTGAAGCTTAGCTTGGAGAATTTTGAGCTAAGCTAGCTCAAAATTACTTTGCTAGAGTGTGAGATGGGAGAAGGCAATGGCACCCCACTCCAGTACTCTTACCTGGAAAATCCCATGGACGGAGGAGCCTGGTAGGCAGCAGTCCATGGAGTCCCACAGAGTCGGACACGACTGAGCGACTTCACTTTCACTTTTCACTTTCATGCAATGGAGAAGGAAATGGCAACCCACTCTAGTGTTCTTGCCTGGAGAATCCCAGGGACGGGGAAGCCTGGTGGGCTGCTGTCTATGGGGTCGCACAGAGTCAGACACGACTGAAGTGACTTAGCAGCAGCAGAGTGTGAGATGAGTGCTATTGTGTGGTAGTTTGAACATTCTTTGGCATTGCCTTTCTTTGGGATTGGAATGAAAACTGATCTTTTCCAGTCCTGTGGCCACTGATGAGTTTTCTAAATTTGCTGGCATATTCAGTGCAGCACTTGAAAAGCATCATCTTTTAGGATTTGAAATAGCTCAGCTGGAATTTCATCACCTCTGCTAGCTTTGCTCATAGTGATGCTTCCTAAGGCCCACTTGACTTTGCACCCTAGGATGTCTGGCTCTAGGTGAGTGATTACACCATTGTGGTTATCTGGGTAATTAAGATCTTTTTTGTATAGTTCTGAAGAATTAGGAAATAGGGAAGCTGCAACAAAATTTTCCAGGAGGGAAAAAAAATGGCTGAGTCTTAATGCCAGCTCTGCCATTTACTAGCTGTACAACCTTGGGCAAGTCTCTAAATCTCTGTGTGTCTGTTTTCTCATCTGTAAAATGGGGATAATGGTGTTGACCTAAAAGAATTGAATGGATTAAATGAATTAGTACATGTAAAGTGTTTAGTAAGCACTCAATACATTATTATTAGATTAACAAATTATATTAGAATTATTAGTTTATGACCAAAAATGGTCACAGAAATGCATCCATGCAACAAAAGGCCCCATCTCACATCTTAGTTCGAAAGGACTGCAGCTTTTCAGTCTGTCTTAAAAGGTTTGTAGGATTCAGAGGATAGCAGGACAGGCCTAGAGTCCAAGATGGTGCTGATCAATATATTGATAATAGCTACTAGTCACATGTGACTGTTAAGCACTCAGAATGTGCCAAGTCAGAATTGAGATGTACTGTAAATGTAAAATATACACTGGATTTCAAACTCTTATTTTGGAAAAAAAGTTGCATATATACTATATGCATATATATATATATATATTTTTGGCCGTGAAGCTTGTGGGATCTCAGTTTCTCCAATCAGGATTGAATCTAGGCCATGGCAGTGAAAGGAATCCTAACCATCAGGCCACCATGGAACTCTTTCATTAATATTTTTTATTGGTTACATGCTGAAATGATAATATTTTGCATATACTGGGTTAAATAAGATGTATCAATTTTACCTTTTTCCTGTTTTTGATGTGGCTATTAGAAAATTTAAAGTTAGCCAGATTGCATTATATTTCTATTGGACAATGCTGGTTCAGTACAGCCTTCAGCACTGAGTTTTGACAAGGGGTGCTATATAAGAAGGTTTTATAAAGGAACATGGGGATAGATAAAATCTCCTCATCCTTGACACTTTAAAACATCTAAATATATACACATTTATGTATAATATATATTAAAAAATATATGCCTCAGTGAGATGGCTATAAAACTGAGGGAGCCACAGCTAATTTACCTTTAAAGAGGCCACAATTGGTAAAAGGTCTTTATGACTATAATTTTTTTGGCACACTGCAGGGCTTGTGGCATCTCAGTTCCTCCACCATGGATAGAACCCAGACTCTGTGAGGGCACAGAGTCCTAACCACTGGACGGTCAGGGAATTCCCAGGTCTTTTTTTTTTTTTTTTTAAGTAGAAACAAAGATGAAAGCAGAAAAAAAGTGAAACATATCTTACTTTGTAACATGAAATCATGAAAACAAAACTTCTAACTTTTGAAAGCACTTGCCCAAAGGTCCAAATCTTACTGATTTTAGTAACCTGGATTATTAAAAGATTTTCTGACAAAATTTTTCATATCATCCCTTGAAGTTACACTGAAAATAACAAGAATAATTACGGCCAAAGAGACTCCAGTCAGGGCTTTCTGTTGATCTGGAGCTAAAAATCTAGGCTGGGATTTTGCTCTAAATTGGTATTTTAACATTTTGGACTGACCAACTGCATAGGTTTCTACTCCAAAGACAGGCCGGGGGGTGGAGATTGGGGTGGTGAAGGGAATGTGGGGGGCGTGGGGGTGTGATAAGGGAGCCCTCACACCTTTTCTCTGCTTCTCAAACCCTTCCGGGCTTCTTC